>NC_079314.1:116957878-117257878 GCF_029931775.1 Euleptes europaea | reverse complement strand
ATAATCTAACTTCCAAAGGCATCGGTATATATATTGCCTTCTAATACTATCTATATTTGAGTAAAGATTTATTTAATTAATAATCTATTCTAAGAACATCATAAGAACATAAGAAAGGCCATGCTGGATCAGACCAAGGCCCACCAAGTCCAGCAGTCTCTTCACACAATGGCCAACCAGGTGCCTCTAGGAAGCCCACAAACAAGACTGCAGCAGCACCATCCTGCCTGTGCTCCACAGCTCCTAATATATTCGGCATGCTCCTCTGATTTTGGAGAGATCACTGATATTTCCCCTCTAGCCTTGCAAAACCAGACTTATATTTAATCATTTCCCTAATTTATAAAGAGTAATTGCTATGTTTATTATCTTCTTTCAAATTTATCTATGCTTTGATCTGTATCTCCTTTTATTCCTCACTAGTCAATGTACTATAATAATTTAATCTATTGCATACACACTACTATTCTGATCAAAAAAGTACTATCCATTTATCACAAAACCTGCTCCAAATATCCAGCAATACGAGTGTGGTTAGGAGCCATTTGAAATTTTGTATCGCTGCTCCATGCCCGCCCTGCCGCCTGCTGCTGCTGCTCTGGAGTCGCTTGGAGGCCCATCGGGAGGCTCCGGGAAGCAGGGGGGAAAGGAAGGCGGGAGGCAGCCTGGGCGGATCCCGCAGGGTCTTAGCGCAGCCGGCGGGCAAGGGGAGGGAACCAAATGGCCAAAACGCACGGGAGGTTTTGTCTTGGATTTGCAACTCTCTAGATGTGCTGGGGTGACGGCGCGCGTGCCCACAGAGAGGGCTCTGTGTGTCCCCTCTGGCACGTGTGCCATAGGTTCGCCACCACTGTCCTATACCATGTTCTGTGCTTTCATTGGAAAGAGCTTTCTAGCATCCAACAAGTAGGAGCTGTCTTATGGTTTGGGCTTTATGTATGGCTGTTTCCCTCTTGCTCACCTCCCCCCCCCCTCCCGACTACTTTGGGGCTTTGTTTGGATTATGCATGCATTTTCTGACCGTGAGAGGTCACCTCACTCTCCCTGCCCATTTTGTCCATGTTTTGTTGTTTAGCCAGTGTCCAGAAAACACAGGCAAAACGCGCAGAAATGCACGGGGAGAGCAAGGCGACCTCTGACGGTCGAAAAATGCATACAAAATCAAAGCAAAGCCCCGAACTAGTCGGGGCGGGTGACTGCGAGGGAAATAGCCATGCACAAAAGGCCAGTAAGTTTGCTCCATAGCAGTCCTAAGTGGAATTAATTCCTTTAAGTCCACTGAAGTGCGTAAGTTTAGAAGGGTGTGACTCATTTTAGGATTGCCCTGTCAGTCTCCTGTTGCTTACAATGTCGCTCTTTTAAAACATCTGAAATCTCTTTATCCCTTTGTCTCCCAGCTCTGGTGCTCGATCTAATTTTGGTGGGGGTGCTGAAAGGGCTGGTAAGAAGGAAGCGCCCAGCCTACAACAAGATGGACATGTTTGCCACCGTCTCCGTAGACAAATATTCCTTCCCGTCGGGCCACACCACCCGAGCGGCCATGGTTTCCAGATTCATTCTCCACCACCTTACGATGGCTGCCCCTCTGCAAGTCCTGGTGGTCCTCTGGGCCCTCGTCGTGGGGATTTCCCGGGTAATGCTGGGCAGACACCACGTGACTGATGTGATCTTTGGACTGGCCATGGGCTACGTGCAGTACAGCGTGGTGGAGTACTTCTGGTTGTCCCCCCTCACCGCTCCGTCTCTCTTTGCTGTGTGGAGCCAGCCCAAGTGCTTATCGTACAACTTGTAAAAATTCATCAAGCTTCACTGGGCAGCAGATCTTATGGATAGACCTAGCACAGTTCATTCCAAGAGGCACTGTTTTCCCAAAGGTGTTGCCTTGTCCTCTGAATGACAAAAATTATACACCTATCTATGCACTACTACAAGGTGACAATAAATCGCACAGTACTGCCATAATATTGTAACAAAATATATATTCTGCATGTGCAGAACACATACATAAACAGTGACCCACCCATGGTTTACATACACAAATGACAACTACATATAACATACATCAGCGTAATTTGTGGCTCAATGCCTAATAGCAATTTTCCAAAAGTCCATAAGTCTGGCACAAAATCTCCACTAATGACTCAAAGCCTATATATGTAACCAAATCAGTCCAAAGTCTTATTTAAGACAGTCCAAGAACATCAACCAAGAACATCAACCAAGAACATCATTCATCAACCAAAAGGGAGAGTGCAGCCAAGAAATCAGAAGGAGACTGAGAAGGGCAGCCATGAAGGAGCTAGAAAAGATTCTGAAGTGTAAGGATGTGTCACTGGCCACCAAGGTCAGGTTAATTCATGCCATTGTATTCCCTGTTACTATGTATGGGTGTGAGAGCTGGACAATTAAGAAAGTGGATAGGAAGAAAGTAGATTCCTTTGAAATGTGGTGTTGGAGGAGAGTGTTACGGATTCCGTGGACTGCCAAAAAAAACAAATCGGGATTCTAGATCAAATCAATCCTGAACTGACCCTAGAAGCTAAAATGACTAAACTGAGGCTGTCGTACTTTGGACATATTATGAGAAGACAAGAGTCACTGGAAAAGACCATCATGCTAGGAAAAGTTGAAGGCAGCATGAAAAGAGATGGATTGACTCAATAAAGGAAGCCACGGCCCATTTGCAAGATCTGAACAAGGCTGACACTTTGGAGGACATTGATTCTTAGGGTCGTCCTGAGTCGGAAACGACTTGACGGCACTTAACACACACACAAGAACATGCACAAAGAACATGCACGAGACGGAAAATATCCTCCGGAGGCATTCAAGCCATTTCGTACAGACTACTTCTTCAGTTGTTTTTCGTTCTTTGCTGTTTCTTTGGTTCCATATTGCATGTATTCCTATGCAAACCCCTTTTGATACAGCTCACAGCTTGCAACCCTTACAGTTCCTGCCTGGATACCAGTAGCCTTTGGGCCAAAGATTTTGTGCCAGACTTATGGACTTTAGGGAAATTGCTATTAGGCGTTGTGCCACAAATTATGCTGATGTATGTTATAGGTAGTTGTCATTTGTGTATGTAAACCATGGGTGGGTCACTGTTGTTCTCTGAATGGACACAGAGAAGCCAATACAGCTGCACAAACCATCCAGAAGTAAAATTGGACACTGGAATTTTAAAGCATGCCTGATGCTCGCCAGCCTCAAGAGCCACCGTGGTGTAGTGGTTAAGAGCGGTGGTCAAGAGCAGTGGACTCTAATCTGGTGAACCCACTATTACACACAAAGCCAGCTGGGTGACCTCTGGCTAGTCACAGCTCTCGTAGTGCTCTCAGCCCCACCTACCTCACAGGGTGTCTGTTGTGGGGAGGGGAAGGTGATTGTAAGACGGTTTGATTAAGTGGTAGAGAAAGTCGGCACATAAAAACCAACTCTCCTCCTTCTCTTCCTCTACACATTATTTTCCCCCAATGGAAATAATGCCTAGCAGCACTCCCAGTGAGCTGACAAGTCCACATCTGATGAAGGGAGCTTTAATCCATTGAAGATAATAGGCTTAGAAAGGTATAACTCTGTTTCAGATTGCTCCTATAGCCCTTTTATGCAGGGATGTTTCCCCGCAGTCACTCCCCCCCCCCACAACTGCTTCGGGGCTTCCTTTTGATTATGCGTGCCTTTTCCACCCATAAGAGGTTGCCTCATTCTCCCTGTGCATGTTGCCCTTATTTTCTAGATGTTATTTTAGCCAGAATCTGGAAAGTGGGTTTTTCTGTGAGTTTTACAGATCTTCAAATCTGGCTTTACTAGATGTCGTTCTTGTCTGCCTTCTGCAGTGGCCTTGGTTCCTTCTAACGGGAGTTTGTGTTGTGGGAGAAGCAGATAACCTAGCTATAGTTGGATAGATCCACCTTTTCTGTAGGCCAGTGGCTTGCATTTATTTGGTGAAGGCAATACCATTCCATTTATTTGAAAACCATAGTTTCTGAAGAACGGTGGCCCTTCTGGGTCATTCAAATGCTATTTTAAAGCAAGAGGCACTGTGTAAATATAGTCTACTTCACATGTGGCATTAAAGTAACTTCAACTGCTGCAGATGTCCACACATAATAAAGAGCAAAGCCAGATGAGATGCTGTACCAGAGATGCTGTATATGAAAAGAAATATCCTTCATGGTATTAAGTAGAAAGTTTCCGAATATTCAGAAAATGCTAGAAATGTTGAGAACAGCCTAATGCAATTCTGACAAAAACTGTACACTTATACATAATGCATTTCATATTTTTAAAATAATAAGAGCACTCATGCATATGTTATCAGTGTGTTTATGCACATAACATAATGTACTATTTTGTCAGTTTTTTATATACGCACACACATCATGCACACTTTTGCCCAACAAGTTGCATAATAACATAAAGAGAGCCCTGCTGGATCAGACCAATGGTCCATCTAGTCCAGCATCCTAAGAACATAACCAGAGACCTGCTGGATCAGAGCAGTGGTCCATCTAGTCCAGCATCCTAAGAAGAGCCCTGCTGGATCAGACCAGTGGTCCATCTAGCCCAGCATCCTGTCTTGCACAGTGACCGATCAGTTCCTCTGGAGGCCCAACAACAGGGGATAGAGGCCGAGGCCTTCCCCTGATGTTGCCTCCTGGCACCTGGAGTCAGAGGTTTACTGCCTCTGAACATGCAGGTTCCCTTTAGTCACCACTGATAGACCTGTTCTCCATGAATCTGCCTAATTCCCTTTCAAAGCTGCCTGCGCCGGTGACCATCGCTACATCTTTTGCCAGCAAATGCCACATTTTAATCACTCATTGTAAAGAAGTTCCAGTGCAAAAAGAGCATCTGTGTGCCAATGAGCATTGAGGCGTAACTTGATTATAACTTTTGGCATATCTTCAAAGCGGCCATTAAATAATAAACTACGGATAGAGTAAACAGCCTTAACATTGGTTCTCGTAGGGCCTTAACATTAGTGCAAAGAAGTATTTCCTGTTTGTCTGTCCCGAATCTGCTGCCCATCAGCTTCGTTAGATGCTCTTGAGTTCCAGTATTTTGGGAGAGGGAGAAAAAGTTCTTCCTTTCCACTCTCTCTACCCTGTGCAGAATTTTATCAACATCTATCATGTCCCTTCTTAGTCGTCTCTCTTCCAAACTGAAATGTCCCAGACTCTACAGCTTTTCCTCATAGGGAAGGTGCTCAAACCCCCTAATCCTCTCGGTTCGATTCCCCACCCCTCCACGTGAGCGGTGGTCGGTCGCTAATCTGGTGAACCGGGTTGACTTCCCCACTCTTGCGCACGAGGCCAGCTAGGTGACCTTGGGCTAGTCACAGTTCTCTCTGAACTCTCTCAGCTGCACCTCACAGGGTGTCTGTTGTGAGGAGAGGAAGGGAAGGTGATTGTAAGCCGGTTTGATTCTCTCAAGTGGTAGAGAAAGTCGGCATATAAAAACCAATTCTTCCTCTTCCCCTTCTTCCTCCTCTTCCTCCTCCAAGTCCTTTTAGAGATACGGGGACCAGAACTGCACACAGTATTCCAAATGAGATATGTGCAGGGGCAATATAATATTGGCCATTTAATTTTCAATCCCTTTGACAAAAATAACCCCCAACACAGAGTTTGCCTTTTTCACTGCTGCAGCTTACTGGTTTGACATGCTGAGCTGTCCACTACGACCCCAAGGTCTCTTTCCTTCTTACTCTCAGCAACATCAGACTCCGTTAGCCTATAGCTGAAGTTGGGATTATTTCTTTTTGTCCCAATGGGCATCACCTTGCACTTAAACAACATTGAATTTCATTTGTCACATTGTTTCCTACTCACTCAGTTTTAGGAGATCCTCCTGGACATTTTACAAATGTCATTTCCCCCTTCTTTCTCAAGCCCGCCCGGCAGCAGTTTGTGAAAGCACGGGGAAACAACGAGGGAAACAATGAAAGACAACAAATGAAAAATGAGGATGCGAGGAAGCTTGGAGACACACTGTTGCGGGTTTCCAAATCTGCAGGAAAACCTCCGTGTGAAAATAGTCCAAAATCCCCTGTGCAATAGTGCCTTTCGGCTCCTAGGTGGTGCCATTAGCATTATGTATTTCTGCAGGCAAAAAGGATGGGGATTTCCCCACTTTCCCAAATTGTGTTACCGGAATTGGACCCAGATTGGCCCTTCTCAACAGGCTGTCCAGCTCCGTGAAATGGATTTGGAGATGTTGGACTGTTTATTGTCAGGGCTCCCAGGCAGATGTGCAGAATTTCAAGGAACTGCTGTGATTGCTGCCTCAGCTCTTTCTCTTCCCCCCCCCATCAAATACTGATTTCATGTGTATTTATAGACTCATAGGGTTGGAAGGGACCACCAGGGTCATCAAGTCCAACCCCCTGCACAATGCAGGAAATTCACAACTACCTCCCCCACACACTTAGTGACCAGAAGATGGCCAAGATGCCCTCCCTCTCATCACCTGCCTAAAGTCACAGAATCAGCATTGCTGACAGATGGCCGTCTAGCCTCTTTTTAAAAACCTCCAGGGAAGGAGAGCTTACCACCTCCCGAGGAAACCTGTTCCACTGTTCTTATGTTACTGCTCTAACTGTTAGAAAATTCTTCCTAATGTCTAGACCACTGGTTCCCAACCGGGGGTCCATGGACCCCCAGGGGTCCCCGAGAACTAAATTAAGGTCCGCGAAACAAAGTTATAAACCCATAATAAATTAATATTTTCAATTAAAAGTTCTCTATTAGAATAATATTTGAATATATATTTTTATAAGTTTAATGTTTAACTAACAGTTATGATTAAAGTTTATTTTCAAATTCTCAGAATTTTTATTTTGAACCTTGGGGTCCCTGCACCGAACAAAAAAGTCCTAGTGGTCCCTGGTCAAAAAAAGGTTGGGAACCACTGGTCTAGACAGAAACTCTTTTGATTTAATTTCAACCCGTTGGGTCTGGTCCAACCTTCTTGGGCAACAGAAAACAACTCGGCACCCTCCTCAATATGACAGCCCCTCAAGTACTTGATGGTTATCATGTCCCCTCTCAGTCTTCTCCTCTTCAGGCTAAACATACCCAGCTCCTTCAACCTTTCCTCATAGGACTGGTCTCCAGACCCCTCACCATCTTTGTTGCCCTCCTCTGGACACGTTCCAGCTTGTCTACATCTTTTTAAAATTGTGGTGCCCAAATTGTGTGTGAGTGTAGAGTTGCCAGGTCCCGTCCCCCCCCCCCCAGGCCACTGGTAGGGGATGGAGGGGATAGAGTTTCCAGATCCAGGTTGGGAAACTTCTGGAGATTTGGGGAAGGAGCCCAGGAAGGACGGGAACCTCAGTGGGGTACAATTAGGGTTGCCAGCTCTGGGTTGAGAAATACCTGGAGATTTGGGGCAGGTGGAGCCTGGAGAGGGCGGGGTTTGGGAAGGGGAGGGACCTCAGCAGGGCCTTATGCCATACAGTCCCCTCTCCAAAGCAGCCATTTACTCCAGGAGAACTGATCTCTGTAGACTGGAGATGAGCTGCCATTCCGGAAGATCCCCTGGTCCCACCTGGAGACCAGCATCCTTAACTCTGTGTTGCCAAAATGGTAGTGAAAAGTGCTCTCAAGTCACAGCTGATTAATGGCAATCCTGTAGGCAGGAGACGTTTAGAGGTTGTTTGCCATTGCCTGCCTCCATGTGGGCTGAGAGAACTATGACGGGCCCAAGGTCACCCAGCAGACTTCATGTGGAGGAGGAGGAAGAAGAGTTGGTTTTTATATGCCGACTTTATTTACCACTCAAGGGAGAATCAAACCGGCTTACAATCACTGTCCCTTCCCCACAACAGACACCCTATGAAGTAGGTGGGGCTGAGAGAGCTCAAAGAGAGCTGTGACTAGCCCAAGGTCATGCAGCAGGCTTCATGTGTCATAGTGGGGAAACCAACCCAATTCGCCAGATTAGTGTCCGCCGCTCATATGAAGGAGTGGGGAATCGAACCTGGTTCTCCAGATCCGAGTCCACCGCTCTTAACCACTACGCCACGCTGGCTCTCTTGTTGGCAGAATAATGATAGTGAAAGAGGAAGAAATATAAACGTTGACCTAGGTCAGGTTTGTATTTGACACACCAACTCTGCTAAACAGACCGCTTTGTAGCTGGACTTCCCCAAATCAGTTGGCAAGTGTTCCTGTAACCTCTCCCTGTGTGGGTTCTGTGGGCTAATTCAGGAACAGAAATTGCAAGGGAAACTGATTTAAAATCAACATTGCTTTAACTCATCCATTGTGCCATACAGAACTGATGGACTGCGCACACAAATATATACAGTGAACAGGAAACGGCAACAGTTAGGGTCTCTATGGCCATTTATGCAGGGTCAGTTTTGATGCTTGCTCAAAACTCTTTTTAAAAATGTGACCTTTAAAATGCCTATTCATGGTCCTGACACAAAAGGAGAAATCCCCCCCCCCCAAAAAAAAACACTCGCCTGCTCCTTTGTTCTGTCCATTAGCCAACTGCTGTTTGCATAGCTAAAGAATGGCAGTCATTTTGCATGCTTCCTTTAGGGGATTCTTTGGTGCGGGGGCGGAGAAAACACAAAAGGTCCTGTTAAAGGGTCTCTTAAGAAATGCAAAGCAGGTATGCGCCGGCTTCACAGTCACTTCCTCAACGATGGTTCAGCGTGAAAAACTCCAGGCACTCCAGCCTGGAACGCACTGCTAATTACCAATTCTAATTCTTCTTCTCCTTCTCCTTAAGAACACAAGAAAAGCCCTGCTGGATCAGACCCAGGCCCATCAAGTCCAGCAGTCTGTTCCCACAGTGGCCAACCAGGTGCCTCTAGGAAGCCCACAAACAAGGCTACTGCAGCAGCATTGTCCTGCCTGGGTTCCACAGCACCCAATATAATAGGCCTATTCCTCTGATCCTGGAGAGAATAGGTATGCATCATGACTAGTATCCATTTTAACTAATAGCCATGAATACCCCTTTCCTCCATGAACATGTCCACTCCCCTCTTAAAAAGGTAAAGATCCCCTGTGCAAGCACCGGGTCATTCCTGACCCATGGGGTGACGTCACGTCTCGACGTTTCCTAGGCAGACTTTGTTTGCGGGGTGGTTTGCCATTGCCTTCCCCAGTCACCTTTCCTTTACCCCCAGCAAGCTGGGTCCTCATTTTACCGACCTCGGAAGGATGGAAGGCTGAGTCAACCTTGAGCCGGCTACCTGAAACCGACTTCCGTTGGGATCGAACTCAGGTTGTGAGCAGAGTTTGGACAGCAGTACTGCAGCCTTCCAAATTGGCAGCCATCACCACATTTTGGGGCAGGGAGTTCCACAATCCTTCTCCTCCTCCTTCTCCCTCTCCTCCTCCTCCTCCTCCTCCTCCACCACCACCATAGTGTAGGTTTCATTCCTTCCCTTCTCTTTCACAGGAATTCCATTCCAACTAACTGGGCAAAGCAAAAAAACAGATTGCAATCTGCACCTTGAAAGATAGGACAGCCAAGCCCCCAGGTCCCGTTGCCCATTGCTGTCTGGAGTGACATCATTTTGTTTTAAATGCAGTCTTACTGGAGATTTTTACCAGAAGTAGCTCTAGGAATTGCTAGAAAATTCTGGGAATCCTAGAGATACCCTTTTTTACATCCGCTAAGAACTTCCAGTAAGTACACGAGCCCTCATTAAAAAATACCATTCTCCCGCTATGCTGTGCCCACCCCCCCAACAGCCCTGCCAGTTGTCAGGCACCGGTTGGCAACCATACTCTGCAATAACATTATAATTATTACAATAATACCAGTTAAACCAAATTTAATCTCTTCTTTACTAATCAACTAGGTTCAATCCCTGGCATCTCCAGTTAAAAGGATCAGGAAGTGGGTGATGGGAAAGACCTCTGCCTGAGACCCTGCAGAGCCGCTGCCAGTCTGAGTAGACCTTGATGGTCTGATGGTCTGATTCTGATTCAGTATAAAGCAGCTACCTGTGACATTTCCATTCAGGTCAGGGGTCATGGCTTAGTGGTAGAGCACCTTCTTGGCACGCAGAAGGTCCCAAGCTCAATCCCCAGCATTTCCAGTTCATAAAGGACCAGGCAGTAGATGAAGCGAGAGACCTCAGCCTGAGACCCTGGAGAGCTGCTGCCTGTCAGAGTAGACAATATTGACCTTGATGGACCAAAGGTCTGATTCAGTATCTGGAAGCTTCATGTGTGTTCATGTGTGTTGCGTCTCTTCCAAAGGCACTTTGTCCTCAGAAAAGGCCTACAGGAGACATTTCTCTGTTTGAGGAACAGAGAGGATGAAACTGTCTTCTGCTTTCTCAACAGTCACAGCTTTGTTACAACGAAAAGCACTGAAATCCCAAACTTGCGCAACACCCCTGAGAAAGAAGGACTCCACCCAGACCCGGATCTGTTGCTGCTTTCTCAAAATCATCATCACAGGCCTATCAGGGTCACAAAAGCACGAAATGATATGGACACATTTTAGGATTGCCTCTACCTGCAATCTCCCAGGCTCCCCCCAAACCCCGAAATACACCATACATAAACTTGCTGCGTTAAGATTTTTATTTGATTGAGTGCTCTTTGGCATCTGAAGGAAGGGAAAAAGGCGTCACACCGAGCAACCGTGACAGAATGTTTCGAAAAGATGATCATATTATCATAGCATTGGGAAGGGACCTCCAGGGTCATCTAGTCCAACCCCCTGCACAATGCAGGAAATTCACAACTACCTTCCCCCCCCCCCACATCCCCAGTTGGCCAGAAAATGGGGGAGGGAAATCTCTGCACTGAGAACCCTTTACAGATCAGCTCTCCAACTTGCTGTACCTCTTACATTTATTTCGGTGGTTTTTACACCATCTGAGAATTCAGCTCAGGACTGCATACAAACAGAAGAGATGATGGGGCACATTTTGTTCAATTTGTTAAAACATTTATAGCCTGTCTTTTTTCCTGGTTCAAGGCGGCTGACCATCATTGTTTAAGAAAATCTCCAGCAAAAACCACAAATAAAATAGCCAGCCCCAAAACAGAAGAATGTCCAGAGCCCCTCCGCCCTCAAAAATAGGTTGCATCGGTTACATTGAATCACAAGGAAAGACTTGGCTGCCAGGTCTGTGTGCTCTTGGAGACAGTATTAGGAAAAGGTACTTTTTCAAAGTGCCGTAGGATAGAAAGAGTTCATGCAAATCAACAATTATATGGCGTTGCAGCTAGCTAGAAAAAGCTTCCCCGTCCCTCTCTACCAGGCTCCATGGGCTAAAGGTAGGGATGACAGCCTCCAGGTGGGACTTGGGTATCCCCCAAGATTACACCTCATCTCTAGACTACCGAGATCAGTTCCCCTGGAGAAAATGGATGTTTTGGGGGGTGGGCTCTGTGACATTGTACCCCACTGAGGTCCCTGCCTTCCCCAATCTTCTTCCCAGAATCTCCAGAGGTTTCCCAACCTGGATCTGGCAACCCTACCCCCTCATCCCCTGCTGGAGGCCAGGTGGGACCAGGCAACCCTAGCTGAAGGTCATCATTTTTAAGGGATTAAAATGGTGTGATGGAAACAGTATCGCCAGAGGGGCAGACAGGGCTTTCCCTCATCTCAGTGTTTGTTGGAAGCGGAAATACCTGGCAGCTGAGATAGCTTCGAGTCCAGTAGCACCTTAGAGACCAACAAGATTTTCAGGGTATTTTTGAGAGTCGGGATGTTTTCAAGAGTCAGGGTACTTTCTTGGCCGGGGTATTTTTGAGAATCAAAGCTCCCTTCATTGATGAAGGGAGCTTCGACTCTTGAAAGCCCCTGCTCTGAAAATCTTGTTGGTCTGTAAGGTAGGGGTGTGCATTTGGCTAAAGCCGAACCGAAAAACACATTGGTATTTTTTGGGTTTCCCCCTTCCCCTTAAAAACGGCGGTAATTTAAACGGCGCCGAAAAACAGGTATCTGAATCATACTGGATTTTTTCGGTATGATTCAGGTAGCTTCAGCCCCACCGCCAGTTTTTTAAATACTCCCCCTCCCCTCTCTCTTACACACCTGCTAGCCGGCCAGTGTAGAACTCCCCTGCTGCCACCTTCGAGCTCCATGTGGGGCTTGGAGGCAGCTCTGCAGCCCTGGAGTAAAGGTATGGGGAGGAGGGAAATTGGGGAGGGGGCAGTAAAATTCAGATTCAGGTCTAATAGACTCACTTTTTCACTAAGAATTGAATCTGGGATGACCACAGTTCAGGCCAAGCTTTGGGTCATCACATTTATGTTTTGGTTGAAACTGCAATGTCAAAAAAGGGGCTAATAGCCCTGATACTAACAAATTCGTTCACAGCGTCCTGGCAAATGGCACTCAATAAGAAGCTGGGTTATTACGGGCTTTCCTATCAATTGCTTTTAACGACCTACAAGAAGGCAAAGGACTCACTTTTTGGGGGGAATCTGGATATTCCCGATATTGAGGTTGGGAATATCAGGGTGTACCGAAAAACATTCAGGTCCATTAGACCTGAATCCAAATTTTACTGATTTTTTTTTTTTTTTTGCACACCCCTAGTCTAAGGTGTTTCTAGACTCAGATCTAGCTCTCCTACTGCAGGCCAACACAGCTACCCTCTGAAACTGTCACACAAGATGACAGAGGTACTGTTGCTTTGGCAACATCCCACTATCATACCATGGTCAACTCTTAGCAGAAAACTCAGGGACGGGCAAGCAGATTTGCAGCTTTTGGCCTAATAACAAGAATTGCCGAAAATCTCGACTCTCCTCTTCTTGAACAGCTTCTCGAGCTCTTGCTCCAGTTGTCGCAGGGTGAGCTCCTTTACTGGAGGTATTTTGCCAGCTGGTATATTCCGGTTATTATCTGCAATGACGCCCCAGGACTTCCTTCTGTTTTTATCGATCTCACAGCAGGCGGCCGACCAGATATGGCTGGGGTAGTTTACCCGGCCTCCCGCGATGGACGTTGGTCCAGGGACCGCTCCGGTGACGACGTAGATTTTAGTGCATCTAAACTCGTTCTTTTTCCTTGCCATTGTTGTTTCTTCGTAGTCTCTCCATGACCTTTGGTTGAGACTGTCGAACTGCGGCACGATGTTGGTCAAGGTGAAAGTGGCGTCTCTGCTGTCCTGGTTGGGCTGATGGGACACCGGGTTCAAGTGGCCTCTGTCCACGTGGTTAGGGGCCGCTTTGTAGTCATCGTTCGTGGCCTGGGATGCTTGAATCTCTGGAAACGGAATCGTTGTTAATATAGCGTCTTCCATGTTTGGACCGTACCGTCTATTTGCAAGCTGCAAAGCAGAAAAGAAGTGTTAATTTCTCTCAGGGCAGGGACCCCCTCTCACTCACACATGGACACCCCCCCGCCACCCAAAAGCAGGTCTTCCAATTTAGCAGATGAACGTCTGCTGTCCAGCCCTAGAATGTCCCCTCCTCTCTCTTGCCTTTCAGGTTTTTCATTCCTTTGGCTGAGAACTAGGGTCATCAACCTCCAAGTAATAGCTAGAGATCTCCTGGGATTACAAGTGATCTCCAGCCGATAGAGATCAGTTCTCCTGGAGACAATGGCAGCTTTGGCTATTGGACTCTGTGGCATTGAAGCCCCTCCCCAAGCCTCACCCTCCTCAGGCTCCACCTCAAAAACCTCCAGCGCATGGCAAAGAGGGACCTGGCAACCCTACTGATAACTAGGCCTGCCTATCTCCAGGTGGGTATCAAAAAAATCCACCTCTGGTGCTGGTATAATTATTGGAAGATATTACAGCACATTTGCTCAATGTTATTCTAATAAAATTTTTTTTTAAAAAACCATCAATAGTGTCTATTCTTTTTTAGTGTTTTCAAAATGTAACAATGTTACTTGCACACTTTAGATATTACATACAAAGTACAAACAAAATCAAATAAAGCAAAACATAACACTCAATGGGCACTCTTTTACATCAAGTTAACACCAAATCATGATAGTCATGCTAGGAAAAGTTGAGGGCAGCAGGAAAAGAGGAAGATCCAACAAGAGATGGATGGACTCTATAAAGGAAGCCACAGCCTTCATTTTGCAGGATCTGAGCAGGGCTGTCAAAGATAGGACATTTTGGAGGACTTTCATTCATGGGGTCACCATGAGTCGGAAGCAACTTGACGGCACTTAACACACACACACAACACCAAATCAACACTTTTTGGGGTGTTTGTTCCAATCTGTCCGTTTTATAGTAAAGTTTCCGTCTGGGAGGTCCGCAGCAGTAATTGCTTGTCAGTTACATTCACTCAAGAATTACAGGCGGCGTGTGTCTGTTCTCTTTGAAGATTGCGGAAAACAGCATTCCAGTGCTAATGGCACTCACTCTATATCCCCACAAGAAAGGGGATGCAACAGGGTAGCTAACTCTCAGTCAGTGATTCCAGGCAATAAAAAAAGAAAATAAACCTTATCCCAAAGGATACCAGACATGTCCCTCCGGATATTAAACATGTTTCATATTGCTTTCATCAGCTTATTACCCGGTAGTAGAATTCTTATTCTCAAGGTGTATATACACCATTCCTTAAGACCTCCAAAGGTTCAGGTGGTGATGGCTATACTAGTAATGACGCATACCTATTCTCTCCAGGATCAGAGGACCATGCCTATTATATGAGGTGCTGTGGAACACAGGCAGGATGGTGCTGCTGCAGTCGTCTTGTTTGTGGGCTTCCCAGAGGCACCTAGTTGGCCACTGTGTGAACACATTGCTGGACCTGATGGGCCTTGGTCTGATCCAGCATGGCCTTTCTTATGTTCTTATGCTTGTGTGTGTTAAGTGCCGTCAAGTCGCTTCCGACTCATGGCGACCCTATGAATGAAAGTCCTCCAAAATGTCCTATCTTTGACAGCCTTGCTCAGATCTTGCAAATTGAAGGCTGTGGCTTCCTTTATTGAGTCAATCCATCTCTTAATGCTTAGATTTATGTATAACCTCACTCCCTGACATTTTGTGGATGGCTCTGCCTCTTTTGGCAGTCATTTTCACGCTGGTTCCACTGCACTCTTCACAGAGTCTCAGAAGTGAATGGTATAAAGAACATAGTTAAATTGTGGAACTCCCTGCCCCAGGATGTGGTGATGGCTGCCAACTTGGAAGGCTTTAAGAGGGAAGTGGACATGTTCATGGGGGAGAGGGCTATCCGTGGCTACTATTCAAAATGGATACTAGTCATGACGCATACCTATTCTTTCCAGGATCAGAGGAGCATGCCTATTATTTTGGGTGCGGTGGAACACAGGCAGGATGGCGCTGCTGCAGTCGTCTTGTTTGTGGCTTCCTAGAGGCACCTGGTTGGCCACTGTGTGAACAGACTGCTGGACTTGATGGGCCTTGGTCTGATCCAGCATGGCCTTTCTTATGTTCTTATGCTTAGATTTATGTATAACCTCACTCCCTGACATTTTGTGGTTGGCTCTGCCTCTTTTGGCAGTCATTTTCATGCTGATTCCACTGCACTCTTCACAGAGTCTCAGAAGTGAATGGTATAAAGAACATAGTTCAATTGTGGAACTCCCTGCCCCAGGATGTGGTGATGGCTGCCAACTTGGAAGGCTTTAAGAGGGAAGTGGACATGTTCATGGGGGAGAGGGCTATCCGTGGCTACTATTCAAAATGGATACTAGTCATGACGCATACCTATTCTTTCCAGGATCAGAGGAGCATGCCAATTATCTTTGGTGTTGTGGAACACAGACAGGATGCTGCTGCTGCAGTCGTCTTGCTTGTGGGCTTCCTAGAGGCACCCGGTTGGCCACTGTGTGAACAGACTGCTGGACTTGATGGGCCTTGGTCTGATCCAGCAGGGCCTTTCTTATGTTCTTATGTACCTGTGGCCCAGCGTTATGATCCACTGCAGACCAAGCCCCAAACGGTCGGGGGCTCCAAGTGCTCTCCCTCCCACACACATTGCTCAGAATGGAGGGCAGTGTCAGAGGTGGGTTTTTCAAAAGCCGCATGGCTCTACCTTGCTCCTTGCGTTAACCATCTCAGCCCGAAGCCTGGTGATGGGGACTGGTATTTCAACCCAGGGCAGTGGTGGCGAACCTATGGCATGCGTGCCAGAAGGGGCACTCAGAGCCCTCTCTGTGGGCATGCACGCTGTCGCCCCAGCACAGAGTTCGCCTGAGTTCATTACTAGAAAGCCAGAGGGACACAGGGCTGGGCTGCTCCCCTCCCCCTCTCCATGCGCGCCTGAGGGCATTTCTCACATCACCCGCCCCTCTGCCCAGCAGCCCAATGGGAGCGTTTCCTCCCTCCCCTGTCACATGCGGCAGGGCGGCTCACATGCCGGGCGGCTCACATGCGGCATAAGGGTGCGGCGCAGACGGCAGCCTGTTGAGTCTGTGGCGAAGGTGATTCCCGTGGAGGGGTTGGAGAGGAGCTAGGTTGGAGAGGAGCATAGCTCACCGTGTGGCATAGCTGGAGGGGAGCAGAGCGCTCAGGCCACAGTGCGGGCTTTGCGGCGCCTCTCGCCTTACAGTGAAATCCCCTACTAAAAGAGGAACACCCACTTACCCAGCATGTGATTAACCTGTAGAACTCCTTGCCACAGGATGTGGTGATGGCATCTAGCCTAGATGCCTTTAAGAGGGGATTGGACAAATTTATGGAGGAAAAGTCCATCACGGGTTACTAGCTTTTTTCTAAACTAAAACCTCAGTATTCAGGTTAAATTGCCGTGTTGGCATTTTGCGATAAATAAGTGGGTTTTGAGTTGCAGTTTGGGCACTCGCCATCACTGACCTAGGGTCTTGTTTGCATGGCTGTTTCACTCACCGCCACCCTTTCGACGACTTTGGGTCTTTGTTTGGGTTATGCATGCCAGCGTGGTGTAGTGGTTAAGAGCGGTGGTTTGGAGCGGTGGAGTCTGATCTTCTGGAGAACCGTGTTTGATTCCCCACTCCTCTACATGAGCGGCGGAGGCTAATCTGGTGAACTGGGTTTGATTCCCCACTCCTACACACGAAGCCAGCTGGGTGACCTTGGGCAAGTTACAGCTGTTAGAGCTCTCTCGGCCCCACCAACCTCCCAGGGTGTCTGTTGTGGGGAGGGGAAGGGAAGGTGATTGTAAGCCGGTTAGAGTCTCCCTTAAGTGAAAGAGAAAGTCAGCATATCAAAACCAACTCTTCTTCTTCTTCCCATCAGAGGTTGTCACGCTCTCCCCCCTGTGTTCCCCTGTGTTTTGCCCACGTTTTGAGGGACCTGTTTTATCTCGAATTTGAAAACATGGGCAAAATGCGGGGAAACGCAGGGGGAGAGCGAAGCAACCTCTGACGGTTGGAAACGGCATGCATAATCCAAACAAAGACCCAAAGTCATCGGAGGGGTGACCGCAACGGAAACAGGCATGCATCAAAGGCCTAGATAGCATCCTTAAGGGTACACCATTCCGACCTCAAGGCTTAGGGTAGGCAAAAAGCACAGGTGGTGGCCGAGGTCAGGTGCCATGTGGGTTTGCTACCCCCTCGCCATCTTCTCCGAAGTAGGGACAAAAAAGGGTCAGTTAATTAATTTGCCTAGGAAAAAGGAAAAATCTATACAGCTCTTGAGCCTTGAATGCCAGATCCCAGGAGTCCTGGTGACAGAACTTTAATCCTGAAGAGCAGGCCCAGAATTTCAGCAAATTCTAGGAGAAGCTGGATGTTCTTGGGTAGGGTTGCCTACCTCCAGGTACTAGCTGGAGATCTCCTGCTATTACAACTGATCTCCAGCCAACAGAGATGGGTTCCCCTGGAGAAAATGGCCACTTTGGCAATTGGACTCTATGGCATTGAAGTCCCTCCCCACCCCAAACCCTGACCTCTTCGGCTCAGCCCCAAAAACCTACCACTGGTGATGAAGAGGGACCTGGTAATCCTATTCTTGGATCAGGCAGCTGACAAGTCTCCTTACCTGAGGCTCAATCATCCATTCGTCATCTCTACTGCCTGGCTTCGGATCGTAAACATAAGCAGAGTATATCGGGATGCGGTTGGTCTTGTCGTACATGGTGGCAAAGGAGTACTTGTTCTTGTATTTCTGGCAAATCCTGACTGGGTTCCATGGCTTCAGAGCGTCGTTCGGAAACGTCTTCTTGAAGAAGAAGCTGTTGCATCGATTAAAACTCGGCACCACCTCGCTCTCCCCGGGCAGGAGAAGCGATGCAGACATGAGGAAGAGGAACTGCAGCAACATGGTTCAGCTGTTGGTGACAAGAGATGCAGAAAGCTGATGGGTAGGGTTGCCAGCTGTAATTTAGGAAATTCCTGGAGATTTTTTTTGGGGAGTGGAGCCTGGGGAGTAGGGTTAGGCTTACCAGGTCCCTCTTCTTCTTCGGTGGGAGGTTTTTAAACTGGAGGGGGGGGGGGAGTCGCGTGCGCCCAGGAGTGCTTCATCACTTCCAGTTCACACCCAGAAGTGCTGCATTGCAAAGGGCCGGTTTCCACTCGAACTCCCAGTTTGAGTGTAAAACGGCCCCTTGTGGTGCGCTTTACACCCGGGAGTGCCGCATCGCAACAGGCCTTTACCACTCAAACTGGGAGTTTGAGTGGAAACCGGCCCTTTGCAATGCAGCACTTCCGGATGTGAACTGGAAGTAATGTGTTGCCGGTTGCACGGATTGCCCGCCCACCCTCACCTGGTCAGCGGGCAGCCAGGTGGATTGGCGGGCGTTTGCCCACCACCACCTAGCACTTGGCAACCCTAAGTAGGGTTGCCAGGTCCCTCTTAGCCACCGGCGGGAGGTTTTTGGGACAGAGCCTGAGGAGGATGGGGTTTGGGGAGGGAGGGACTTCAATGCCATAGAGTCCCATTGCCAAAGCGGCCATTTTATCCAGGTGAACTGATCTCTATTGGCTGGAGATCAGTTGTAATAGCAGGAGATCTCCAGCTAGTGCCTGGAGGTTGGCATCCCTACTGGGGAGGTCAGGGCTTGGGAAAGGAGGGACCTCAGTGGGGTACAATACCATAGAGCAGGGGTGTCAAACTCATTTGTTATGAGGGCCGGATATGACATCAGTGTCACTTGGACGGGACGGGCCATGCCTCGCCAGCCCAGATTGAGAGTGGAGGGGGTGGCTGCCTCGGCTGGCTCGCAGGCCATATAAGTGCTCTCAAGGGGCCAGATCCAGCCCATGGGCCTTATGTTTGACACCCCTGCCATAGATTCCAGCCTCTAAAGCAGCTGTTTTCTCCAGGGGTACTGGTCTCCTATGTTTGGACATCATTTGGGAAAGTGGGAGATCTCCAGGCCCCACATGGAAGTTGGGAACCCTACTAACATAGATGGAAACATTGGAGGGGATCCCAGCAGAGACACAGACATACAAATCTGAGTTGATTCTTGTAGGTTATCCAGGCTGTGTGACCGTGGTCTTGGTATTTTCTTTCCTGACGTTTCACCAGCAGCTGTGGCCGGCATCTTCAGAGGAGTAACACTGAAGGACAGTGTCTCAAATCTGAGTTGACTGTGAGCCCTTTAGTAGTAGTAGTAGTAGTAATGTCATGCACTCCCCCTTTAAGCACCCTTGGGAAGGATGGAATTATTTAAACTTGTGTGTGTGTGTGTGTGTGTGTTAAGTGCCGTCAAGTCGCTTCCGACTCATGGCGACCCTATGAATCAATGTCCTCCAAAATGTCCTGTCTTTGACAGCCTTGCTCAGGTCTTGCAAACTGAGGGTTGTGGCTTCCTTTATAGAGTCAATCCATCCATTTAATCTTACAGATTAAATATGTAAGTAATCTTAAATAATATGTCAATGATCTTAAATAATCTTACATATTTAATTTTACAGAAACTCCTAAAGCCGTGTTGGCGAACCTATGGCACGGGTGCCACTTCCGGCACGCGTAGCCCTTTCTGCCGGCACGCACGGTTCCTCCAAGCCACTGGTCTTTCCGGCTCTGCCCCACCCCGGATGGGGGAGGCTGTAGCCCAGGGGTGGGGAACCTCCGACATGATTGGCGGTGGCCCCCGGACTCTCCCACAGAAGCTGCCGCCATTGCCGCCGCTGGAGCGTGCGCGGCCAGCCAGGCGGGTGGGAGAGCGGGGAACAGAAGCCGAGCACTCACACTTGGCATGGCCGGCGGCTTCTCCGGCGCCCTCTGGGCCTGTGCGGGCGGAGGGGCATGGCTGGTCGGTGGGTGCGAAGGAGGCGCCCTCTGCCCCACCCTGCTCGCCTCTCACAAGCCTGCTGCCGCGCCCCACCGAGTGGCAAATCCAAGGCAAGACTTTTTCTGTCTCCCTCTGTCCTTTTCTTTCTCTCCCTTGCTCCATTTCTTTCTCCCTTTCTCTCTCTTTTTCTTTCTTTCTCTCCCTCCCTTCCTTCCCTTTCCCCCTCCCTTCCCTTCTTTCCTTCCTTCCTTCCTTCGTTCCCTCCAGCGGCTTCTCCGGCACCCTCTGGGTCTGTGCGGGTGGAGGGGCGTGCAGTCCTATTCCACTTTTGAAGTGCCCACAAGCTATCCTCCAAACACCTTTCCATTTGTCTTGATATGTAGAGAGAAAACACTAAGGAACTAGTTGCCAATCTCCAGGTACTAGCTGGAGATCTGCTATTACAGGTGATCTCCAACCAATAGAGATCAGTTCCCCTGGAAAAAATTGCCACTTTGGCAATTGGACTCTATGGCACTGAAGTCCTTCCCCAAACCCCGCCCTCCTCAGGTGCCACCCCAAAAACCTCCCACTCATGGCGAAGAGGAACTTGGCAACCCTAGCCTCTCCCTCTGGGCCCCCTCTGGGGGTGGTATTCAGGTTAAATTGCCGCATTGGCACTCGGCGATAAATAAGTGGGTTTTTGGTTTCAGTTTGGGCACTCGGTCTCTAAAAGGTTCGCCATCACTGTCCTAAAGCATACTTCAGATTCCTTAGGTTCTAGTTTTTCTTTTTTCTTTTTTAATCCAAGCAGGAGTCTCCCCATTTGCCTCCAAAGATTCTCCAGGAGAAATTCCGGGGCAGCTGAAATACGTGAAATCAAGCTTTCCCTACCCTCTGATAATTGTTGCTGCTGTTCTTTTCAATTCCTCCCCTGTATCCAAGGCAAGAACTGAGCAAGGCTGTCAAAGATAGGACGTTTTGGAGGACGTTGATTCATAAGGTCGCCGTGAGTCGGAAGCGACTTGATGGCACTTAACGCACACACACAACTAATCTCTGTAGACTAGAGATCAGTAGTAATTCCACAAGAACTTCAGGTCCCACCTGGAGGTTGGCAACGCTTCAAGGGAACCAAGACCCAACTTGTTAAAAACAGATTGTGCAGTTTGGCCCTAACTGGAGCCACGATCACTAAACTGCAGCCACACAATATCAGGGCGCAGCCCGAGAGCTTGCAGTCCAAGTTGCAGCTGACTTATGGTGACCCCAACAAAGGATATTCCCTCACCCCAGAGAACAGTGCCATCTGCACATTTATAAGTGGATTCTCAGCTCCTTCTCCAAACTGTGTGGGAAACGTCCGCAGTTAATCTATGGCTTTTTCTGTGCCAGGTTTTTTTATGCAGCTAGGGTTGCCAGGGTCAGTTCAGGCTTGATTTGATCTCTAACCCACTGCTTTGTTTTTTTTGGGGGGGGGCAGTCCAGGGTATCCTTAACCCTCTCCTCCAACACCACATTTCAAAGGAATCTACTTTCTTCCTATCAGCTTTCTTCAAAGTCCTGCTTTCACACCCATACATAGTAATCGGGAATACGATGGCCTGAATTAACTTGATCTTGGTGGCCAGTGGCACATCCTTACACTTAACTGAACTGACCCTATGAGCAAAAATGACTAAAATGAGGCTATTGTACTTTGGTCACATTATGAGAAGACAAGAATCCCTGGAAAAGACAATCATGCTAGGAAAAGTTGAAGGTGGCAGGAAAAGAGGAAGACCCAACAAGAGATGGAGAGACTCGATAAAGGAAGCCAGGGCCCTCAATTTGCAAGACCTGATCAAGGCTGTTAAAAATAGGACGTTTTGAAGGACATGGATTCATATGGTCACCGTGAGTTGGAAGGTGACTTGACGGCACTTAACACACACACACAGGGTTGCCAGCTCTGGGTTGGAAAATACCTGGAGATTTTGCAAGTGGAATCTGAGGAGGGGAGGGTTTGGGGAGGAGAGGGACTTCAATGGCATACCATGCCATGGACCCCACCTTCCGAAGCAGCCATTTTCTCCAGGAGAACTGATCTCTGTCACCTGGAGATCGGCTGTAATAGCAGGAGATCTCAAGCCACCACCGGGAAGCTGGCAACCCTAGATGCAGCTCCCCTTAAGTGCCTTGTTTTTCTCCTCCCATTCAGACAGTATTTTTTGTGTGGTTTCGAAAACATACAGGGTCTAACCTGAAGATGGGGGGAGAAGGGAACCGGAACAGCAATAACCAGGAAATGATAAGGGGGGGGGGGGCTGAGATAGTTAAGAATCAAAACCCTGGTGTAGAAAGCCCTAATTTGCCCAAAATGCCAACCCGATGTGAAGTTACTCCAGTCTAAGCCCGCTTTCTGTTCATTGCAGTTTATTCTTACTGTGCTGAAACAGGGACCAGGGCTAATCAACTGTTCCATTATTAGAATCGAGTCTAGTAATAAATGGCTTACCGTTTCCCAGAGAGGTTTGGAGCAAATCGGTTGTGAGCTGCTGATTTCTCAAAGATCCTGCTAGTGAAGTGAGCCTGCCCTTTCAGACCAGAGCATCTTATCTACTTTTTGAGTGACGCTCAGTGACATAATGACTCTCTTCCTGGAAATTGTTTTTGAAATGTTGCAACATTTCTTTAGGGTCAGTCAAAGTTTAGAAGAGGGTGCCTTGGCTGATTCGCTCTTCCTCTATCAAGTAAAGCTTTCTTCACTTGTTCTCCAGGTGAATGCATGTCAGGTAGGGTTGTCAGTTGCAGGTTGGGAAATATCTGGAGATTTTGGAGGTGGATCCTGAGGAAGGTGGGTTTTGGGGAGGGGAGGGACTTCAATGGGGTATAATGCCATAGAGTTCACCTTCCAAAACATCATGGTCTCCAGGTGAACTGATCTCTGTTGCCTGGAGATCAGTTGTAATAGCATGAGATCTACCACCTGGAATTTGGCAACCCTAATGTCAAGTAAAATGACCAAGAAGAAGGAAGTGAAATCAGACGAGTCAGACAAGAGCCTATAACCAGAAATTTTATGGTGAATGAAGGACATGAGTATATCAGGGGGAGGGTCAGGGCTGAGCTTCTGCTTGGTATGTGGAAGGTCCCAGGTTCAATCCCCGGCATCTCCTGTTCAAAGGATCAGGTCATAGTTGATGTGAAAGAAGAAGAAGAGTTGGTTTTTATATGCCAACTTTCTCTACCACTTAAGGGAGACTCAAACCGGCTTACAATCACCTTCCCTCCCCCTCCCCACAACAGACACTCTGTGAGGTAGGTGGGGCTGAGAGAGCTATGACTAGCCCAAGGTCACCCAGCTGGCTTCATGTGGAGGAGTGGGGAATCAAATCTGGATCTCCAGATTAAAGTCCACTGCACCAAACCATCGCTCTTAACCACCACACCATGCTGGCTCTCTGAAAGACCTCCACCTGAGCCCCTGGAGAGCCACAGCCAGTCACGGAAGACAATACTGACCTGGATGGATCAAGGGTCTGATTCGGGAGAAGGCAACTTAATGTGAGAGTTCCATCCAGTGGTAGAACATCTGCTTGGCAAGCAGAAGACCCCAGGTTCAATCCCTGGCATCTTCAGTGAAATGAACTAGGCGCTAGTGAAGTGAAAGACCTCTGCCTGAGCCCCTGGAGAACCGCAGCCAGTCTGAATAGACAATACTGACCATGATGGATCAAGGGTTTGATTCAGTATAAGGCAGCTTCACATGTTCATCCTAAACCCAGAGATGAGCCTCATCAAACAGCAGTATTAATTGTAGTACTTCCAGGCATCATTAGGTATGTACCACGTGGTATCTATGTATAGTCAATAATCATGTGGCTTTGAAGACACAGGGCTTTTCCCCATTCTGATTATCTTTGCTTGTAGGTTCCTGTTCCAGCAGGGCTTTTCTTATCTTCTTACCGGTATGAACCTGTGGCCCAGCGTTATGGTCGGGGCTCCAAGTGCTCTCCCTCCCACACACATTGCTCAGAATGGAAGGCACTGTCAGATGTGGGCTTTTCAAAAGCCGCATGGCTCTGCCTTGCACCTTGCATTAACCATCTCAGCCCGAAGCCTGGTGATGGGGACTGGTATTTCAACCTAGGGTCTTGTTTGCATGGCTGTTTCACTCGCCACCACCCTTTCATTGACTTTGGGTCTTTGTTTGGGTTATGCATGCCAGCGTGGTGTAGTGGTTAAGAGTGGTGGTTTGGAGCGGCGGAGGCTAATCTGGTGAACTGGGTTTGATTCCCCACTCCTACACACGAAGCCAGCTGGGTGACCTTGGGCAAGTTACTGTTGGAATATGCAAGGCTGTCATATTAGCTGTGACAGGCAGAGTTAGAAGGAATGGATCTAACTGTCAGCCATGGACTGATGTAATGGCCTGGAAAGCCCCTTGGAGGCCTGATTATACTGGCCAGATCCAGTTGAGGCCAGAGGCTAAGGTATTGTGCTGCACCTTGATGGTGACTCAGCGTGTACTACTAATTGATGCCTGGTGGTGGCATTATGTATATAGGTGTAAGACTCCATGAGTCTGTGTCGGGAGATTATGGTGGATAGAGTGTGTATTTAGCACTGTAAATAAACAACTGCATTTCTATAAGCTCTAGTGGTTCTGGTGGTCATTCCTGGACGTTGGCACCATCCGCCAGCTCCCGCGACAGTTACAGCTCTGTTAGAGCCATCTCAGCCCCACCTACCTCATGGGGTGTCTATTGTGGGGAGGGGAAGGGAAGGTGATTGCAAGCCGGTTAGAGTCTCCCTTAAGTGGAAGAGAAAGTCAGCATATAAAAACCAACTCTTCTTCTTCCCATCAGAGGTTGTCTTGCTCTCCCCCCTGTGTTTTGCCCATGTTTTGAGGGACCTGTTTTATCTCAAATTTGAAAACATGGGCAAATTGCAGGGAAATGCAGGGGGAGAGGGAAGCAACCTCTGACAGTTGGAAACGGCATGCATAATCCAAACAGAGACCTTCCAAAGCAGCCATTTTCTCCAGGAGAACTGATCTCTGTCACCTGGAGATCGGTTGTAATAGCAGGAGATCTCAAGCCACCACCGGGAAGTTGGCCCAAAATGCCAACCCGATGAGAAGTTACTCCAGTCTAAGCCCGCTTTCTATTCATTGCAGTTTATTCTTACTGTGCCAAAACAGGGACCAGGGCTAATCAAATAACTGTTCCATTATTAGAATTGAGTCTAGTAATAAATGGTTTACGGTCTCCCAGAAAGGTTTGGAGCAAATCAGTTGTAAGCTGATGATTCCTCAAAGATCCAGCTAGTGAAGTGAGCCTACCTTTAAGGGTATCTTATCTACTATTTGAATGGTGCTCAGTTACATAATGACTCTCTTCCTAGGGTGGGGTGCACTATGCAGTTATTCTATGGAAGTGTTTTTGAAATATTGTGACATTTCTTTAGGGTCAGTCAAAGTTTAGAAGAGGGGGCCTTGGCTGATTCAGCCTCATCCTCTCTTCCTCTATCACGTACCAATTTCTTCATTTGTTCTCCAGGCAAATACAGGTCAAGTAGGGTTGCCAGCTCCAGTTTGGGAAATACCTGGAGATTTTGGGGGTGGAGCTTGAAGAAGCTGGGGTTTGGGGGAGGGGGAGGGACTTCAATGGGGTATAATGCCATAGAGGTCACCTTCTAAAATGGCATGTTCTGCAGGTGATCAGCCTAAACCCAGAGATGAGCCTCACCAAACAGCAAGATTAATTATAGTACTTGCACACATCATTGGGTATGTACCATGTGGTATCTGTGTATAGTCAATAATCATGTGGCTTTGAAGACACATGGCTTTTCCCCATTCTGATTTTCTTTGCTTGTGAGTTCCTGTTTCTTTGGGAGGGGGAGATCTGGTCGTTTCGATATTACAGCGTTTTATGGCTGGCATAAAAACCTGCACTTTAAATCTGCACAAACCATGAGTCTGTAGCCTGTATTTTGAAGCTGGCTTATTTACTTGTTCTCCGCTAGAATTGCCAAGCTCCAAGTGGTGGCTGGAGATCTCATAAGAACATAAGAAAAGCCCTGCTGGATCAGACCAAGGCCTATCAAGTCCAGCAGTTTGTTCACACAGTGGTCAACCAGGTGCCTCTACGAAGCCCACAAACAAGACGACTGCATTATCCTGCCTGTGTTTCACAGCACCTAATATAATAAGCATGCTCCTCTGATACTGGAGAGAGTAGGTATGCATCATGACTATTCATTTTGACTAGTAGCCATGGATAGCTCTGTCCTCCATGAACATGTCCACTCCCCTCTTCAAGCCTTCCAAGTTGGCAGCCATCACCACATCCTGGGGCAGGGAGTTCCACAATTTAACTATGCGTTGTGTGAAGAAAAATGTCCTTTCATCTGTTTTGAATCTCTCACCCTCCAGCTCCAGCAGATGACTGTGCGTTCTGGTATTATGAGACAGGGAGGAAAGCCTCTCCCTGTCCACTCTCTCCATACCATGCATAATTTTATAGACCTCTATCTTATCTCTCAGGAGCCCCGTGGCGCAGAGTGGTAAAGCTGCAGTACTGCAGTCGAAGCTCTGCTCACGACCTGAGTTCGATCCCAGCGGAAGTTGGTTTCAGGTAGCCGGCTCAAGGTTGACTCAGCCTTCCATCTTTCCGAGGTCGGTAAAATGAGTACCCAGCTCGCTGGGGGTAAAGGGAAGATGACTGGGGAAGGCACTGGCAAACCACCCCGCAAAACAAAGTCTGCCTAGAAAACGTTGGGATGTGACGTCACCCCATGGGTCAGGAATGACCCGGTGCTTGCACAGGGGACCTTTATTTATTTATTTATCTTATCTCTCAGTAACCCCCTTCTTTCCAAACTAAACAGCCTTTAGAGTTTTAACAGCCCTAAGCATCTCCTGCTATTACAACCGATCTCCAGGCGATAGAGATCACGTCCCATGGAGAAAATGGCTGTTTTGGAGGTGAGCTCTATGGCATTATACCCCATTGAAGTCCCTCCCCTCCAAAAACCCCGCCCTCCCCAGGCTCCCCTCCCAAAATCTCCAGGAATTTCCCAACCTGGAGCTGGCAACCCTATTAGAACTGCTTGAGCAAAACAGGCCTGAACTGCTGCATGGTAATTATTGTTCTATGAACTTAATTTACTGTCCCATATACCATGTCTTATTATGAAATAAGAAGAGATTTGACGTTTGCTTGTGGTTATTTCCATTAATATAAGTATCGCAAGGTAGGATCTCACTGTCAAAGAACTGAGCTTCCTCAATGCTTTAATTGACAAATGATTTCTTTTGATATCCCTCCTTAAGTTTGAATTAAGGGAAAGTTACACAAACAAATACAAGAGCGAGTTTTGGAATCCGGTCAACCCAGTTTTATTGCCAGCCACTGATAGGGAAGAAATGGATTAGTCAGTCAAAGGTCAGATAAAGGCCATCTGAAGGGCTAATTTAGAAGGAATTGTGAAAATCTTGAGGCAGCCTTTCAAGAATCAAAGGAACAAATAAGGACCTCTAAACAGAAGTAATGACTACAGGAGCATTACACAACTTTAAGGTTGACAATGAGGAAGTTGAAATTGTTCAAGACTTTCTATTCCTTGGCTCCATCATCAATGAAAAGGGAGACTGCAGCCAAGAAATCAGAAAGAGATTGAGACAGGGAAGGGCAGCCATGAAGGAGCTAGAAAAGATTCTGAAGTGTAAGGATCTGGCCACCAAGATCAGGTTAATTCAGGCCATCGTATTCCCCATTACTATGTATGGGTGTGAAAGCTGGACAATTAAAAAAGCTGACAGGAAGAAAGTAGATTCCTTTGAAATGTGGTGTTGGAGGAGAGTGTTATGGACACCATGGACTGCCAAAAAAACAAATCAGTGGGTTCTAGATCAAATCAAGCCTGAACTGACCCTAGAAGCTAAAATGACTAAACTGAGGCTATCGAATTTTGGTCACATCATGAGACGACAAGAGTCACTGGAAAAGACAGTCATGCTAGGAAAAGTTGAGGGCAGCAGGAAAAGAGGAAGACCCAACAAGGGATGGATGGACTCAATAAAGGAAGCCACAGCCCTCAATTTGCAAGACCTGAGCAAGGCTGTCAAAGATAGGACATTTTGGAGGACTTTGATTCATAGAGTCGCCATGAGTCGGAGGCGACTTGATGGCACTTAACACACACATACACAGTCATCAATGACTTACCGTCTTCCCCAGGAGCCGTTGGCAAGTTGGATGTAAGTGGATACACGCAAAGAATGTAATACTGGGATTTACGGCTAGAGTGACATTTATACCATTTGGATAATGGGCGATGACGTAGCCATTGTTTTATTTAGGCCTACAGTGGTTAAGATTATAGAATGTTTAGTGAAAGAAGAAACAGTTTCAAGGAACAGCCGGTGTGCATGTAGATCGATCTCCTGTATGAGCAATGCCAGGAATTGCTCCTCTTGATGGGCAGCTCAGTTCCATGGAACAGGGTTTTTGGAGATATTGCAATGTTTACTTAAGGGCTCTTTTATTGGTGCAATGCCACAATAAATGTTTCTGATTCTGATTCTGATACTTAAGGGCTCTCAGTAGAGTTCCAAGGAACACCTGGTGGAGATATTCAGGTGACACTTTGCCCCTTCAGATACTGATTGGATGTGTTTGCTTTCAGATTAATAAAAAAAAACACAATAAAGTGGCCCAGGAAGATGAAGATGACGTAGGCATTGTTTTATTTAGGCATACTGTGGTTGAGATTAGAGAATGTTTCCTGAAGGAGGAAACAGTTCCAAGGAGCAGCCGGTGTGCATGTAGATCGATCTCCTGTATGACCTTTGAGCAAAGCCAGGAATTGCTCCTCTTGATGGGCAGCCCAGCAGCGCAGTTCCACGGAACAGGGTTGTTTGAGATACGAGAATGTTTACTTAGGGGGTCCCAGTAGAGTTCCAAGGAACAACAGGCGGAGATATTCAGACGACTCTTTGGCTGCCCCTTCAGGGACTGATTGGATGCATGCAAAGAATGTAATACTGGGATTTAAGGCAAGAGTGACATTTATACCATGAACACATGAAGCTGCCTTATACTGAATCAGACCATAAAGGACCATCGAAGTCCGTATTGTCTACTCAGACCGGCAGCGGCTCTCCAGGGTCTCAGCCAGAGGTCTTCACCATCACCTACATGCCCAGTCCCTTTAACTGGAGGTGCCAGGTATTGAACCTGGGACCTTCCGCATGCCAAGCAGATGTTCTACCACTGAGCCACAGCCCCTCCCTGTCTGCCCTTCTACGGCTCTTTTGGCTGATTCACGCTTGTGTGCACGCTACAAGATCTATTATCACTTGACTTCCAAATGCACAACGACAGGTTACCAGGAAGCCATTCTTACAGTCATCCCAAGAACACTTTCCTGGGAGTAAACCCCACTGAACAGACTTTAGTAGTATATGAGTAGGCCTGCTTAAGATTGCTCCCTTACCCACTGGAGGGAATCAGATTCGTAAAACTGAAACATATGCATGCATTTTCACATCCATATGGATAACCATTTGGATAACGGGCGATGAAGTAGCCATTTTTTAAAATTTAGACATACTGTGGTTAAGATTATAGAATGTTTACTGAATGAAGATTACAGGAGGATTAGGCATACTGTGGTTAAGATTACAGAATGTTTACTGAAAGAGGAAACAGTGTGAAGGAACACCTGGTGTGCATGTAGATCCATATCCTGTATGATTGATGAGCAAAGCCAGGAATTGTTCCTCTTGATGGGCAGTGGAGTTCCACGGAACAGGGTTGTTTGAGATGCAAGGATGTTTACTTAGGGGGTCCGAGTAGAGTTCCAAGGAACACCAGGTGGAGATATTCAGATGACTCTTTGGCTGCCCCTTCAGATACTGATTGGATGTGTTTGCCTTTGGAACAATAAAAAAACAGTAAAATAGACCAGGAAGTAGAGTTGGTTTTTATATGCCGACTTTCTCTACCACTTAAGGAGGAATCAAACCGGCTTACAATCACCTTCCCTTCCCCTCCTCACAACAGACACCCTGTGAGGTGGGTGGGGCTGAGAGAGTGAGACTAGCCCAAGGTCACCCAGCTGGCTTCGTGTGTAGGAGTGGGGAAGCAAATCCAGTTCACCCGATCAGCCTCCGACGCTCATGTGGAGGAGTGGGGAATCAAACCCGGTTCTCCAGATCAGACTCCACCGTTCCAAACCGCCGCTCTTAACCATTACACCACGCTGGAATTTGGAGTGATGGTTTGGAGCGGTGACCTCTAATCTGGAGAACTGGGTTTGATTCCCCACTCCTCCATTTTAAGCCAGCTGGGTGACCTTGGGCTAGTCACAGCTCTCTCTGTGCTCTCTCAGCCCCACTTACCTCACAGGATGTCTGTTGTGGGGAGGGGAAGGGAAGGTGATTGAGAGCCAGCGTGGTGTAGTGGTTAAGAGCAGTGGTTTGGAGTGCTGGAGAACTGGGTTTGATTCCCCACTCCTCCACATGAGCGGCGGAGGCTAATCTGGTAAACTGGATTTGTCTCCCCACTCCTCCACATGAAGCCAGCTGGGTGATCTTGGGCTAGTCACAGCTCTCTTAGAGCTCTCTCAGCCCCACCTACCTCACAGGGTGTCTGTTGTGAGGAGGGGAAGGGAAAGTGATTGTAAGCCAGTTTGATTCCCCCTTAAGTGGTAGAGAAAGTCGGCATGTAAAAACCAACTTTTCTTCTTCATCATAGTTTACCCTCAAGAACGTGGCTGAAGCAGTACAGCTCCGAGCTTACAGCTGACAAAAAGGAAGATTCCTGTTGTAAAGGCTGGTGTGTGCGAGAGAGGAACAGAGAACTGCATGGTCACGAGAGATATATGCATTGTCATTCCCAACTAGACAAAACTTTCTCTTAAGATCTCTTTCACATGAAGAGTTTGGAAAGGACAACTGAAGAATATTGACTGTGCAATCCAAACCGGCCCATTGACTTCAGTGGGGCCAGAAAGGTCTGTCTCTGTTTAGGATTGCACTGTTAGCCAACTTCTTAGAGATGCTGCTAGTGAGTGACAACGTGGCACATGAAAAGGGAAACAACGTTGAAGGAGTTGTTAGGGGAGAATTCAGCCTTGATTTGTCCACAAACACAGCATTTGGTGCCAGAGGGAAAGGTGTTCCTGTTCTCAGACCCAGGTTTAAGAACATAAGAACACAAGAAAGGCCCTGCTGGATCAGACCCAGGCCCATCAAGGCCAGCAGTCTCTCTTCACACAGTGGCCAACCAGGTGCCTCTAGGAAGCCCACAATCAAGACAACTGCAGCAGCACAGTCCTGCCTGTGTCCCACAGCACCTGATATAACAGGCATGCTCCTCTGATCCTGGAGAGAATAGGTGTGCATCATGTCTAGTATCCATTTTTACTAGTAGCCATGGATAGCCCCCTCCTCCATGAACATGTCCATGACTGGAGAGCTGGGCTATAAGCAATAAAATGGATTTCAATAGGGAGAAGTGTAAAGTACTTCACCTAGGGCTAGGCAGAAACAACATAAGGCACAGGTACAGGTTTGGAGAGAGTTGGCTTGACAACAGTACATGTGAAAGAGATCTGGGAGTCTTAGTGGACCACAAACTGAACATGAGTCAACAGTGTGATATGGCGGCTAAGAAGGTCAATGCAATTCTGGGCTGCATCAATAGGAGTATGGTGTCTAGATCAAGGGACGTAATATTACCACTGTATTCTGCATTGGTCAGACCTCACTTGGAATACTGTGTCCAGTTTCGGCTCCACAATTTAAGAAGGATGTTGACAAGTTGCAGCGTGTCCAGAGGAGGGCGACCAGAATGGTCAAAGGTCTGGAATCCATGCCCTATGAAGAGAGACTTAGGGAGTTAGGTTTGTTTAGGGGGTTACCGCACTTGTATTCCCAGCGATGTATTAAGAGTTTGAAAACGTTATAAAAAATAGTGTTCGCACTTTGTTTGGCCCCTTTAGCTGTGAAGACGTCTTCCAACCATTTATAAGCCGTGGTATCCAAAAACCTTTTTAAAGCGATGTTTTTTACAACATTTTCAAACTCTTAATACATCGCTGGGAATGCAAAGTGCGGTAACCCCCTTAGTTTGGAGAAGAGAAGGTTGAGGGGAGACATGATAGCCATGTTTAAATATTTGAAGGGATGTCATGTTGATGAGGGAACTAGCTTGTTCTCTGTTGCTCCAGAGACTAGGACACGGAGTAATGGATTTAAACTAATAGAAAAGCGATTCCACCTAAACATTAGGAAGAACTTTCTGACGGTGAGGGTTGTTGGATGGTGGAATGCACTACCTCGGAGGATGGTGGAGTCTCCATCTTTGGAGGTCTTTAAGCAGAGGCTGGATGGCCATCTGTTGGGAGTGCTTTGATTGTGGGATCCTGCATTGCGGGGGGAGGGTTGGGGTCACTGGGGATGTGGGGGGGAGGTAGTTGTTCATTTCCTGCATTGTGCAGGGGGTTGGACTAGATGAACCTGGTGGTCCCTTCCAACTCTATGATTCTATGATTCTACACCTATTCTATCCAGGATCAGAGGAGCATGCCTATTATATTAGGTGCCGTGGAACACAGGCAGGACAATGCTGCTGCTGCCATCTTGCTTGTGGGCTTCCTAGAGGCACCTGGTTGGCCACGATGCAAACAGATTGCTGGACTTGATGGGCCTTGGTCTGATCCAGCATGGCCTTTTTGATGTTCTTATGTGCTTGGCTGTGGCAGCAGAACCTGTCAGCAGAGCGGGGGGGGGGGGGTTGTTGCTTCTGCAAGGAATGTGCATCCCACTATCCTACCACGATTGGGGGGGGGTCCTCATTGATGGGAAAGCACGTGGGAAGCTTTTGGGACTAGTAACAAGAACAGTGAAAAAGATCAACCTTCTTCCCCTTATACAGAGTTACGAGCTGTAGCTCAGCTTTCTCAGAGAGTACTCGATGACCATGGGTTGAATTTTCGGATCATTACTTACAAGAACACCCCACGTCTTCCTGTTGTTGTAACCAGTCACACAACAGGATGTAGCTCATGTGTAGCAGGGATAAATGACTCTGTCTCCTGCTATGTAAGGTGTCCCTGGCACCACTCCCCCCAGGATGTAGATTTTAGTGCACCCATACTGAGATTGCTTTTATGCCATTGTCTGGGTTTCAAATGCCACTTGGTTGAGCAGCTCTTGAAGGGGTTAGACTCTATAGTGTCCTTGCTTTCCCCTGCCCTGTGTATGATGGTGAAGGTATGATCCTATGATTCCTGCCACCACTTGACCTTTTGTCAGCTGTGCCAGCGTGGTGTAGTGGTTAAGAGCGGTGGTTAGCAGAGGACTCTGATATGGAGAGCCGGGTTTGATTCCCTCTCCTTCGAATGAGTGGCGGATGCTAATCTGGTGAACTGGATTTGTTTCCCCACTCCTCCACACCAAGCCAGCTGGGTGACTTTGGGCTAGTCACACTCTCTCAGCCCCACCTACCTCACAGGGTGTCTGTTATGGGGAAGGGAAGGCGATTGTAAGATGGTTTGATTGTTCCTTAAGTGGTAGAGAAAGTCGGCATATAAAAACCAATTCCTCCTCCTCCTCTTCCTCTTCCTCCCCCCCCCTGACCTGGATGGCCCAGGCTAGCCTGATCTCATCAGAGCTTGGAAGCTAAGCAAGGTGGGCCCTGGTTAACACTTGGATGGGAGACCATCAAGGAAATCCAGGGTTTGCTATGCAGAGGCAGGCAATGGCAAACCACTTCTTGAAAACTCCTCTGTTAAAGACCCTTTCCACCACCACCAGACCCAGCTTTTATACCCAACCAAATCAGAACCCACAATAGCCAGTGTGAGGATGGAATGGCCTCTTCGTACCACAAACCTGCACCCAAGCAGCTTGCAGGGGAATGAACAACAGCCTTCAAAAGGGCCCGGAGATCTTGCCTAACGTGCAACCGTTTCTCTCTGCAGGTATCGACTGACTTTCTGTCAGGGCTGGCATGTAGAGGATGGCGCCGAGTTGTTTTCTGTTGCTCCCGAAGGCCGGACCAGAACCAACGGGTTGAAATTAGATCAAAAGTTTCCGGCTAGACATTAAGAAGAACTTTCTGACAGTTAGAGCGGTCCCTCAGTGGAACGGGCTTCCTCGGGAGGTGGTTGCGTGGGGGTTCCAGCCTCCGCAGACAAAACAGAGGGGGCTGGACTCAGGCTTTACTACTCCAGCCTTGAGGTTCATTTCTGGGGGGATAGGAACCACACACAGACTCGCCTCACACCTTTGCTCAAATCAATCAATCAAAATTTATTGAATACAGAGAGCGTTAAAAAAAAAAAAAACTCTCATTCCAACACAGGCAATAGAAAAAGAAACTTAACACAATTAACTAGCCGTGCTAACTACTTGCAAAGCAAAACTGATAATGGATTATCTTACTGCCAGCTCCCGTAGCCCAAGATGATAACCTGAAAGGAGCTTATCTCCGTGGGAAAACCCTCCCTCTTTCACATCATGGGCCTCATTAGTTTCAGGTGTTCCCAATACCCTCCCAGCTGTAATTCCCTAGGGTGTGACCCTCTCAAGGCCAGCATGCCCTTTGAGCCAGCCCAGCTGTTATGATAGCTTCTGTCTTACAGTGGTGAGCTCTCCTTCCCTGGAGGTTTTTAAGCAGAGGCTAGATGGCCATCTGTCAGCCATGCTGATTCTATGACCTTAGGCAGATGCTTCTATGATTCTGTCATGCGCCATACACATGCTGAGTCAACAAGCAAACAGCTCCTTCACACAACACTGTCAGTTATCTAAAATGAAGAAAGGTCTTAAACTGGAGAAACTAAGTGAGCCTACAGTGCCTTTCTCAACCCCTGCCAAACTTGGAAGAAAAACATCCCTCCCAAGTTAAAAAGAGTGGTTAGAGAAATTAAATGATATATTTTGTATGATCACATAGGTGGTTTGTTTGAAAAGAAAGCCACACAGAGAAAAGCCCTGGAGTCAAGGCAGCCCTAGATTGAAGTCATTTAGAGTTAGTAATTCATGTGCCTTGTCCATGGTTCTGAAACGCCTCTCTCTGGCCATTTATGCAAATTTGCTTTGGTTTGCTGCACAGTTTTCTGCTCCAAATTCTCAAACATCATATGCATGAGCTCCCCCCCAAATTCTAGGAGTATCTTGTGATTAATTTTGCAGCCCCAGTGAATCATGGGGCTTTTGAGTCCCTCCCCCCTGAAAACGCAGCCTTGTTGCACTTTACTTGGAGGAGGCGGGTCAGCTCTTCAAGGGGCTGCGTGTGCTTTTGCTGGGTATTCCTCCCCACCTTTCTCCAACAGCTCCCTTCCAACATTTGCAGCCTCTCTTCTGTGTCTTCCTGCCCATTTCATGAATATTTAACTCCCTCTTTTGTGCTTTGCTTTGAGGGAAGGGGTTGGATGGGAGGGACAGACATGTGGGAGGGAGAAGCCAAAATGGGCGTGGGGAGAGAAACCCGAAGTTAAGAGATATGCATGGAAATGGGGGGGGGGGGAATTTGCATCGCTCTTGCCTCAAAGCAGTATTTAAAGTTCTAAAACAGGATCCTAGAACTGCGGGGGAAGAACGAGGCCAGAGCGAAGTCACGTCTGAAGGTCGGTAAAATAATGAGTAATGCAAAGGAAGCCTCAAAGCAGTTCAGCAGGGACTGCGAACTAAATACCCCTGCATAAAAGGCCTCTGTTTCAGGAGTGTCGCTTTGTTCATCTGCAGTAGAAAGCAGAAGAGCAAGTTTCGAGTGCAGCTGCACCTTAAAGACCAAAAGATTTTGAGAGTTAAATTGTATGTTCTAAATGCCAGCTTAAATGCCAGGAAAAGAGGAAGACCCAACAAGAGATGGATCTACTCAATAAAGGAAGCCACGGCCTTCAATTTGCAAGATCTGAGCAAGGTTGTCAAAGATAGGACATTTTGGTGGACTTTCATTCATAGAGTCGCCATGAGGCAGAAGCAACTTGACAGCACTTGACACATGCACACAAATGCCAGCTTAATGTCTTCATGTTTTAAAGTTCTCATGCTTGCTGCCTTGGAGACCCTGTTTGGGTAGAAAGGCAAAATAGAAATGTATTCAGTAAATAAACAAACAATACCTTGCCTGTGTGTGTGTGTGTGTGTGTTTGTGTGCCGTCAAATAACAGCTGACTTATGGGGAGATGTTTAGAGGTGGTTTCCCATTGCCTAGCTCTGTGCAGGCTGAGAGAGTCCTGAGCGAACTGTGACTAGCCCAAGGTCACCCAGAAGGCTTTGTAGGGAGGATTGGGGAATTGAACCCGGTTCTCCAAATTAGAGTCTGCTGCTCTTAACCACTTTGCCATGCTGGCTCTCGCCTATACTTGTGAAGAAAAGAGAGGGGGGCACACCAAGGCAAAACAATGACAACAAAATAAAATTGTGCAGAGGGAAACAAATTATTTAATAAGTTTGTAACCCCAAAAATTGTTGCAAAAATTATTAAACAATTTGTTTCCTTCTGCACCATATTGTTTCCTTGCCTTCATCTCACCTATACTTAACACAACAGAAATTCTTCCTGTACTTTTCAAAGCATTACATTTCAAGTGTACACATCCAAATCAAACAAGAAAGACAATGGCATCCAAGAAAGATACTGCCTCTCTTTGTTGATACTGATATGTACACTTTGAATGTAATGCCAGCCCATTCCAAAAGCACACATTCCTTGGATGTGTGCTTTTACAATTCAACACATACTTAGTAACGCCCTGGTATCACAGGCACAAAGTCCACTTGGAATACATCCTATAATTCATATCCGGGCTGATACAAAATTGTTCTATTTGTTAATGAAAGTGCAGGTGTGCATAATATGTTTTATTAGACCACTGAAGAAGGCCTGGGGCCAGAAACACATTTGGCATTTGGTCTTAGATTATCAACCTTGTATTTGTTGCCATAGGGGCTTGTTTTTAATATAGAATCATAGACTCATAGAGCTGGAAGGGACCACCAGGGTCATCTAGTTCAGCCCCCTGCACAATGCAGGAAATTCACAACTACCCCCCCACGCCCTCAGTGATCTCAGAAGATGGCCAAGTTGCCCTCCCTCTCATGATCTGCTTAAGGTCATAGAATCAGCATTGCTGACAGATGGCCATCTAACCTCTTCTTAAAAACCTCCAGGGAAGGAGAGCTCACCACCTCCCGAGGAAGCCTGTTCCACTGAGGAACCGCTCGAACTGTTAGAAAATTCTTCCTAATGTCTAGATGGAAACTCTTTTGGTTTAATTTCAACCCGTTGGTTCTGGGGCAACAGAAAACCACTCAGCCCCCTCCTCTATATGACAGCCTTTCAAGTACTTGAAGATGGTTATCCTATCCCCTCTTTATAATAAATATATTTCATTGTTGAATTGAGTTTTATTTCACCCAACCTTTTGGATAAGCTATGGCACCCATTTTGTGGCTGCACCCATCACACTGAGTCTGAATTCCAAAGGTGCCTGCAGGCTCCAAAAGATTGGGGACCCCCGGCTTACTGCGCTAGGCAGTTTGTTGGCACGGAATTGTTTTGAAAGAGGTGGAAGGGAAGACTCCTGCTCCTTGTCGGACTTGAGAAGTGGGACTTAACTCACCACAAAGTTTTGCAAGCAATACCCAATTGCTTAATTCAACTCAGAGAGACTTTGTTGCAGTTTCCTTTTCACTGCTATATTTCTGCTTTAGCTACATCCATTTTCCTGCATTAGAACAATTAGAACTACCACTCAGTAGAATGTATGAGTTACAGACATTTTCTTTTTTATATCCATTTGTCTTGCAAGTTCTGTTCCTGAATTAGCCTCATAGAACCCCCACAGAAAAGAGGTGATAGGAACACTCGCTGAAAGCTTTGGGGAAGTCCAGATACATAACGGTCTGTTTAGTGCAGAGGTTCCCAAACGTTTGGGGCCACTGACCCCTTGGTTCCACAAACTCAACCCCAGCGCCCCCTACCCTATCCTATAAAAAGCATTATTTAAAATAGGGGTTTGCATGACTCACTAAAGAAGATAATAACTATAAAATTTCAAAACAGTAACAATTAATTGCACATGTATTCAAAATTAAATTAAAACTTTTTAGTTGAAATTTATTCAAGAAAACTGATGAACTTGATCCAGTGGTACCAGCTCTTCAAAGTCTGGAAAAAAATTCTGATAGTTTCCACCAAATTTGCCAGCATGGTGCCACAGCTTGATCTATTGTAAATTAGTAAACAACACAGTTGAAGGGGCCCCACCTCTAGCACCCCCCTGCTGCCCCCTTGCCTCTTAGTGCCCCCCTAGGTAATCCCACTGCCCCCAAGGGGTTGTTCCAGCCCATTTTGGGAACCACACCACTGGTTTAGTGGAATTGATGTGTCAAATACAAACCTGACCTAGGTCAATGTTTTTAAGTCTTCCTCTTTCACAATCATTATTCTGCTGACAAACTCATGAAATCAGTTCTTGAAGGGGAAGACAAAGAGGGGGATGAATCAGCGACCACAGCAGTTCCTTGAAATTCTGCACATCTGGCTTGGAGCCCTGAAAGCAAACTTTCCAACATCTCAAAATCTATTCTGGGGAACTGGACTGCCGGCCATAAAGGGTCAACTGTTATGTCATTGCTTGTGATTCAAATGATATATAAGCAGGGCTGGTCTTCAAGACGACAGCTGCTGTACTGGCAAAGTCTTAGAGGAATCAGCAGTGTTCAGCCAATTTGCCAGAAGCTCCCTGAAAACGGTAAGGTGTTCATTACGAGATTCAGTTTTGTTTAACTGGGAATTTTTATTTGTTTGTTTGCTTTTATACTAGTACCCTGCTCTATCCCAGCCAAGGTCGGGCTCAGAATGGCTCATATTGGGTATATATGTGTGTGTGTGTGGGTAATATAGCAGAGTTTGCCCAGTCATGGTAGTGTGATATTGAGTGCAGTAAAACCAATCCTCCCAAGAAGTAAATTGCAAAAATGTACAACATAACATTTATTCAAGTTGATTCTGTTCACATTCTTGTTGCAGTTGATAGAAAAATAGAAAACCTCATCTAAAGAATACATTTCCCTCTACAAGTGGCTAGCTAATCCAGCGTCACATGAGTGCAAGTATGTGAGTCCATGGGCTGTGGCTCAGCGGTAGAGCATCTGCTTGGCATGCAGAAGGTCCCAGGTTCAATCCCCGGCATCCCCGGTTAAAGGGACTAGGCAAGTAGGTGATGTGAAAGACCTCTGCTTGAGACCCTGGAGAGCTGCTGCTGGTCTGAGTAGACAATACTCACTTTGATGGACCCAGGGTCTGATTCAGTAAAAAGCAGCTTCATGTGTTCATATATTGTTTTGACAGGAGAGACCTGTAGAAATGTCTGCCTCCATGCAGGTCCATGTGGAAAAAAGAGAGAAAAACCATGGCTACTGAGAGAGGAGGAGGAGGGGTCAGAGGGCAGCCCCCAGGGTCAGACAAAGAGGAGCATCCCCTTCAAGCGATAACACCTACACACTTAGAGTAAATTAGTGCCCCCAATGTCGCTCTCACTCCAACAGCTCACGCCAGATATCAATTACAATATAATCTATATTAAATTAAAATGCAAGGATATAATTCTGCAATTAAAACCAAAAATCCATAGAATCTAAAATCCGACTGGCGCCCAATTTTTTGACACACTGGTCAGCAGACCAGGGGTGGGGTTGGGGGAACAGTCAGGATCCCCAAGAGATCAGTTGTAATAGTGGGAGATCTCCAGTCACCCCCTGGAGGTTGAAACTGTATTCCCAGCACATGGGTTGGGTACTCCTGGGGGGCTCACAGAGTTGCTGTGAGATGTCCTTGAATCCACCCAGCTTGGGCAGGTTTCCACCTTCCTCCAACTGTACCTCTCCCCTGGGCTCTCCTCCATGGCAGCCACGCCCCCCCTGCTGCCAACTCTGTGTAGGGTCAGCTGCTGGCTGGGCTTCGTCTGCAAGCCAGCTTGGCATAGTGCGGCCATGTCTCCCGAGCTGGGTCTGCCTGCTGCCTGCTTAGGGTTGCCAGGTCCCTCTTTGCCACCGGTGGGAGGTGTTTGGGGCAGAGCCTGAGGAGGGCAGGGTTTGGGCAGGGGAGGGGCTTCAATGCCATAGAGTCCAATGGCCAAAGCGGCCATCTTCTCCAGGCGAACTGATCTCCATCGGCTGGAGGTCAGTTGTAATAGTGGGAGATCTCCAGCTACTACCTGGAGTTTGGCAGCCCTAGCCTCTCCCCCTGGGCTTGCTTCAATGGCAGCCATGCCCACCCTGCCAACTCTGCGTGGGGTCAGCTGCTGGCTGAGGTTCCATCTGCTAGCCAGTTTGGCATAGTGCGGCCATGTCTCCCCAGCTGGGTCTGCCTGCTGCCTGCTCCATGCAGAGCGGTAACATTAGCCAGCCTCATCTGGAGGCCCGAGGGTTGCCGATCTGGGGATGCCCCATAAAGGAAAGGAAAGGTGAGCCAGCATGATCAAGCGGCATACACTGGACTGTCATTCGCACTCTTGGGAGTCTGTTGAATACATCTGAGCATGCTCATGAGCTTCCACTCCCCTACTCCCATTTTCGGCAATTCTTCTTTTATTCTCCAACTGCAAGGGGCCAGCGTGGTGTGGTGAAGAGAAGAGAAGGAGAGTTGGGTTTTTATATGCCGACTTTCTCTACCACTTAAGGAAGAATCAAACAGGCTTACAATCACCTTACCTTCCCCTCCCCACAACAGACACCCTGTGAGGTAGGTGGGGCTGAGAGAGCTGTGACTAGCCCAAAGTCACCCAACTGACGGTGTGTAGGAGTGGGGAAACAAATCCAGTTCACCAGATTAGCCTCCGCTGCTCATGAGGAGGAGTGGGGAATCGAACCCGGTTCTCCAGATCAGAATCCACAGCTCCAAACCACCACTCTTAACCACTACACCACGCTGGTTAGGAGCAGCGGACTCTAATCTGGAGAACCGGGTTGGGTTCCCCACTCCTCCACATGAAGCCTGCTGTGTGACCTTTGGCCACTCACAGTTCTCTCTGAAGTCTCCTAGCCCCACCTATTGCACAAGGTGTCGGTTTTGGGGAGAGGAAGGGAAGGCAATCGTAAAATGGTTTGATTCTCCTTAAAAGGTAGTGAAAATCAGCATATAAAAACCAACTCCTCCTCCTCCTCCTCTTCTTCTTCCTCTTCTTCTTCGTTGATAGGAGAGTGTTGTTGTTTTTTACTTTGTTTTGATAAGTGGTTTTTCGTTTGGTTCTGCTGTTATCTACACATTATCAGTGACTCCAGGATGCCATATATTCAATCAAGAGTTTTAAGTTTGAAAATACAGTTTGGGGAGGGGGGCTGTGAAAATATGCATTTATGATTTTATCTACACCTTTTTTCATGGTCTTTCTCCTGCCCAGGAACTAAGATCACAGAGAGAGGTCCTTCTTGACTTACCCATTGACCAAAGATGCTTGTCTGGTGGATACACAGGACAGGGCCTTTTCCGTGGCAGCCCCACAATTATGGAACAACCTCCCCAGGGAAATGCTCCTGGCCCCCTTGTTCTCAATCTTTAGGACGAAGCCGAAGACATTTTTATTCATAATGGCACTGGATTAGTTCTTCTGCCTACCGGCACCTTTAAGTGATTGATTTTAACTCGTGGTTTTTATGTGTTTTATTGTATTTTATTACACATTGTAAGCCACCTTGAGTTCCCATAAGGTAGAAAGGGGGCAAAAAAGTTTTAAATAAATACGTAAATATATAAAATGCTCATTCCACACAGTTTTAGCATTGATGGGAGAATGTGATTTTTGGTTTTTGCTATGATATGTGTCGTTATCTACATATTATCAATGACTCCAAGATGTCATGTTTTCAGTCAAGGGCTTTAAGTTTGAAAATTCAATTTGGATGTGAGACTATGAACTTAGGATTTTATCTACACTGCTCCATCACGTCTTTCTCTTTTAAGAACCAGCCTAAGGATGTTGCTGCCCGCCCTTCTCCTCATTTTGGCATCCTCTCTGACTCCTGGGAACAACGAGGTGGTGACCTCTTTTAGTAGTTGCCTTTCCTTCTTCTTGGATAATACAGTCCCCGATGATGCTCTGGAGCCATCTGATCCAGCCAGGATTTGCCAGAAGTACGAGAACAACTATTACTTCGCCACAATGTACGACAAAACAAATCGCATTCCGGCATACTCTGCTTATGTTTATAGACCTTCACCAGGTCGCGCACTTCGGGAATGGATGGTAGAGCCACAGGTAAGAGGTCTTCTCAGGTGCTTGAGCCCAGAACATCAGACCTGCCTATCGTGTATGTAAGCGCCTTCAAGGGGGAAACAATTTAACGCGGCCACGACAAGGGGCCAACAAGGCAAGTGAGAAGCAGAGGAGGTTTGCCATTGCCTTCCTGTGCTGATTCTTCCTTGACAGTTTCCCACCCAAGTCCCAACCCTGCTTACCTTCTGAGGTCTGATGGGATTGGGCTATACCATACCACCTTCCTTCCTGATGAAGCACAGTAAGGCGGTATTACCCATTCAGTGTTTTTTATGCATTTCACTGTTTTGTTTCAATATTTCTACCCTTCCAAAATGATTAGGGGACTGGAGCAACTGTGCTATGGGGAGCGGTTAAGGCGCTTAGGGCTGTTTAGCTTGGAAAGAAGGCGGCTGAGGGGAGACATGACAGAGGTCTATAAAATTATGCATGGTTTGGAGAAAGTGGACAGGGAGAAGTTTTTCTCCCTCTCCCATAATACTAGAACACGAGGTCATCCGTTGAAGCTGGAAGGTGACAGATTCAAAACAGATAAAAGGAAGTATTTTTTCACACAACGCATAGTTAAATTGGGGAACTCCCTGAGCCAGGATGTGGTGATGGCTGCCAACTTGGAAGGCTTTAAGAGGGGAGTGGACATGTTCCTGGAGGAAAGGGGTATTCATGGCTATTAGATAAAATGGATAGTAGTCATGCTGCATACCTATTCTCTTTAGTATCAGAGGAGCATGCCTATTATATTAGGTGCTGTGTAACCCAGGCAGGACAGTGCTGCTGCAGTTGTCTTGTTTGTGGCTTCCTAGAGGCCCCTGGTTGGCCACTGTGTGAACAGACTGCTGGACTTGATGGGCCTTCGTCTGATCCAGCAGGGCCTTTCTTATGTTCTTATGTTCTTCTTCCAAACAGTGCAGTAGCATACAAAAAGATAAAACAACTCATTCCTCCAGAATAGAGTTGCCAATTGGCCATAGATGGTAGGCAAACTCTTACCAGGGCTCCACAAGCCCTATGCTCAGTCAGTGGAGTGGCCAGGGGAGGGAATGGGGGAAATTATGTTGAGAATTTGGAAGTGAAACACCATGTTGCATGACTCTCTAGGAATCCCCCCATAGAGAATGTCTGTGGTCTTTACCATAGAGATCGGAGGCATTCCTAGAGTGTTGTCAATATGGTGATTTCACTTCCCAGTTTCTATCGGGAATCAACATTGCCACATTTTGCAATGCTCTCCCTCTCCATTCCTCACCCCCCCCCGAAGCCCCCAGGATTTCCAGGGGCAGGCCTGGCAATTCTGTCCCTGAAGGTTTTGAGTTGAAAGGAGAAAATATACTGGGAAGTTCTCAGGGGTTGCTACAGCAACAAAATCCCTGAAGAACTAGCGAGCAGAGGGAACGTTTTGGAGGTTCCCACCGCGGGCTGAGCCCCACAGGCTGGACTCAAAGAACCTTGTTTCAGTCTGTATAGATTTCCTGCCTCTGTAGACAAAACAGAGAGGACTCAAGTTTTACTACTCCAGCCCTGAAGTTTGTTTTGGGGAGGGTAAGAGCCACGCACAAACTTGCCTCGCCCCCTTGCTCAAATAAACCAACAGAATTTATTGATTACAGAGAGAGTAAGAAAAAAGCAAACTCTCATTCCAACACAGGCCATAAAAAAGGATCTTAAAACAATTAACTAGCTGTGCTACTACTGGCAAACCCAAACTGATCGCATATGATCTTACTGCCAGCTCCCGTAGCCAAAACGATAACCCAAAGGAAGCTTCTCTCCGTGGAAAAACCCTCCCAAGGCCAGCATGCCTTTTGAGCCAGCCCAGATGTTATGCTAGCTTCTTTCTTACAAAGTCCAGTGGAGTCTCTAATCTGAGAGCATCTAACACCGTTTCTTATCCCTCCACAGCTTGTGAACAGCGACTTTGATAGTAACATGATAAGCAAGAAAGATTGCAGTATTCCTTTTTTAAAAATTTTTATTATTTTTTTAATAATATCAAAACAGTATGCGTTATATTGATTAAAAAAGATATAAACATTGCTAAAAAAAGAAAAGAAAAAAGAAAAATATTGACTTCCCCACCATCCTCCTCTATCCATTTATACTCTTAGTACTTCCCTTTGCATATATTTTCTAATTTAAATCATTCTTCATCCTAGGATTATATCATATACTTCAACATTTAAAGACTAATAATAACATGCTTAAAGAAACCTGTACATTCAAATTAATTCAAATCCTTGAATATTTGCTAAGTTAAATTCATTTCCACAATACGTTTGAGCCAGCCCAGCTGTTATGCTAGCTTCTTTCTTACACAGTCCAGTGGAGTCTCTAATCTGAGAGCAGCTAACACCGTTTCTTATCCCTCCACAGCTTGTGAACAGCGACTTTGACAGTAACATGATAAGCGAGAAAGACTGCAGTATTCCTAAGGACGAACTCAGCCAAAACCAGGCCATTGATTCTGACTATGGGGGTGCCCCTTATTATGTGGACAGAGGACACTTGAACCCCATGGTCCATCAGTTTGACGAGGCCAGCAAAACCGCCACTTGCACCCTGACCAACATCGTCCCGCAGTACAACAAACTCAACCAAGAGCCCTGGGTGGCGTACGAGACCAAGACGATGGAGCAGAAGCAAGCTCAGTACAAGTGCACTAAAATCTACGCCCTGGTGGGAGCGGTGCCAGGGATCACGTACATAGCAGGGGGCAGAGTCAATTACCCCAGCCACCTGTGGGCTGCAGCCTGCTGTGTGACTGGTGCCAACAGGTGGTCTTGGGGCATCCTTGCAAGTAACAACTACACACTTCCACCTGCGGTCACTGAGTACTCTCTGAGAGACCTGGAGCTACAACTTGCTCCTCTGTATGAGAAGACGATCGATCTTTTCCACAGCTCTTGTTACTAGTCCCAAAAGCTTCCGACGCACTTTCCCATCAGTGAGGTCCCCCCCACCCTGATTGTGGTAGGATAGCTGGGCTTGCATTCCCTGCAAAAGCAACAAAGCCCCCCCCCCCCCGCTCTGCTCACAGGTTCTGCCACTGCAGACAATGAGAATAAGGAAGCTGTGCCTCATTTGGCCCCAAATTAGATGACCTATCTCCAGCCTGCGTAGCCCTGGAGAGGGAGAACGGGAAAGCATTTCTTGCTTGTTACATTTTTAATGCCACATAATCATTGATCCGCATGAACTCTATAGCTTAGTAAAATATACCTTTGCAACCCTCTCTGGGTAGCCATGCTTCCATAAGAACTGGCAAGAGTGTCACGCCGTGTGATCAAGTCATAACGTATTGAGAAGTGACAGGAATATAAAGCCTGGTGGTCCAGTCTTAACGTTACAACACATTTTGTGATGCTGGCAGGACTCTGTGGGAGTCCCCTTCCATCTGCTTGCAAACTGGTAGATCAGATTTCAGGAAGGGGGTGGTATGATCGCCTCCTTTCCAAATACTTGCACATTCTGATGTCTTTTTTTTCCCTTTTCACAACCAAATGCTAAAGGACGGTCAGTCAAATAAAAGCTCAATGCATCGTATTTGTGTGTTTCTCCGTGTGATGTCACTTGGGGGGAATGCCGGAAAGGTTATGAATGGAGGCGATATTAAAACACAGCCCTGTCATTATATGCTTTTTATGCTCAGATTTTGATCAGGGTTTTGGGAAAGCTGAAAAAGATCCAGTGGTTGGATGAACACTTGTCAGGGATGCTTTCGGCTGATCCTGTGTTGAGCAGGGGGTTGGACTAGGTGGCCTGTATGGTCCCTTCCAACACATAGAATCATAGAATTGGAAGGGACCACCAGGGTCATCTAGTCCAACCCCCTGCACAATGAAGGAAACCCACAACCACCTCCCCTCTAAACCCCCAGTGACCCCCACTCCATGTCCAGAAGATGGCCAAGATGCCCTCCCTCTCATCATCTGCCTACAATCATTGAATTAGCATTGCTGACAGATGGCCATCCAACCTCTTCTTAAAAACCTCCAGAGAAGGAGTGCTCAACACCTCCTGAGGAAGCTTGTTCCACTGAAGAACCGCTCTAACAGAAATTTCTTCCTAATGTCTAGATGGAAACTCTTTTGATTTAATTTCAACCTGTTGGTTCTGGTCCGACCTTCTGGGGCAAGAGAAAACAACTCGGCACCCTCCTCTCTATGACATCCCTTAAAGTGCTTGAAGGTGGTTATCATATCCCCTCTCAGCCTTCTCCTCTTCAGGCTAAACACTATCATTCTATGATTCTATGATCCAGGATAGGCACAGCACCAACCAGGGGTTTCTGGGATCCACTTTCTGTGCAGATGCTATGCAAGTCAAATCTAGGTGTAATCACAGAACAGAACTTGATCAGAACACAGGCAAGGCCTGCTAGGCTATAACCAGGCACAGGCAGCAACCAACAGAACAAGGGAAAAGTCAGATTAAAGCAAAGGCGCTTCCCTTAAAGGATCATGTTAAACTTACTATACAATGCAGTAAGGGAACATCACCAATTTCACAACTCCCCCCGATATAACAGTACGAGCCTCTCATTTTGTGGCTGCTGAGAAGGCAGTTTCACACTCTCGGTTCCCAGAACAGTGGGGTACACTAAGTATTCAGTAAAGAGCAAAATTCTCTCTTTGCTCCTTAGGAGGTGGTGGGGCCACGGGGTGGGGGACAGGAGCAGAAAAACGAACCCCCAGTTTCACACAGCCTGGTATCTGTTTTTAATCACGGATTACAAGCCATTTGCGCAGGTGAAATGTGCTCAGAGGGATAGCATGAGTCTCTGCACCACCAGGGTATTCCTGGGGGGTTGGTGTGGCTCTCTGGCTTTGGACCCATTAGGCAGCAGAGGTCCAGTGATGCAGCCATGTCTAGCAAGGACACGGCACTCCTCGATCGAGAGGAGGCAAAGCTCCGAACCACGGATATGCTAGAGTTTTCTTACCCCAAAGATAAGCAGGTCACAAGCAAGGTGCCCCTTTGAGAAGAAGCTCTCAATCAGTTTAACTTCCCAAATCTATAGGATTTTAAAATCACCTCCTAAGAATAGCTAACTGTCCCACTTCAAAAGGGTGCACCTTCTTGGCTAACTCATTGTCTTATAACTTCAAAACCCCATACATACACCCAGGAGGACGATCTTCTGCGTCAGAATATGGCAAGGGCAGCCGTTCACCAGATTAGCCTCTGCCGCTCATGTGGAGGAGTGGGGAATCAAACCCAGTTCTCCAGGCTGGCTCTTGCCTGAAGCACCAGAGAACCAAGCCCCGAAAAAACGGATGCACCATCCAGGAATGATTCTCAGCTTCTGTGCCATCTGCTGCCACCTTGTGTGTGTTTGTCGTAAGTGGTACACAGTTTGTGTCTGACTCCTTGTGCACTCTTCTTAGAGGTTTTACTGACATGCATAGAAATGCATCTGTCCATGGATATCCAAGAAGCTCATATTGCTCCCATCACTCGGACAGATCACTCACGGCAGATTACAGATATTCTCTTCCAGGATTTCCTCCAAGCAGCCCCATCAGGACTACTGTTAACTGATTCCTATTTTATTGTAATAGTCAGAAAATCCAATTTTTGTTTCTTTAATGTGTGTGTTTTAAGCACCATCAAGTTGCTTCCACCTTATGGTGACCCTATGAATTATGGTGACCCTATGAAGACAAGATTCACTGGAAAAGACAGTCATGCTAGGAAAAGTTGAGGGCAGCAGGAAAAGAGGAAGACCCAACAAGAGATGGATGGACTCAATAAAGCCACAGCCCTCAATCTGCAAGATCTGAGCAAGGCTGTCAAAGATAGGACCTTTTGGAGGACTTTGATTCATAGGGTCACCAGGAGTTGGAAGTAACTTGACGGCACTTCACACACACACACACACACACACACACACACACACACACACACACACACACATATGAATTAATTACCTCCACAACGGCCTGTAAGGACATAAGAAAAGGCATGCTGGATCAGACCCAGGCCCATCAAGCCCAGCAGTCTGTTCACACAGTGGCCAACCAGGTGCCTCCAGGAAGCCCACAAGCAAGATGACTGCAGCAGCATTATCCTGCCTGTGTCCCACAGCACCTCATATAATAGGCATGCTGCTCTGAGACTGCAGAGAATCAGTATGCATCATGACTAGTATTCATTTTGACTAGAAGCCATGGACAGCCCTCTTCTCCATGAATATGTCCACTCCCCTCTTAAAACCTTCCGAGCTGGCAGCCATCACCACATCCTGGGGCAGGGAGTTCCTATCATTAACAGCTTTGCTCAGGTCTTGCAAACTGAGGGCCGTGGTTTCCTTAACTGAGTCAATCCCTATCTACTATTTTTTATTATTATTGAATGATAATTATATTTAGCAATATTCTGAAAATCCAGTTACATCAATAATTGTGAGGGTCTGTACGGCTTTGCCTTAGGTAAGGCCTGTGCCTTGTATGGTTTCCCCCCCCCCCCTGCCTGGACTCGTAAAAGCAGTCCAGGCCTCTTGTCTTTCCTTGGTTCAGGCGCGGCGTCTGACAGGCCCAGGTTGGAATGTCTCTCCCTCTTCCCACGTCCCCCGCCCTTGCTTTCGCTGACTCCCTTCCATCGGCCATGGCCTTGGAGGGCAGATAGTACTAACAAGCTCCCTGAAGTCTTTGATGTTTGTACCATGCACAGTTATTGCTTCCCATAACATACGCTTGGCATCTGTTTCCCTGAAGGGGTTATAATGCTGTCTTTGTGAATCTGTAAGCACTTGTAACTTTACCAGTGTCGGGCCTATACTACCTGAAGCTTCCAATAAAGATCCTTGTTTCTGCATGACAGTCTGAGCAAGTGATTTTATGGAGTTTGCCCAGGAAGGTTGGGAACCCTCACATTAAGTTACAAGTCCTTTGCCTCGTTATCCTGCTCCTGTACCGTTTTTGGACAGATGGCAGGCAACGGGGATGACGACGACAAGAAGGACGACGCTGTGCCCAAGCAGCCCGACTTGGCCCCTTCGGAAGGGAAGTCGACTGGGAAGGCGCCCAGTGGAGCCGACTCAGGATCGGGTTTGGGTGCAAAGTCCAAGCCCACCCGCTTGGAGACCTGGCTGGAATCTCCCCGGCATTGGTTGCTCCCGCAGAGCGATGTGCAGTCAAGACGGACTGTAGTTCACGGGTTGGGGTTCGAGGACGATCCTGCCCGCAAGGAAGCCCTACTGCTTCACCAGATGGATGAGGAGCGGCAGCGCTGGCAGAAAGAGCACCAGGAGTTACAGGAACGGATGGAGGCCATGAACGCAGTGATGCTGGACATGGCCCAAGCCTTGGACGACCTGAAGGTTCAGGCCCCACCTGTGGATCCCGCGGACGGAAAGCCACCAGGCCCACCCGCGGTCCCCGCACCTCCCGTCCGTCCTGCGCCACCGGCCCGCCGAGATCTGAAGGTCACGTATGATGGGTCGAGTGACCAGCTGACGTTTTTTATGGTGCAAGTGGACATTTTTATGCGTGAACAGGCCCGGACTTTCACTTCGGAAGAGTCTTGGGTCCAATACGTGGTGTCCCTCCTACTGGGTGAGGCGGCCGCCTGGATGGTACAGTAGTATGAGCTCCGCTCCCCGGTTTTGCGAAGCCTGGATGACTTCATGGTCGCCCTTCGACACCATTTCGAGGACCCGCATTTGGGTGAGCGAGCAAAAACTGCCTTGCAACAACTGCGCCAAGGGACTAAATCTGTCACGCAGTATGCAAGCGAGTTCCAGTCGCTCTCGAGCCGCATTTTGGACTGGAGTGAAGCTACCAGGGTGCAGTGTTTCCGCGAAGGTTTGAACCCGGAATTGCAACACTGGGCCTTCATGCAGGGCAACCCTCCTGATGTTGAAGGCTGGGTTCGCCACGCCGCTGACATCGAAAACCGAAAGCAACTGCTGCTCCTGTCCCGACAGCGCACCGGACGGGAGACCAAGACCCGTGGAGACAGGCCCGGCGGTCCGAAGGACTCTCGTCCCCCCTCGGGGGGAGGAACCTCCATGACCGAACGCCGTAAACGCTTTGAGAGCGGGGTCTGTCTCGTTTGCGGGGGAAAAGGACACTTTGCTTCTCAATGCCCTTCACGACCCGGACGTCCGTGACCGTCTCGTCCGGCAACGACCGAGCCTGAGAAGGCCCCTCCCGAGGGGCAACCTCGCCGCCAGAGCGGCGCACCGAGCCGACGAAGCACACCCTCGGCCTTGCACGCACGCACCGAGGTCGAAGCCTCGGGCTCTGCTGGCCCATCGGGGTCACGGATTACAAATGAAGCCTTTGACTCATCGGAGTCACGGATTACAAATACTGCAACTGCTTCCTCCAGCGAGGAGGAGGACTGGGACCTGCCGGCAAAAAACGCCGTCGGTCTGCTGTAAGGGGGGCTCCTCAGCAGACCGCTCCGAACGTTGTGCAAGGAGCTCCACTAATGGTAAGCGCTCAGGAAGACAATGTGTATGTAAAGGTCCATCTCTCACTGCCTAAAGGGGGGCCCACATTAGAATTTACGGCCCTAGTTGACTCGGGTTGTGCCCGCACTGTAGCAGTCTCTGACATGATCATAGTATCTTATGAACATGTGCAGAATTAATTCCATATAGGGCTTAAACACATCATACACATACAGAGGTTTGTGTAATGTATAATGAAAGTCTGTGTCATGCTGACAGGCAACTCTGTGTCATGCTGACAGGCAACTCAAGGTTAGCTCTAATCAGTTAAGCTAACTACTAAAGTTACTCTGGCTTGCCCTTGAAGGGGCAGCGTAAAAATCATCTTAATCTACTAAGAGTGCATTAATAGTTGGAAGTGTGCTTAAAATATAGTTCTCTCAACGATAGGAATAATATGCTTCCTTGCTCTACTGTAATCTTGCAGTAGAGAATGCAGCAGAATGCAAACCTGCTAAACTAATGTAAACAAAACACTTTGCAAAGTGACAATGTCAGCTATAATTATGTTTCATGAGTTATATAGTTAAACGTTGTGCTACAGGTTTCTAAGTAGTCTCATTTAATGCGTATAGTCCTAACGAAGAGGATGGTATAGAAATTAAATATGTAACTTGATCATGTAACTCAGAAATAAGGATTTATACTTTGGGCACAGAGGACTGAAAGGGAAGGATGTCCATATTTGGACAATAAGATATCAGAAGACAGGAAAAGAAGCCACCTAAGCTCCTGGTTTTGGATACGAAAGGGAAATAAAAGTACCCTTTCGAGGGCTAAGGAAGAGAAGTTCCTGAAGGAAAAGGAACATTCTTCACTCTTAATGGGTCTAGAAATAGTATAAATGCCAGCCACAGTCCAGCTTGCATTTTAGAATGCTATGACTGGCAGACTGCAGCTGTCTGATGTAGCACTTCTCCATCTCAAAAGGCTTGAGATGTAAAACATTGAAACTCTGATCCTTGCGTGGACAGAAGTTCTCAGATATCTTGAAATATCAAGATCTGGATATTTCAACATATCTTACTTACAGTCTTCTTGTGAGACTGCTCTATTCCTAGAAGAGGATAGAGACCCTTAGAATTACTATTCTTTGAATAGGAATCTAAGTGCAGTGATCTTTCCATGTATTGGAACACTGAGAGTCCATCAGATTTATGGATTCTTACAAACTAAGCCTATTTGGCTTACCAATGCTAAGAAGCATCCTGAATACAGGGCTAATAGCTAGACCTCTGGGATTGTGTCAGAACGTCCTCTACTTAACAGAGGGACTTCTGAACCTCCTCAGAGCAAGAGACCAGAGAAGTTCCTGAAGGGAAAGGAGATTCTCTGTACTCTGTGAGATATGCACAATGCACATACACAGATTGGCACAGTCAAAGAGACTGTAAACAGCTTTAAGCTAACACATAGTATTTATATATTCAGCATTGCTGTCTAAAACTAGAAAGAGCACGCATAGCATGTACATACACAATGCCTGATCTTAATGATGATCAGTTAAGAATATTAATAGAAGTCTTTAAAGGACTCCAGGTGACACAGATGACACAGCAAGGTATAGTGTGTCTTCTGTACAGAAATGTTATGATGTTTTGAATGATTTAAGTTAGGATGCTTCTAACCAAATCTTTCTCCAAAGAATTAACCATATTTTGACAGGATTTCTGTAACCTTATATTCTGAATGAAGGTGCATTGCACTAAGGATACTTTATGAGTATATTCTGACTAAGATACTCCTTTATGGAGGCATAGAGAATATGAATGATTACTTGCTACATAAACATGTTTAAGACTAATGATGTCTATCCTTATATGATATTTTAAGGCTTTGCAACCAGAAAGCATATATTGTATAATGTAAATAAATGTGTTTTTTATATATACTTCTACTCTTGTCCATTATTATAAATTTATTGGCGTGTTCAAAAGATGTCCTAGAAGCAATAACAAGTTTCTAGGAACCGTTGATTCCGGTCTAGTGGTGTCTTGCTGAATAAGATAACTCCATTTCTCAGTAAATGGTACATTCTAAGAGTGTAGGCACTTAACGGCCCGAACCGCGACAGTTGGCGACCGCGGCAGGACCGAGCGAAGGGTTTGAATCCAGACGTGGGTTCAAATTCAGAGTGTTTTGCAAGCACACAATTTAAACCATTGGTATTTATTCCTGCAGGATCCTAAAGCACGGCTTAGGAGATTTTGGCTCTATATATTTGCAAAGCTTGTAGAAGTGACTACAATGACAATACCACAGTCAGGATTTGACTGACTTCATAAGGTGAAGGTAAAGGTAACATTACTTTGCAATCTACTGCCCTTTGTATACTGTACATTGAGCCAGGGCACAACTAAACCAATGGGCATTTCTCTAAGTACTTATAGAGAAATGAAGGCTACTATACTGTACTAGCCTTTTCAATAACAGCCTACAAGTGGCTGAGCAAGTAAGCAACTCTATGTGATAACTGTATGATATGCAGTCAGATATATAAAGATACATTAAGATGTATTGATGATTGTACTAAGGTACATAAGGTTTTAAATGTATTGATATGTTGAATTGAAGTACTAAGGTACACATACAATGCTATATGCCAGATTAGAAAATATCTGGAATTTCTGAAACATGTACTTATATAAGAGAATGTAAGACATGATGAATATAAATGAATATTAATGAAATGGAATGTATGTTTCTTTACTTGGTTCTTAACCCACGAGTGTTCAGGTGGTTGAAGGGATGTCTGCTACTCACTTTTCTGTTCCTCATTATGCTATTATGAGATTATTGTACTAAGGACAAACAGTTGTCTGCTGGATAGACAAACTGAAACCTGGGCAATTATGATCATAAATACAGGAGCGTTTGTCACACCCTAAGTAGTGGGTAAGTGGAGCGAAAAAAGGACAGAATGACATGTAGTATGATTGAACTCCTATTTGTTCCCCAATGTGTAATTGCTAAGTAAATATCATGCATTATAAATATGATTGAAAGAAAATATACAATGATTCATTGTAAAAATATTTCGTTTTTATCTCCAAATAGAGTAAAAGGAATCTTGGTGTCTAGGAATTTGGATAAGGTTCAGCTGGTATTACTCAGACCAATGATAATGTTCAGAAACATGAAGATATTTTATATAAGTATATGTTATACTTTTCAGAAAGTACAAGTGTTCTAGATCTTACTTTCCAGCAGATGTGAAAGAAGAATTTGGTGAAATGCCATCACCAGACTGAGGTCATCTGAGAATAATGGACCATATATGTATGAAGAAAATAATTGAACAATGATCTGAAGAGAATATTTTGAAGAGTTGTGAAAACCACATAGTGGAACATAATATGATGGAACATAGCCCAAAGGGATCATTGTTAAAGAAGTAAGTAAAACTGTATTTACTCCACAGCTATAAACAACAGACAGATGTCTAAGGCCTACTGTATCTGAACTGTACTGGAATTCATCTGCTACATAAGATGTGCAGCTGAAGAAGAGAATATACAGGGACTAACCGGATGAGTCTCTGATTGAATTGGCAGAAAAAGTCACCCCCCAGAATAAGTGACTAACTCTGATCTGGAACCTACCCCTGCTTGGTGACTTGACAATGGTTATCCATACTAACCATCAGAAGCAGGTACTGATGTCTGAAAAATGATGTGATATATGTTATGCGTGAAAACAACTGTTTATCCATCCAACCCATTTATATACTCAGAAGCAAGTATACCTCTAAGCTTGTGAGCAATTGATGTTTTGGGATACCACCCAGTAGGTGTACATCGGATTGCAGCAAGTCAAAACCTTTGCATAGAGGACCTTTTGAAGTAAGGACTCTCATGATAGACCTTTATGAGTTTGAGGCAAACTCCTCAGAGACTGTCTAATATGCAAACTTATATAGGCTGGAGGAACTGATGATACCATAAATGTGATGAATCAATATTCATGTCAGAAGAAATATGGAAGAAACAACCATATCAACCATATTCGTCATTCAACAAAGGATTGAAGACAGCCTTGATAAAGGTACAGTGAACTTTTTTATATACTTTGCATCCAAGAAGAAAATGCAAGACTAGCATAAATGCTTTATGATAAAGAAGCAAGAAATACTTATGCTTCAGTATATTACAGTAAATTCCAATGCCATTGGAAAAAGAATTAAAGATCAGTGAGTCTGTATGATGGAAGCTCCATATACAAGAGAAGCTGGAAGCTTTAACCTCATTCTATCCTAAGGAGAGGGACTTCAGTTTGCTTAACTCCAAGATATGTAGCTATGTAAACGGGACATTGAGACTCTTTTTTGTGTTATTCCTCTTGGAGAAAACTTCGTGAATGGCCCACAAAAGAGTTCATTGCGGATGATTATCCAAGACTAAACAGCACAACAAGAAGAATTGTATTATGATGACCAGAATGAGAAATAATATTTTTTACAAAATGATACAGAAAGAAAGAAACTGTAATCTTATTCTTCCTGAAGATAAACTTAAAGTGGAAGATCATAGAAAACCACAACAAAGTTGTAGGTTTATGCTCCAAAGAAGCTTTGGTGATAAGAAGGAATAGTCAAACAAGACTGTATAGATTTCTATATACTGATGTTCATATGCTGGCTAACATAGCTGAGAAAAGCTTACAGTTCAGCAAAATATGACTACAAGCAAGTAAAGTGCTTCAAAGAAGATATGTATCCAGAGATGGAAATAATATGGTCTAGAGTTTTGAAAGTTGAATACAAAAAGATTACGCCAAGGGTGTAAACAAGAATATTTCCTAGAGTATTTCATGGCACCAGGTAATTGGAGGTAAAAATGATATGTTTCCCACAGGGAATGTATGGCATAATTGTTTATATGCCTAATTGAATGTAATAACTATACAATGTAATGTGAGGTATTGCCTATACTTGTATATTAAGAATGTGAAAGCTTCTCACATTTATATTTTACAAACAGAAACTGTACACCCATAAGAGGTACTGCCCACTAAGGGAGACACAAGTTTCTGGTCTCTGCAGTGAGCAGAGATCTTAAGATTTATGGGAGTATATAGTAGGTGTGTGAGTATATTATAAATATACTATTCATGTTTGTTACAATTCAGAATGTCTTAGTATTATACAGAATTGAACTATAACTGTAAGGATGTCAATCTGAAGAACCCAGAACATATTTTTGTAGATGTTGCAATGTTAACCTTGCAACTCCAATTTGTTTGAGACAAATGTTTGGCCATGCTTTTGAACCAAAAGCCACAAAGACCAATTCTGGAATGGGTTTAATACAACCCTACGAAATCATACATAACTTGGGGGCTCATCTCAATCTACATGAGATTATTTTCTTTTTTAACAATGAACGAACGTTCTATCATTTACAGTACATTTTAAAACGACCACTTTTTTCCTGTGCCGAGGCTTGACTTTAGAAAAAATGAAGGGAGCTGTGTCTGGGCTCAGAGCCAACAGCTTCAGATAAGATGTGAGTAACTCTCCTCTCTCGTTCACTGACTGAGCTTTTATGAAACCGAGGTTTCCAATGCAATTGTAATCGTTGCTAAAAGGAATGCATAAATGCCACAATTTGTATGTATCAGGCATAGAATGCTTAAACTATATATTGTCAAGGATTTTCATGGTCAAAGTTCTTGTAAATTATATGGGCTATATGACCCTGGTCTTGGTGTTTTCAGGGAAGTAACACTAAAGGACTATATGATTGCAGTTGCACTTATGAGCTTAGTTAAGCTTTAACACTGGTTTGAAAAGTAAAGCTACTGTTAAATGCTTTGGAATTATAATTAACAGATTGTTTTTAAATACTTTCCTCCACTGAGGTAGGATGAACTATGGATTTATACATGCAGATGTTTGAGGACAACTGATTGAAGAAGACATTATATTATGGCGTGAAGACTTATGTAAAGGCATCTCCTTCATTGTACTTCATTGTTATTTTGTAATATTTTGTAATAGCCTACATGTAATGGCTCTGCTGTATAACAGTTTGATTTGTATTGTTATATAATAGTGATACTGTTTCTCACTGCTACTTAATTTTGGTGATTGATTCTATGGTATTCCATAAGCATGGGGGGGATTCATGAGGCATGCTATGCTCATGGATTCCCATATCATATTCTTAAATGTATAAAATGAGGTAGAATACTGCTGTATTCAATACTTGGTTTCAGTACTTCTCTGAGATGTGCAGAGAAGCTTTATACAAAATTAAGTTCTTTTACTGTCTTGGACCCTTTAATTAAGGGTCTCTCTCTCCCTTAAGCCTCGGAGTGAGAACAGATAAGAAGATTTGCTTATGGACTATTTCCTAATGAACAAATGGATAAAAATGGAGGATTCAAAAAAATTGGAATGACAGATCCAAGAAAATTGAATGTATCTAAGTTGTGTTTTTGTATTTCTGTGACATGTTGAATATTTTTGCGGGAATGAATACTGCAAATGTTCATAGGAGAGGGTGTAGCAGTCTCTGACATGATCATAGTATCTTATGAACATGTGCAGAATTAATTCCATATAGGGCTTAAACACATCATACACATACAGAGGTTTGTGTAATGTATAATGAAAGTCTGTGTCATGCTGACAGGCAACTCTGTGTCATGCTGACAGGCAACTCAAGGTTAGCTCTAATCAGTTAAGCTAACTACTAAAGTTACTCTGGCTTGCCCTTGAAGGGGCAGCGTAAAAATCATCTTAATCTACTAAGAGTGCATTAATAGTTGGAAGTGTGCTTAAAATATAGTTCTCTCAACGATAGGAATAATATGCTTCCTTGCTCTACTGTAATCTTGCAGTAGAGAATGCAGCAGAATGCAAACCTGCTAAACTAATGTAAACAAAACACTTTGCAAAGTGACAATGTCAGCTATAATTATGTTTCATGAGTTATATAGTTAAACGTTGTGCTACAGGTTTCTAAGTAGTCTCATTTAATGCGTATAGTCCTAACGAAGAGGATGGTATAGAAATTAAATATGTAACTTGATCATGTAACTCAGAAATAAGGATTTATACTTTGGGCACAGAGGACTGAAAGGGAAGGATGTCCATATTTGGACAATAAGATATCAGAAGACAGGAAAAGAAGCCACCTAAGCTCCTGGTTTTGGATACGAAAGGGAAATAAAAGTACCCTTTCGAGGGCTAAGGAAGAGAAGTTCCTGAAGGAAAAGGAACATTCTTCACTCTTAATGGGTCTAGAAATAGTATAAATGCCAGCCACAGTCCAGCTTGCATTTTAGAATGCTATGACTGGCAGACTGCAGCTGTCTGATGTAGCACTTCTCCATCTCAAAAGGCTTGAGATGTAAAACATTGAAACTCTGATCCTTGCGTGGACAGAAGTTCTCAGATATCTTGAAATATCAAGATCTGGATATTTCAACATATCTTACTTACAGTCTTCTTGTGAGACTGCTCTATTCCTAGAAGAGGATAGAGACCCTTAGAATTACTATTCTTTGAATAGGAATCTAAGTGCAGTGATCTTTCCATGTATTGGAACACTGAGAGTCCATCAGATTTATGGATTCTTACAAACTAAGCCTATTTGGCTTACCAATGCTAAGAAGCATCCTGAATACAGGGCTAATAGCTAGACCTCTGGGATTGTGTCAGAACGTCCTCTACTTAACAGAGGGACTTCTGAACCTCCTCAGAGCAAGAGACCAGAGAAGTTCCTGAAGGGAAAGGAGATTCTCTGTACTCTGTGAGATATGCACAATGCACATACACAGATTGGCACAGTCAAAGAGACTGTAAACAGCTTTAAGCTAACACATAGTATTTATATATTCAGCATTGCTGTCTAAAACTAGAAAGAGCATGCATAGCATGTACATACACAATGCCTGATCTTAAGGATGATCAGTTAAGAATATTAATAGAAGTCTTTAAAGGACTCCAGGTGACACAGATGACACAGCAAGGTATAGTGTGTCTTCTGTACAGAAATGTTATGATGTTTTGAATGATTTAAGTTAGGATGCTTCTAACCAAATCTTTCTCCAAAGAATTAACCATATTTTGACAGGATTTCTGTAACCTTATATTCTGAATGAAGGTGCATTGCACTAAGGATACTTTATGAGTATATTCTGACTAAGATACTCCTTTATGGAGGCATAGAGAATATGAATGATTACTTGCTACATAAACATGTTTAAGACTAATGATGTCTATCCTTATATGATATTTTAAGGCTTTGCAACCAGAAAGCATATATTGTATAATGTAAATAAATGTGTTTTTTATATATACTTCTACTCTTGTCCATTATTATAAATTTATTGGCGTGTTCAAAAGATGTCCTAGAAGCAATAACAAGTTTCTAGGAACCGTTGATTCCGGTCTAGTGGTGTCTTGCTGAATAAGATAACTCCATTTCTCAGTAAATGGTACATTCTAAGAGTGTAGGCACTTAACGGCCCGAACCGCGACAGCACCATGATAAGCGAAGAGGCTGCCCGACAATTGCGCGTTAAGCGAAAGCGGCTACCCGAACCCATCCGCTTTTCCCAGATGGATGGTAGTGATTTTAAAAAGGGACCTGTAACTCACCGCACCGCAGCAGTCGTCATGGCTATAGGGGAGCATTGGGAACGCCTTTATTTTACCATTGCCCCCATCGTCGCACCTATTGTGTTAGGAATGAATTGGTTGCTGGGGCACAATCCCTCCATAGACTGGGTTGAGCGGACGCTCACCTTTCCCTGCAACCCGTGTGAACTTCATGATAGAGACCGAGTACTGCACACTCCCGCAGCCGCCCTCGTAGGGGCCCCTTCTGTCGGGACTCCGCTGCCCCAGCTTCCCAACGAATATTCCCAGTTTGCCGATGTGTTTGACGTGCGGGAATGCGACGAGCTGCCCCCCCACCGGGAGACGGACTGTGCCATCGAAATAGTGGGGGATGGCAAATTGTCCAAGGGGAACGTTTACCCCATGAGTCCCAGTGAAAAGGCAGTGCTGCGAGATTATTTGGACACCAATTTGGCGCGAGGCTTTATCCGCCTGTCTAAGGCTCCATACTCGGCCCCCGCCTTCTTTGTCAAGAAAAAGACGGGAGACTTGAGACTGTGTATTGATTTTCGTAGACTGAATGCGGTCACACAGTCTAATGCATACCCCCTCCCTCTCATTCCAGACCTTCTCGCACAATTGAAAGAGGGCCGAATCTTCACCAAATTGGATTTGGTGGAGGCCTATCACCGAGTTCGCATACGAGAAGGGGACGAACCAAAGACTGCCTTCTCCAGTTGTTTTGGAATGTTTGAGTATTTAGTGATGCCGTTCAGACTTTCGGGGGCTCCGAGTGTGTTCATGCAATTAATTAATGAAGTGCTTCACGATTTATTGTTCCGCGGGGTGGTGGTTTTCTTGGACGATATTCTCATTTATACGAAAACCATGAAGGAGCATGTACAATTGGTGCGCGAAGTGCTGCAGCGGCTGCGCGAGCACAAACTGTTTGCTAAGGTTTCAAAATGTGATTTCCACCAACCATCCATCACCTTCTTGGGGTACGTGATTTCCCATCAAGGCTTAGAAATGGATCCCGAAAAGGTTCGGGCGGTAATGGAATGGGACCCCCCCACCACGCACAGACATTTACAGCAATTTTTGGGCTTTGCTAACTTTTACCGGAACTTCATCCCCAATTTTGCCCAAGTAGCGCTCCCCCTCACTTCGCTTCTGCGCACGAAGGGGAAAGGGACGGGAGCCGCCTTGCCCTCGGCTCGGTTGCAATGGAGTTCGGACTGCCAGCAGGCTTTCGATACGCTCAAGCTGCTTTTCTCGTCCGAACCCGTTCTTGCGCACCCTGATTGTGAAAAGCCTTTCGTGGTTCAAGTTGATGCCTCTGACGTCGCCATGGGAGGGGCCCTCTTGCAACGGGACGAGAACGGTCTGCTGAGACCTTGTGCCTATTTTTCAAAAAAATTCTCCCAATCCGAAATCAACTGGGCCATTTGGGAGAAGGAGGCCGCTGCTGTCAAACATGCCCTCACCATTTGGAGGCATTTCCTGGAAGGGGCAGAGATCCCTTTTGAGGTTTGCAGCGATCACAAAAACTTAGAGGCATTAAAAGGGTCTAGAAAGCTCACCGCAAAACAAATTCGTTGGGCACAGTTTTTTGCCAAATTCCGCTTTGTCCTGAAACATGTGCCAGGGAAGGACAATGCGTTAGCGGATGCCCTTTCTAGACTTCCCCAATACCGCAACGACTTTGACCGACCGGTGGATTCCTTGTTTACCCCTGCACAGAGAGGGGAAGTCTCGGGACTTGCAGTGACCACCCGATCCCAGTCCCATCGCCAGGAAGTTCCCCCCCTTAAGGGAATCCCGGAGGCTTTTCAACAGCGGCTCCGGGACGCTTCTCAGAGGGAGGCGGATTTGCAGGTCCTCCCCGCAAATCTCGACCAACAGGGCTCCTTGTGGCTGCAGAGGGGTAAGCCTTATGTCCCCGAAGCGCTCCGAAAAGAGGTGTTGGGACTGGTTCACGGGGCCAAGCTTGCGGGGCATTTTGGGTTTGTAAAGACTTTGCATTTATTGCGGTGTCAATTTTGGTGGCCAGGTATGAGGGCCGATGTGGAATTGTATGTGCGCAGCTGCCCCATCTGCGCCACGGCCAAAAAACGGATGGGAAAGCCTCCCGGACTCTTAAAGCCTCTAGAGACCCCGACCATGCCCTGGGAAGTGATCGCCATGGATTTTATCACTGATTTGCCCCCAAGTCAGGGGAAAACTGTACTGTGGGTGATAACAGACTTATTTTCTAAACAGGTTCACTTTGTTCCTTGTGCGGGACTACCATCGGCCCAGAAATTGGCTAAACTGTTTATTAGTCACGTGGTGAAGCATCATTCGGTCCCGAGGAAGGTCCTCTCTGACAGAGGGGCCCAATTCATAGCCAAATTCTGGAGAGCCTTCCTGAAAGTCATAGGGGTGGAACGTGGGAAGAGGGAAGAGACATTCCAACCTGGGCCTGTCAGACGCCGCGCCTGAACCAAGGAAAGACAAGAGGCCTGGACTGCTTTTACGAGTCCAGGGAGGGGGGGGGGAAACCATACAAGGCAAAGGCCTTACCTAAGGCAAAGACATACAGACCCTGGGGGTGGAAGAGCATGGGGGTGGAAGAGCAAGGACTTTCTTCAGCCTATCACCCCCAGACTGATGGCCAGACCGAACGTGTCAATGCTGTAGTAGAATGCTATCTCAGGTGTTATGTCAATTACCACCAGGATGATTGGGTAGACCTATTGCCTTTTGCTGAATATGCCTATAATAATGCCCCCCATTCCTCCACAGGTTTCAGTCCGTTTCGTGTGGTTTATGGAAAGGACTTTGGGCCCTTTGGTTCTCCTAACATCACTCCTGAACTTGAAGGGGTGCAGGAGGTCCAGGATTGGGTACAAGTAGTGCAGACCACCTGGCCCTGGCTGCAGAAAAACCTGGAAAGGGCCAAGCGCAAATACAAAGACCAGGCCGATAAACATCGGTCTCCAGGGTGGGAACTCAAGGTGGGAGGGCAGGTTTACCTCTCCACCAAGAACCTACGGTCACTTCGGCCTTGCAAAAAGCTTAGTGACAGGTATGTAGGTCCTTTCTCCATCACCCGGGTGATCAATGACGTCACGGTGGAGTTGGAACTTCCCAAGTCTCTTCGAGGGGTGCATCCGGTGTTCCACATCAGCCTACTTAAACCGTACGTCGCTGCCCCTCAGTTCCACCCCCTCCCCAAGTCTGAAGTTCCTACAGTTGTGGGAGGGGAATCGCATCTTGAGGTTTCCAAAGTGTTGGACTCTAAGCTGAAAAAGGGAAAACTGTTCTATTTGATCCGTTGGAAGCACCTGGGGTCCGCCCAGGATGAGTGGGTGGCTGCTCCCCATGTGGTGGCTCCCCGCCTGGTTCGAGAATTTCACTCTGCCTATCCTGACAAGCCTCGTCCGCCCGGACTCGGGGGAGGGGGGCCTTAAGGGGGGCAGAATGTGAGGGTCTGTACGCCTTTGCCTTGGGTAAGGCCTGTGCTTTGTATGGTTTCCCCCCCCTGCCTGGACTCGTAAAAGCAGTCCAGGCCTCTTGTCTTTCCTTGGTTCAGGCGCGGCGTCTGACAGGGCCCAGGTTGGAATGTCTTTCCCTCTTCCCACGTCCCCCGCCCTTGCTTTCGCTGACTCCCTTCCATCGGCCATGGCCTTGGAGGGCAGATAGTACTAACAAGCTCCCTGAAGTCTTTGATGTTTGTACCATGCACAGTTATTGCTTCCCATAACATACGCTTGGCATCTGTTTCCCTGTAGGGATTATAATGCTGTCTTTGTGAATCTGTAAGCACTTGTAACTTTACCAGTGTCAGGCCTATACTACCTGAAGCTTCCAATAAAGATCCTTGTTTCTGCATGACAGTCTGAGCAAGTGATTTTATGGAGTTTGCCCAGGAAGGTTGGGAACCCTCACAATAATACTGGTTTTCTGCATTTTTAATCATTTTCATTTAATTTTAAAGGTACTATTGGATCCTATGATCTACATTTCAAATAACTGGCTCACCCAGTTTATGCACAACTGCTGCTTACTGTAAACAGGATTTTTCAATTTGTATCATTTATACTGTAAGTCGGGGTTGCCTCTACAGTTGCCAGCACAAGGCTGAGAAATTCCTGGAGATTTGGAGGCAAAATCTGGGGATGGCGAAGTTTGGGGTGGGGAGGGAGATCAGCAGGGATATGGCGCCATAAAGTTCACCCTCCAAATCTGCAGGGCTGTTGTGTAAGTGCCTTGCAGCCAAAACAAAGAGAATAAATGTACCTTTATCAGCTTTCAGGGACTAGAATGCACTTCAACAGATGCATGAAGTGTATATGAGAGTGCGCATGTAAATATGCTCAGAAGGGGAAAACCCAGTAAACAGGAAATGTGCAAAAGCCAGTGAGATGCAACCTACATCATTACATTTTTACGTAAAACTTAAATGTCTAAAATATATTCCACACCGACATGCCTATAAAAAACTGCTGATATCATACTGCCCTTGTGCAAATCTATGATGAGACCACACTTGGAATACTGTGTACAGTTCAGGTCACCACACCTAAAAAAGGATATTACAGAGTTGGAGAAGGTGCAGAAAACAGCAACCAAAGTGATCAGGGGCAACTGCCCTATGAGGAGTGGTTAAAAACACTTAGGGCTGTTTAGCCTGGAAAGAAGGCGGTTAAGGGGAGACATGATAGAGGTCTATAACATTATGCATGGTTTGGAGAGTGGACAGGGAAAAGCTTTTCTCCCTCTCTCATAATATCAGAACACGGGGGTCATCTGTTGAAGCTGGAGGGTGAGAGATTCAAAACGGATAAAAGGAAGTATTTCTTCACACAACGCATAGTAAAATTAAGGAACTCCCTGCCCCAGGATGTGGTGATGGCTGCCAACTTGGAAGGCTTTAAGAGGGGAGTGGACATGTTCATGGAGGAAAGGGGTATTCATGGCTACTAGTTAAAAAGGATGCTAGTCATGATGCATACCTATTCTCTCCAGGATCAGAGGAGCATGCCAAATAGATTAGGTGCTGTGAAACACAGGCAGGACAATGCTGCTGCAGCCGTCTTGTTTGTGGGCTTCCTAGAGGCACCTGGTTGGCCACTGTGTGAACAGACTGCTGGACTTGATGGGCCTTGGTCTGATCCAGCTGGGCTTTTCTTATGTTCTTATACTTATTCTCTCCAGGATCAGAGGAGCATGCTTATTATATTAGGTGCTGTGAAACACAGGCAGGACAATGCTGCTGCAGCCGTCTTGTTTGTGGGCTTCCTAGAGGCACCTGGTTGGCCACTGTGTGAACAGACTGCTGGACTTGATGGGCCTTGGTCTGATCCAGCTGGGCTTTTCTTATGTTCTTATACTTATTCTCTCCAGGATCAGAGGAGCATGCTTATTATATTAGGTGCTGTGAAACACAGGCAGGACAATGCTGCTGCAGCCGTCTTGTTTGTGGGCTTCCTAGAGGCACCTGGTTGGCCACTGTGTGAACAGACTGCTGGACTTGATGGGCCTTGGTCTGATCCAGCTGGGCTTTTCTTATGTTCTTATACTTATTCTCTCCAGGATCAGAGGAGCATGCTTATTATATTAGGTGCTGTGAAACACAGGCAGGACAATGCTGCTGCAGCCGTCTTGTTTGTGGGCTTCCTAGAGGCACCTGGTTGGCCACTGTGTGAACAGACTGATGGACTTGATGGACTTTGGTCTGATCCAGCATGGCCTTTCTTATGTTCTTATGTCTTGTTGGTGTACTTCCTACCGGGCGCCTTTAGGGGTCAGCAGAGAGCTTTCCTTCCCACGTAACGCAATTTGTGCAACCGCCGACGGGGCCGTTTCGGATTTTGCCTCTGTTTCTTAACGCGGAAGGAACCGTCAGCGTCTCATCGTGCGGAGTTTCACGAATCCCATTCGATAGGGTCCCGCCTCGCCGGGTGACGTCTTTGGGGGCCTAGAAGGCTCCCGCTTAGCTCCTCCCACCTGGCCGGTACGCAGTTTGCGTAGCGGCCGCCTTCCCAGCGCGGGCGAGAGAAGCCAGTCGCTTCCTGCGGGCGCTTCGCTCCATGCGGTTGATTGGTGGGCGCTCCTGGTGACGCGGGAGGGGCCCGCCCTGGCCGGACAGGAGGCACTTGGTGCGGCTTGGGGAGCTACGCGAGGCCCCGGCTTGAGGCCTAGTGCGGAAGGGTGAGAAGGGCCTTGGCAGTTTGCGAAGCGGTGCCCTAGAGGGAAGGGGGGTTTCAGAGGGGAGGATGAGGGCGACGGAGAGGAGGGTATCTCGTCTTGGGGTTGCTTTAGTGGAAAGGTATGGAGAGAATGGGGATCGAGAGTTTATTTTTATTCTAGTTAATTGTGTTTTATTGCAAAGCACGCAAGGGACCCAGCTCTATAAAAAGCATGAAGGGTTTCCCACATTTTTGCAATGTGCGTGCATGTTTAAAATATCTGGACCAAAGGGCTGCCCTGAGCATGTGCAAAGTGCCTTTCAGAGGCCAGTCAAGCGTTACAGCTAGTTGCCAACCTCCAGGTGGGGGCTGGAGATCTCCTGGAATTACAACTGATCTCCAGACTACATGCATTGCTTATTTGTTTATATATATATATTTGTTTGTTTAAAACATTTATGCCACTACTCCTGGTGGAAATGGCTGCTTTGGAAGGTCCCCGTCCCACCTGTTCTCTTCCTTTCTGGATTGTATTGCTTGTTTATGTCAGACTCTTGGGCTTTAGTAGCGATAGCCCAGCTCTTAATCATGTTGATCAAAAAGGGCAATTATCGTGTTTATCGATTGCATGACCTTATACCCTACCAAGATCCTTCCCCTCTCTTAACCCCGCCCTCCCAGGCTCCACCCCCAAATCTCCAGGCGTTTCCGAATCTGGAGTTGCCAACCCTAATTGCAGCCATAACCCCCTCCCCAACACATGCACTTGTAATGCTGGGGGTTGTGTAAATAGGGTCGCTGCTTTCTTCCCCACTTGGGGGTGGGCTCTAAATGATATGCTGAGTCTCAGTGCAATCCTAAAGAGAATTACTCCAGTCTAAGCCAATTGAACTGAATGGTCTTAGACTGGAGTAACTTTCCTTGGGATTGGGAAAAAAATAATTGGACGATTAATAATTGGAGACACTGTCCTTCAGTGTTCCTCCTCTGAAGATGCCTGCCACAGTTGCTGGCGAAACGTCAGGGAAGAAAATACCAAGACCACGGTCACACAGCCTGGATAACCTACAAGAACCAATGAACTCTGACCGTGAAAGCCTTCGACAATAAATTGGACGATTCTTTGTGAATTTCCCTGTGGCAAGTGATTGGCTCCTGTTAGAAACAGGATGCTGGATTAGATGGACCATTGGCCTGATCCATCACAGCTACATCTTTTGACAGATCTGTGTGTGTGTAAAATGTTGTTAAGTCGCAACCGAATTATGTCGACCCCTTTTGGGGGTTTTCATGGCAAGAGATTAACAGAGGTGGTTTTGCCAGTGCCTTCCTCTGCACAGCAACCCTCGTCTTCCTTGGTGGTCTCCCATCCGAATACTAACCAGGGCTGACCCTGCTTAGCTTCTGAGATCTGACGAGATCAGGCTAGCTTGGGCCATCCAGGTCAGGGCTTGACAGATCTAGGGGTAGGCTTAAACGTTCAGGTGGTGTAATGTAGTGGCTAGAGACCTGGGTTCAGATGTCCACTCTGAAACAAAGTTCATTAGAGGTCCTATGGTCAGTCACTACCTCTCAGGGTTGTTGTGCAGATAAAGTGTTAGGCCCCTCTCTTTGGAGGAAGGAACTGCATTGAGCAATTGTTATTGAAGGGGCTGTATACACATTTTAAATAAAGGACCGCCAGAAAGACAAATCAATGGGTTCTAGATCACATCAAGCCTGAACTCTCCCTAGAAGCTAAAATGACTAAACTGAGGCTGTCGTACTTTGAGAAGACAAGTCACTGGAAAAGACAATAATGCTAGGAAAAGTTGAAGGCAGCAGGAAAAGAGGAAGACCCAACATGAGATGGATTGACTCTATAAAGGAAGCCACGGCCTTCCGTTTGCAAGCCTGTCAAAGATAGGACGTTTTGGAGGTCATTGATTCATAGGGTCGTCTTGAGTCGGAAGCTACTTGCCGGCACTCAACACACACAGTTAAAAACATAGAATAAAGATGTAATAAGATACAGTTTTGGTATAACTGATTAATGTGGATGGTGACTTGGTTATTTCAGGCTGTGGTAATGTAACTATTTTAAATATATATTTTTTAAAAATAACCCAATCCCATTTGTTCTCTTCCTTTCTGGATTTTATTGTGTGTTTATGTCAGACTCTTCAGCTATACTAGGGATAGACCAGCTCTTAATCATGTTGATCAAAAAGAGCAATTATTTTATTTATTAATTTATATTATCAGTGGTCCATCTTTCTTACTTAGAGTGAAGGTGGATTACACAGTGTAAGTCACTGCAGTCAATAGGATGGGACATTTAATAACCAATGTAATAGGATTAGGATACAAAAATTAATAACCAAGTAAAAACCTGGAACAAAGCTGAAACAAAACTTAAGTGTTAACATGGCATATTAAATGATTCAGGAATTACACAATATTATTTAATAATTTATTTGTTTACATTATTTATAGTCCATCTTTCTCACTTGGACTCATGGTGGATTTCACAGATAGGATAATACGTATAGTTAACATTGTCAGTTATTTTGTAGCCTGTTGAATATCTACTACTTTAGCAAAGTACCAGGCAATTGTTTATCCAAAATAACAGATATCCAAGTACTGGGGGGACAAAACGACGGCAGTTAAGGGTCAAATTATGTGTTTATTTTAAAAAATTCTTGATAAAAACAATAGTGGGGCCCTGATAGATTGGAGTGATGTGGCTGTCCCTTTGATTCACATCATCTTTTTGTCTTGCAGTTCTGAACTGGAAAGAAAATGTCTCTCTATGATGACCTGGGAGTGGAAACCAGTGATTCCAAGACAGAAGGCTGGTCGAAAAACTTCAAACTATTACAGTCTCAACTGCAAGTGAAAAAAGCAGCGCTTACCCAAGCAAAGGTACAGCAGCAGTTTGGTCAAAATGGTCCCTCCTATTATTGCCAGCATAGAATCATAGAGTTGAAAGGGACCACCAGGATCATCTAGTCCAACCCCCTGCACAATGCAGGAAACTCAGAACTACCTCCTCCCCCCACACCCATAGTGACCCCCTACTCCATGCCCACAAGATGGCAACAGAAAACCATCCAGGATCCTTGGCCAATCTGGCCTGCAGGAAAATTGCTTCCTGACTCCAAAATCAGGAAGTCAAAGGCTTGGAACAGCCGCACTTTGAAATAAAAAATCATACAAAATGGGATATAAATTATTATTGCACAACACCTATTGTTTAAGAAAAACAAACGTGTCTAGTGTACTTTTGGACAATGTCTCTGTGCATGCTTGTGTATCACTGGATGACAACTTACTCATGTTGACTTATGTTGAGAGCCAGCGTGGTGTAGTCATTAGCGGCAGACTCTAATCTGGAGAACTGGGTTTGATTCCCCGCTTCTCCACATGAAGCCTGCTGGATGACCTCGGCCTCTTAGCCCCACCTTCCTCACAAGGTCTCTGTTGTGGGGAAAGGAAGGGAAGGTGATTGTAGGCCTCTTTGAGACTCCTTCAGGTAGAGAAAAGCCGGGTATGAAAACCTAAATCTTTTTCTTCTTTTGCACATGTGGGAAAAACATATCGAGACTTCTCTGCCACAGCATTGTCTGAGGTCGAGTTCAGCGTCCGCTTCTCACTTATATTTTATTAATTTTAGAGTCAGAGGACAAAGCAGAGCACAGTCCTTGCTCCGGTGATTGATCTGAAACGAGGCAGCGCTTCTGACGAGCGGCAGATTGTGGACACTCCACCACACGTGGCGGCTGGCCTGAAGGTGAGGCTGAGATAGTAACTAATAGGTTGGAGGAATCCTAAACAGAAAGCAGCTAGCGCGAGTGATGGGGAAAGACCTTGATGACTTTTCTTCTGGGAACGTCTCCTGAAGGAAATAGCGCTCAAGACATGAACACAAGAGCAGGCCTGTTAGATTGGAGCAAAGGTCCACTTAGTTCAGTCCCCGTGACACCCGTAAGCCATAGGTGTTGAACTCTTGTTACAAGGGCCGGATATGACATAAATGTCACTTGGTTGGGCCGGGGTGGCTGCCTTGGCTGGCTCGCGAGCCGCATAAGAACTCCCAAGGGGTTGGATCTGGCCCGTGGGCCTTATGTTTGGCACCCCTGCTGTAAGCAGAATATGCAGCTATTAGCGTCACCCTCTTCCCACCAGTACAAGATTTTGTCACATACAAACACGGCACAGAAAATCCCTGACATTAAAGAGGGTGGTCTTAACTCGCTGCCTCAAGATGCATCATAATGGTAATGTGCTGACCTCAGATAAAGGCCTTGAAGGTATTAAAAAAATAATCAGGCATCCCATAAAGAAGACAACTTACTTTATTGGCACCTCTGAAACACAGAAGGATATCAAACAGAATCAGCCAGCAAACAACGATGGCCGCTGAATGCCAAGAAATCATTAAGATAATAAATACTCTACAGGTGAGCTGAGAGATGGCTTCTACTTAAAGGGACATTATATCACATCTCCTGTTTCCCAAAAAACCCAATAATGGTGCTTGATAAACCTCTTGGGGGGAGAGAGTTCAATTCAATTCAGTAACCTTTAATAGGCATAGTACAAAAGTCAGCTCATACAGATTCTTACGATTGAAAACAGATCACACAAATCCCTGATGAACAAACCAGGGCCCCTACAGAGTAGACAATACAGTTAAGTATGAAATATATAAAATGCACCATATTTTGGGATTAAACAAAAGGTTAAAATAAAGGATTAAAATAATTAACCATCCAGCCAGACTGTGATATAATAAACAATGATAATCATGATCATTGACCAGTCTCTAGATCACTGGTTCCCAACCAGGGGTCTGTGGACCCCCAGGGGTCCGCGAGAACTAAATTAAGGTCCGCGAAACAAAGTTATAAATCCCTAATAAATTAATATTTTCAATTAAAAGTTCTCTATTATAAAATATATATATTCAGATATTATTCTAAGTTTAATGTTTAACTAACAGTTATGTTTAAAGTTTATTTTCAAATTCTCTGAATTTTTATTTTGAACCTTGGGGTCCCTGGACCGAACAAAAAAGTCCTAGTGGTCCCTGGTCAAAAAAAGGTTGGGAACCACTGCTCTAGATAAACCACATCACAGCAGCAACTTGAAATATTAGGCAGGCTTCAAAGATCCCTGTCTCAGTAACATTACCAAAATTTTTGAACCGAGGCAGTTGTTTCAGGCTTGACATCGGACAGTAGAGCAGTTAACATTCGGCTTTTATTGACTAAATCAGTATCAAGCAAATCTAATAGACAGTCATTACGAAGGCCCTCACCCAGGCGACATTCCAACATAATATGCATAAGCGAGTCTGGAGATCCTGAACCACAGGGGCAGAGTCTCTCCTGATACGGAATGTGATTGAGTCAACCTAGTAAGACCTTCGATGGAAAGGAAGAGAGTTCCATAGCCTTGTGTCCCTGCTAGGAAAGCCCTACTTCCGAGTAACCATCCTGAATAAGGCCCTCAGAACAGGACCTTTTCAAATGTCTCTGAGGCTCATAAAGAAGGGACCTGCCCCTAAAGTAAGCTGAAAGCGTTTGCAGTTTTGAAAAAAAATATGTACGATGTGCTGTGATTCCTACCACCCACAACAAAGTGTCCCAGTACAAACAGGAATGTTGTGGTGCAGAGCAATCCCTTTCAAATACTATTTGTAAACCGCGAGGAAATAATTCGGATGCAGATCCAGCATGGCGGCATGTGGAGGGCCTGGTCCCAATTCCTTTTTGCAGTGCTGCTTGCTTTGGGTTGAATGTGCAGCGCAGCGCAAGTCAGATGTGCATCCTGGCAGATCTCTGCACATACCACATGAAGCTGCCTTCTACTGAATCAGACCCTTGTTCCATCAAAGTCAGTATTGTGTACTCTGACCAGCAGCAGCTCTCCAGGGCCTAAGGCAGGGGTCTTTCACATCACCTCCTTGCCTAGTCCCTTTAACTGGAGATGCCAGGGATTGAACCAGGGACCTTCTGCATGCCAACCAGATGCTCTATCACTGAGCCACGGCCCCGCCCCTATATCAGTAGCAGAGCAGCCATGGTCTTCGTGTTGGAGTGCAAGGGAGTTCCTCCATTAGAAGTTTTGAAAGGATTTTTTTTACAAAGTGCTTTGGAAGTAGGCTCAAGCGCATTCAAAAGCTTGGTGGCTTCACTGGACAGTTCTTGTCAATTCACACGTTTTTTTCGATTCCAGGATCCCGTCCCCAGTGGCTTTTCGGCAGGTGATGTATTGATCCCTCTGGCCGATGAGTACGATCCGATGTTCCCCAACGACTACGAGAAAGTGGTCAAACGCCAGCGGGAAGAACGGCAGAGACAGCGTGAGCTGGAGAGGCAGAAAGAGATAGAGGAAAGGGAAAAGTAAGCGATTTAGGCCATCAGCCATGAAAACCGTTTGGTTTCCTCTTAAACCGTTTGGGTTGCATTGAAGACATTGGGAGCTAAGGAATTTTTCACGAAATGGGCAATTTTTGATCAATATAAGAACATAAGAAAAGCCCTGCTGGATCAGACCAAGGCCCATCGAGCCCAGCAGTCTGTCCACACAGTGGCCAAACAGGTGCCTCTGGGAAGCCCACAAACAAGGCGACTGCAGCAGCACCATCCTGCCTGTGTTCCACAGGACCTAATATAATAGGCATGCTCCTGTCAATCCCACTTATACCTGCTATCTATTATTCATATGTTCACCACAGGGTGTGTTTTCAGGTATTATGGGCCACTCCCTTAACACCTGTATCAAAATGTGTTCATTCCAAGGCATCTGATAGACGAGGAACGTATTGTAATGAAATTGTTTATTCAGTAACAGAATTCACTGAAACTGTGGTATCGAAAGAAATGTGGCTATCTTAGAATGTGTAGAGGACATATGGTTATCAATTTATCAATTTCTATGAGTGTAGAAAAAGCACATCGCATTCCAAAATATCATTTTGAAATCTGTTCCAAAATGTGATAAATCTTATCTGCTTCAGAAAACAAACAAACAAAAATTATGGATGTATTTCTATACTTGAATTCTGATGCAGTCCATTAACTTGTAGCCATTAAAGGCTATTTTCTAAACTTTGTGGCATATCTACTATGAAAGACATTTTCCAGAAAGACATAGTACACATTTTAGCTGCTCTTTAGTATAGTTGTAAATGTGGCGTTGATTATATCTTCACTAATATCCAGCATGGTGTAATGGTTAATGGTTTGGAGCAGTGGACTCTTTGATACCCCACTCTTCCACATGAAACCAGCTGGGTGACCTTGGGCCAGTCACAGTTCTCTCTGAACTCTCTCAGCCTCACCTACCTCACAAGGTGTCTGTTGTGGGGAGAGGAAGGGAAGGTGATTGTAAGCCAGTTTGATTCTCCCTTAAGTGGTAGAGAAAGTTGGCATATTAAAACAAACTCTTCCTCTTCTTAACATTGATATTATTAATGTTTGTGTGGTGTTAAATTGCTAGAATATCTGAATATGGGGGGCATGACTAAAAAATGTGAAAGATCTTCCAACATAGATCTGTTTATATGTGCAGTGTAACCTATTGGGTGTCAGATGCCACTAAAACTGAATTTTGATTTCCCCCCCCCTCTTTACCTCAGCAGATATTAATCTGGGGCAGGAGGAGGCCAGTCATGAGTCCAAACTGGAACTGAATTGCAGTTTTTATCTTATGTAGTTCTTTTAGGTAAAACCTAATTGTGTGAGGAAGTACTGCCTAGAATCATAGAATCGGAAGGGGCCACCAGGGTCATCTAGTCCAACCCCCTGCACAATGCAGGACATTCACAACTACCTCCCCCCACACGCCCAGTGACCCCTACTCCATGCCCAGAAGATGGCCAAGATGCCCTCCCTCTCATGAACTGCCTCTCATGATCTGCCTAAGGTCATAGAATCAGCATTGCTGACAGATGGCCATCTAGTCTCTGCTTAAAAACCTCCAGGGAAGGAGCACTTACCACCTCCCAAGAAGCAGAGTTTCCCAAACTTTTTGAGTCATGGAGGACTTTTGGGAGAGAAATTTGTCGTGGAGCACTAATTTTCACCTAGCACCTATCTACTAAACCAAATGACAGTAGTGTTTTTCTTTCCAATCTCTTCACGGAGCACTAGGAGATGTTTTGTGGAGCACCAAGTGTTCCATGGAGCGCAGTTTTGGAACCGCTGGCCTAGATATTCACGCTGAAGGAGCAAGGTTTGAGTCCAGTAGAAGACTAACAAGATTTCCAGGGTGTAAGCTTTTGAGAGTCAAAGCTCCCTTCGTCTGATACTTCTCTGACAAAGGGAGCTGTGACTATCGAAAGCATACAACCTGGAAATCCTTTTGGTCTCTAAGGTGCTACTGGATTCAAATCTAGTTCTTCTGTGGCAGACCGACAGAGTTACTCACCTGAAGCTGTCTTCGTGCTAAAGGATTGTCCTGTGAATTTCTTCTTTTAACTGCAAGGAGGCGCAAAGACAGACATGAGGCAAGCGGATTCTCGAGACGGCCGGATCCAGATTCTGATGAAGACGAAGACTATGAAAGGGAGAGAAGGAAACGAAGTAAGGAATGTTTGAGTGATTAAAATATTGAATATGGTATTGCTTAAAAAACACACACCCTGTTGACTGGACAGGATGGAGATCTTGGAAAGAGAGAGACCTCTGCGCATTAGTGTTTATTCTGACTGCACGAGTCATCTTTGATTACTTAAGAGTGCTAAAGAGACAGTCCAGTTTTAATTGACTTTGGGAACTGGAAATGGTTTGTAGTATTGGTCTGAGACACAGCTGCAGAGGACTCCACTTAATGAAGCAAGCTGTATTGTCCGTTCCTGGCAGCATATCCGCTCGAATGTCCCATTAATTTAAAAGCCGGGAATCTCTGTGAGCCACCGAATCTCTGGCTGTTCTCTGTTCATTATCCCCTTGCCTTTCACTGCCGCTTAGAGTGATCACGTAAGTGACCTCTAGGACTGATGGTGACAGATGCATAAGACGACTGAAAGGCTGCATTATACCTCCAATTCTTTCTTATAAGGCAACTGAAAGGCTGTATTATACCAATCACAGTTTTCTCTGAACTCCCAGCTGCCTCGCAAGGTGCTTGTTGTGGGGAGGGGCAGGCGATTGTAAGCCGGTTTGAGACTCCTTAAAGGTAGAGAAAAGCAGGGTATAAAAACCAACTCTTCTTAAACCCTGGAAATCTCGTTGGCCTTTAAGGTGCTGCTGGAGTCGAATCTAGTTGTTTCGCTGCAGAGCAGCATGGATACCCTCTGAAACTTCTGTGAGTCTGTAATCCTTTGCTGTCTGCTCATACCTTTTTTTCGCCCTGCAATCCGCCTTGAGTCTCACTGAGGAAAGGGGGCCCATAGATAGAGAAACAAACTCATGGCCTGCGAAAGCATCAATTAGATTTCTTTTTCATATTTGTTTGCTTCTTCTTCTACAGGTATGGGAGGAGCAGCTATCGCGCCGCCTACGTCTTTGGTTGAGAAGGACAAGGAACGTATGTAAATCTTAAGCTTTCTTTAAACACCCCATTTCAAAGGAATCTACTTTCTTCCTGTCATCTTTCTTCACTGTCCAACTTTCACATCTAATATTTTCTAGCTTCTCCATGGCTGCCCTTCCCAGTCTCAATCTCCTTCTGATTTCTTGATTGCAGCTTCCCTTTTGGATAATGATGGAGCCAAGGAATAGAGAGTCTTGAGCAATTTCAGTTTTCTCATTGTCTGATTTAAAGTTGAATAAGGGGAACTTAGCCCTGACCTGGACGGCCCAGGCTAGCCTGATCTTGTCAGATCTCAGAAGCTAAGCGAAGTCAGCCCTGGTTAGTATTTGGATGGGAGACCACCAAGGAATACCAGGGTTGCGGTGCAAAGGAAGGCACTGGCAAACCACCTCTGTTAGTCTCTTGCAATGAAAACCCCAAAAGGGGTTGCCATAAGTCGGCGGCGACTTAACGGCACTTTACACACCCACACAAGGGGAACTTAAAGGTGGTTTTATAAAAATTTGAGAAATGCTGCGTGAGTCCACTAGATGGCAAGGGAATACAGAAAGTTTAAACTGAGCGCCCTGTTGGGAAACAGTTTTGAGTGTCCGTTTTGAGCATCTGTTTACAAGCGAGTTGTAGCCACATAACTAGGCTTGTTTCTTTCCAGGGGGCACTACAGCAGTCTTATTCTCTTGCTATGAACCTATTTGGTCTGGCCCACGAAATCAACCTATTGGGAGAAGAGATGAAGCCTGAACTTTTGACTGTTGTCATTTGTTTCATTTGGGAAATTTCTGTGCCAGCTTTCCAAAGCATAATAAAAACGGGTTAATTAAACGCAGCCAGAGCATAATAATAATAATAATAATAATAATTAATTTTATCTCGCCCTTCCTGACTAAAGCTGGGCTCTGAGTGGCTAACAACATAGAATTACAGTTATAAATTATAAAGCTTTGAACACATGAAGCTGCCTTATACTGAACCAGACCCTTGGTCCATCAAAGTCAGTATTGTCTCTTCAGACAGGCAGCGGCTCTCCGCTCAGGCAGGGGTCTTGCCTAGTTGCCTATTCACCTACTTGCCTCGTCCCTTTTAACTGGAGATGCCGGGGGTTGAACCTGGGACCTTCTGCTTGCCAAGCAGAGGCTCTGCCACTGAACCATGGCCCTTCCCCAGCTTGAAACGAGTAAGTGTTTTCTGGCTGAAAGCAAACTGTAAAAGATCAGCCTCTTAGAATAAACAGAAAGGGTTATGTACACTCCAGCCCATCCTAGGAGCAAGAGCTGGTGTAGCACCAGTTTTCACTGACTTGGCTGTACCTCTGTCACCCTGTTTTCTTCCGTTAGGTTGCCTAGGGGCATGCGAGTGGTTCTAAGATTGAGCAAACACACAACTGCTTCCCGGTTCTGAAGGCTATTTTAGTGACACAATTTTTGCTGCCAGTTTTGGTTTAATGACCATGAGGGCTAGAAGCTTCCTTTGATTCACTTTTGAGATTCAACAGATTCCCTTAGTGCCTGGTATGACATTTCAGTTGCCCACTTTTGCTGAGATGCTATGTATCAGTGTTTGGCTAAAACCTCATCACTGATACCTGAGCTTCTGTAGCTGTAACTGACTTCTAATGGGTTTGATGCTCGACCCATGATATATTGATTTATTTATTTCATTTATGCTCCGCCTGTCTCCTCAGAGGGGACCCAGAGCATCTTTTGCCCTTCTCCTCGCCTCCATTTTATCCTCACAACAACCCTGTGAGGTGCATGAAGCTGAGAGAATGTGGCTGGCCTGAGGTCACTGTACAAACTTGCATGGCAAACCAGGGATTCAAACCTGGGTCTCCCAGGTTTGTGCTGGCAGTGACAGACCAAGAAAGGGATCTTGGTGTGGTAGTGCATCGCTCGATGAAGATGTCAACCCAATGTGCGACTGCTGTGAAAGAGGCAAATTCCATGCTGGCCATAATTAGACGAGGAATAGAGAATAAACCTGCTGCTATCATACTGTCCTTGTACAAATCTATGGTGAGACCACATTTGGAATACCGTGTACAGTTCTGGTCACCACACCTCAAAAAGGATATTGCAGAGCAGGAGAAGGCACAGAAAAGAGCAACCAAAATGATCAGGGGGCTAGAGCAACTGCCCTATGAGGAGCGGATAAAACGCTTAGGGCTAAAATTATGAACGAAAGAAAGCAGTTAAGGCAGTTAAGGGAAAGAAGGCAGTTAAGGGTCTCCCCTTATAGAGAGAGGTCTATAAAATTATGCTTGGTATGGGGAGAGTGGACAGGGAGAAGCTTTTCTCCCTCTCTTGTAATACTAGAAGGCAGGGTCATCTGCTGAAGCTGGAGGGTGAGAGATTCAAAACAGAGAAAAGGAAGTATTTCTTCACACAATGCATAGTTAAATTGTGGAACTCCTTGCCCCAGGATGTGGAGAAGGCTTTAAGAGGGGAGTGGACATGTTCATGGAGGAGAAGGGAGGGCAGGGTAAAAGTGCAATAAAATAAATACATGGCTACTAGTCAAAATGGATACTAGTCATGATGCATCCCTATTCTCTCCAGGATCAGAGGAGCATTCCTATTATATGAGGTGCCGTGGAACACAGGCAAGATAATGCTGCTGCGGTCATCTTGCTTGTGGGCTTCCTATAGGCACTTGATTGGCCTCTGTGTGAACAGCCTGCTGAACTTGATGGGCCTCGGTCTGATCCAGCAGGGCCTTTCTTATGTTCTGCTGAAATGGTAATCAACTCTTCTCCCTTCTAGCTGTGTCGAATTTCCCATATGAAGAAGAGTCGCGGCCCCGCAGTTCGTCTTCGAAAGCAGCCATTCCGCCTCCAATGTACGATGAGCCCGAGAGACCTCGGTCGCCGACGGGCCCCAGCAATTCCTTCCTGGCTAACATGGGGTGAGTGCTGACGGCAAACTGACCTTTTGTGAAAAGTGCCAGCAGAGGGCTGAGGAGAGACATTCTGGCTTAAAGGCAGCAGCCAGTCACAGTGCCTTTACATGGGCAGAATGATAATCGCAATTCAGAGTTGCGTTTACAGAAGTCAGTTTATGTCAAGTGACGGGAGATTGCTTTGATTTCCGGGTTCGCAGGCCTTCAGGGGTCATTGATGCCAAGCGAATGAATGAGAAATTGAGCCAAGATTTGTACTTCCTTTTCCCTGAACTGACATGATTAACATAAGCAATGGTTTGTTACAGTGGGGTAATCAAACAATAGTTCCTAGAGCAGGGGTGTCGAACTCGTTTGTCACGAGGGCTGGATATGACATAAATGCCACTTGAAGAGCCAGTGCAGTGTAGTGGTTAAGAGCAGCGGACTCTAATCTGGTGAACCGGGTTGGTTTCCCCGCTCCTCCGCATGAAGCCTGCTGGGTGACCTTGGGCCAGTCACAGCTCTCTTAGAGCAGGGGTGTCAAACTCATTTGTTACGAGGGCTGGATATGATATAAATGTCACTTGGTTGGGCTGGGCCATACCTTGCCAGCACAGAACAAGGGTGGGAAGTGGCTGGCTTGAGGACCGGATGAGAGCTCTCAAGGGGCTAGATCTGTCCCGTGGGCCGTATGTTTGACACTCCTGTCTTAGAGCTCTCTCAGCCCCACCCACCTCACAGGGTGTCTGTTGTGGGGAAGGGAAGGTGATTGTAAGCTAGTTTGATTCTTTCTTAAGTGGTAGAGAAAGTCGGCATATAAAAACCAACTTCTTGGCCGGGCCATGCCTCGCCAGCCCAGATCGAGGGTGTGTGTGTGGCTGCCTTGCGGGCTGGATAAGAGCCCTCAAAGGGCCGGGTCCAACCCCCACGCTATGTGTTTGACACCCCTGTCCTAGAGTGTTTGAGTCTTGACTCCTAGGACAATTCATAATGTCTCCGTGTGTGGGTGCACAATACAGACTTCTTACCCATCCTTTGGCCACTTAATGCAAGGGGCGTATTCAGTTTCCTGACAGCTTATGTAAAAATCAAGGTGTGTCCTGCCAGTCCCCGTTTTACAGTTGTTGCCCCAGAGAGTCTTGCAAGGAAAAAAGGAATCAGTCGAGTTTTTTCTGCCCGGTATGATTAGTCTGTCTAGCAAACCATATTTCCAGAGCCCAGCCCTGGAGAGAATGTTGTTTTTTAGTTTTTTAGTTACTTCATTTATACCCTGTCTTTCTCCCCAGTGGAGAACCAAAGCTGTTTACATTGTTATCCTCTCTTCCATTTTATCTGCACAACATCCCTGTGAGCTAACGTGACTGGCTCAAGGCCACCCCGCAAGCTTCCGTGGCAGAGTGGGGATTTGAACCTGGGGCTCCCAGATCCTAGTCTGACACTCTGGCCCCTACTCCACACTGGCTGTAAGCTGTCTATTTATCCCACCGTTCCTCCAAGGGTGCTCAAGCTGGTGTACTTGGTACTGTCCTTCTCCATTTTATCCTCACAACAACCCTGTGAGGTAGGTTAGCTTGAGAGGCAGTGAACTGGATTACCAAGACCACCGTGCCCAATTCTACCACAGTGGCCGTCATCTTAGCCTCCTGGCATGCCTGTCCTGCAAAATACCCCATTTCCAACAGCTGCCAGATGGCCTCTTCCTTTCTCTCCCCGCAGAGGCACAGTGGCGCACAAGATAATGCAGAAGTACGGCTTCCGAGAGGGCCAGGGACTTGGGAAACATGAGCAGGGCTTGAGCACGGCGCTGTCGGTCGAGAAAACCAGCAAGAGGGGCGGCAAAATCATTATTGGTGATGCTGCTGATAAAGGTAACATGGGATTGCCTCTGCGAAAGAGGGGGAAGGCTTGCTTCCGGGTGGCCGGGAAGTGGAATTGCGGGGGGAGGGGGGGAGACTTCAACATATGAAGCCTGCCTTATACTGAATCAGACCCTTGGTCCTTCAAAGTCAGTATTGTCTACTCAGACCAGCAGCTGCTCTCCAGAGTCTCAGGCGGGGGTCTTTCACAACACCTACTTGCCTGGTCCATTTAACTGGAGATGCCGGGGATTGAACCTGGGACCTTCTGCATGCCCAGCAGATGCTCTACTACTGAGCCTGCAGCCCATAGACTTCATCCATGAACATACGAAGCTGCTTTGTATGTTCAGTCAGCCCTTTCGTCTGTATTGTTGGAAGTGAAGGACTTTGCGCTGTCTCTTAACCTCAGATTTCAGAGGGGGACTAATCAGAGATTCGGAGATTGAAACCGTTGCTGCCCTCAACCATAGGCCTTGATGGGCTTTGGTCTGATCCAGCATGGTTTTCTTATGTTCTTAACACAGGCAGTATGGTGCTGCTGCAGGCGTCTTGTTTGTGGGCTTCCTAGAGGCACCTGGTTGGCCACTGTGTGAACAGACTGCTGGACTTGATGGGCCTTGGTCTGATCCAGCCAGGCCATTCTTATGTTCCTAACACAGGCAGGATAATGCTGCTAGCTTAATGTCATTTGAATGAAATAATGATTTAGAATTTAACTTGGAACCTTTTACTGCTTCTCCTGAATAGCAGACTCTTCCAAGAAATCGGACTCGAACCCCTTAACAGAGATACTGAAGTGCCCTACCAAAGTGGTTTTGTTACGGGTAAGTGTCTCAGTTCAAGCATCACTTCGTGGGTATTTAAATCTCCAGCTGGTGTGATAGTGGTTGATACACATGAAGCTGCCTTATACTGAATCAGACCCTTGGTCCATCATAGTCAGTATTGTCTACTCAGACCAGCAGCGGCTCTCCAGGGTCGCAGGCAGGGGTCTTTCACATCATCTGCTTGCCTGGTTCCTTTAACTGGAGGTGCAGGAGATTGAACCTGGGACCTTCTGCATGCCAAGCAGATGCTCTACCACTGAGCCACGGCCCCTTTCCATGGCTCTCCAGGTTCTCCGGCGGAGGTCTTTCACATCATCTACTTGCCTGGTCCCTTTAACTGGAGATGCCGGGGATTGAACCTGGGACCTTCTGCCTGCCCAGCAAATGCTCTACCACTGAGCCATGGCCCCTCCACATCCAGCAAGGTCCTAGTTTGTAGGTTCTGGGAGGAAGTGCTTATTCATTTTGTGAGATTTCTCTGGATTGTAGGCCCAGTGATGGGACGTAAGAAGAAAATTCCAGAAAGCGAGCAGAAAAAGCCATCTCTGGGGCACATCCCAGAATGAGAGGGCATGTAACTGTACTTGGACATTCTATTTAAAAAATAAATATATTATAATAATTGATACAAAGAAAACAGATACAAAAAGAATGTAAAATACAGAAAATAGAAAAACGGCTGAATAAGATAACACTAAGATTGCTACTCCCCATAAACTTGCTTTAACCAAGATATTGGGCAATTACCATCTTTAGTGTCATGCTAGGAAAAGTTGAGGGCATCAGGAAAAGAGGAAGACCCAAGAAGAGATGAATGGACTCAATAAAGGAAGCCACAACCCTCAGTTTGCAAAACCTGAGCTAGGCTGTAAAAATAGGACATTTTGGAGGACTTTCATTCATAGGGTCGCCATAAGTTGGAAACGACTTGACAGCACTTAACACACACCTTTAGCATCCTTTATAAACCCAAATTACTGCCCCTTAGTTTCTTAATATACTATAACCATAATACAAGTGTATTATTAATTCATATCTGTTAAATAATCCTGAACTCCCTCTTTGAATTTCTTATAATATAAATAATATAACTTATAATATCTGAGCATTATACAAAACAGATAATCTCACTTAATCTAATTTTTTTATCTCTCAGGTGGCATATATCTCTTCCCCCTCAGCCCATATATTGTGAGGAATATATTCCATTTATCTTGGAATTCTTTAATTGGCCTTCTGGTTTTGCCGTCACCGCGGATTTGTACCGGGATACTCTGATAGCGGATAGGTGTAATGTCTGATCTCCAGCTCCGCGCCATCCTCTTTTCTCTTGGGGCCTCAGGCAGCTGCATGGAAATGCTGGCTTTACGTTTGGTGTCAGCAACTGCGGTTGAATTCTCTTTCTTGCAGAACATGGTCGGGGCTGGGGAGGTCGACGAGGACCTTGAAGGCGAAACCAAGGAGGAATGTGAAAAGTACGGCAAAGTCGGGAAGTGCGTCATCTTTGAGGTAGGGAAGCAGCAGCCTCATTTCCCAGCATGTACTTTTGTGCCAAGAGGTTGAGGCTGAGAAGGGCAGCCATGAAGGAGCTAGAAAAGATTCTTCAGTGTAAAGACGTGTCACTGTCAACCGAGATCAAGTTAATTCATGCCATAGAATTCCCCATTACTATGTATGGGTGTGACAGTTGGGCAGTGAAGAAAGCTGACAGGAAGAAAGCAGATTCCTTTGAAATGTGGTGTTGGGAGAGAGTGTTACAGATACAGTGGACTGCCAAAAAACCTCAAAAACAGTGGATTTTAGATCAAATCAAGCCCGAACTGCCCCTACAATCTAAAATGGCTAAACTGAGGCTATTGTACTTTGGTCACATTATGAGATGACCAGAGTTACTGGAAAAGACAATCATGCTAGGAAAAGTTGAAGACAATAGGAAGAGAGGAAGACCCAAGGTGAGATGGATAATCTCGATCAAGGAAGCCACTGCCCTTGGTTTGCAAGTCCTGAGCAAGGCTGTTGACGATAGGATGTTTTGGAGGACATTGGTTCATAGTCGCCGTGAGTCGGAAGCAACTTGACGGCACTTAACAAACACACACACTTATGTGCCTTAAGATCCCAAGTTTTGTAGGTGCTGCACAGTGATTTTTAAAAAGGGGGCAGATGCCCAAAATAGAGGCATAGATCTGTAAAAACCCATGAGGGGAAGAGAGAGGAGACATCTTTTTAAAAACTGGGCACCCTTCCTTTTTTGAAGCTGTTAAAATGCAAAACACACAATTAGGGAAATACTGAAATCTTTTAAAAACTGCACACCCTTCCTGGAGCCGGTGTGGTGGTTAAGAGCAGTGGTTTGGAGCGGCGGACTCTTAATCTGGAGAACGGGGGTTGATTCCCCTCTCCTCCACATGAGTGGTGGATTCTAATCTGGTGAACTGGGTTGGTTTCCTCACTCCTACACATGAAGCCTGCTGGGTGGCCTTGGGCTAGTTACTGCTCTCTTAGAGCTCTCTCAGCCCCACCCACCTCACAGGATGTCTGTTGTGGGGAGGGGAAGGGGATTATAACCTGGTTTGATTCTTCCTTAAGTGGTAGAGAAAGTTGGCATATAAAAACCAACTCTTTTTGAAGTTATTAAAATGCAAAACACACAATCAGAGCAATACCAAAACCTTACTTAAAGGGCATCAAAAATCAGCCTTGACATGCAAGGCCAGGATCCCAAGTGGAAAGCTCTACCTGAGAGAGCACTCCTTTGGACCTGAATTTGTTCACAGGCGAGCCCTTCTGGAACTAATAATGCTCTAATTGATAACTTCCTGCAGTGCCTGAAGCTTCTCAGACTTGCATAGAGCTGATGATCCCCTTCAGTTTCTTGGAAACGTCGGATGAGTCAGTATTTTGTTCCCACGTTGGCTTGGGTATGACACGAATGAGTCAGTAGGTGTGAATTTGGAGCTGGAAGCTACTCCTGAGGATCACTTGCTTGGACCCTATAAAAATTTTATATGCCAAAAAAGAGAAAGATCACTTGCTTGGGATTTAGCCCAAAATGGTAGCAGAGATTGTTGCATCTAAATAGTTCCTGGCAGACGTTCATCCAGCCTCCTAGGAATAATTTCCTGGGGACGTTTCCTCCCCTTCCCCAGAAATGCGTTTCCAGTTGCCTGATCTTGGCTTGAGCCGATTACTTCCTGCCTTCCTATCAGGGACGGGTTCTTCTCCCTCATTCATAGCAGCCTCCTAATTTCATTTGTTTGTTGAGTTATTTATAGACAGCCTTCCTCACGGGGACTCACAGTGGATTACGCATAGTCAATACAGTCAACAAAATGGGGCATTCAGTAATCAGGGCATTAGGATTTTAGAAGTCTGGAACCACCAGAAATAGCTGAAACATAGCGTAGGTGTTCATATGACACATTAAGCGATACAAAAATTAAATAATAGGATCCTACTTGCAGTAAGCTCTATACAGCAGAGTAGACCACATCTTCTAATCATTTATCCAAGTAAGTTTTTGAACAATTTTGTATAATGCAACCCTATTAACCTGCCCCAGTCCATTCAGTCTTCCCACTAATGTATTCCTAACCACGAACCATCCCTTCTGTTCTCAGTTTGTTGGAGCCACCTAGCCTGCATTTGGTTTGAGGCCCGAATCATAATATGCCGGGGAACAAGGTCATAGAATAGGAACATCTTGGGAATTCTCCCGCTAGGTTAAAAACTCCCCAGAACCTTTCTCCTTGCTGTGTTGGTTTTCTGCTTGCGGGGAGTTTTCCACACAAGAACATTCTGAGCTGGACTCTACCACCTGCTATCTGAATTAGTCAAGTCCGTTCTACCCTTTCATTCTCACGTGTATGTGATAGCTCTGTTTAATGCATCTCAGCAGTGATTCTCATAACGCTGGGATTCTTTTTTGATAGGGAAAGTACCTTAGCCAGCTTCAGGTTGAACCTGCTTTGTTTTGCTCTCTCTCTTTCTCTCTCTCTAATCTGAGCGGTCCTCCGTACCAATTGTGTGTGTCTGATTTTAGATTCCAGGTGCTCCGGATGATGAAGCAGTTAGAATATTTTTGGAGTTTGAAAGGGTGGAATCAGCAATTAAAGGTAAGCGGTTGATGAGAAAGCCCTTTCTTTCAAAAACCTCTGGACCAGAAGTTATATATGGGTCTTACTTTCTGGGGAAATGTAACTGTGACGAACGTAGCTGGTATCCTTCTGCCCAGCCTTGAATGCACTGAACAAGATTGGGTAGTTGCATAATGTTTGTTACCCTGGAGATACTTTCACTTACAATGCAAAGTTTCCTCCTTTCTCTGTCAACTGATAATAATGCTGGCCACTCACCATCTCGTTTTTCATGCTTCCCCATATAAAAAGACCCTACTGGGAAAATCACAAGTCACATATTGCCCAGCTTGGTTTTTTCATCACAGTTCCCACTTAGCATAAACTAGCAACTACTGGGAGAGCCAGCGTGGTGTAGTGGTTAAGAGTGGTGGAGTCTAATCTGGAGAACCGGGTTTGATTCCCCACTCCTCCACATGAAGCCTACTGGGTGACCTTGGGCCAGTCACAGTTCTCTCCAAACCCTCTCAGCCCCACCTACCTCACAAGGTGTCTGTTGTGGGGAGAGGAAGGCAATTGTAAGCCGGTTTAATTCTCCTTAAAAGGTAGAGAAAGTTGGCATGTAAAAAACTTTTCTTCTTCAGACTTCATTCAATTTCTTTCCTTCCCTCTTTCTTCTGATGAAGGGAGCTTTAACTCTCAAAAGCGTACACCCCGAAAATCTTCTTGGTCTCTAAGGTGCTACTCGAGTCTAGCTCTTCCTCTTCTGTTCTCCCCACCCTCTTCCTTATAAACTGGTATGGGATTAGAGGTCTCTTGCATTAGTGTAAAACTCCTTGTGTGCTCAGGAAAAGCGCCATCCTTAGCAAAACGCATCTAAAGGCTCTTGCCTGTGGTTCCGTAGCCGATCTGTCACTTCTGACGTCAGTGTCTAACGGTATGTTTTCCGTCTGATTTCTAGCCGTGGTGGACCTCAACGGAAGGTACTTCGGTGGCCGAGTGGTGAAGGCCTGCTTCTACAACCTGGACAAATTCAGAGTGTTGGATCTCGCTGAGCAAGTCTGATTGCCCTCCCAAGACCCGGACGCATCGCTGTTGGGAATGTCTTTTTTTTTTCTTCTCAGCTGTGTGCTGAGAAAAGAGAGAGAGATGGCATCTCTTCTAAAAACTGAAAGAAATCCCTGAATGGACTTTTTTCCTGTTTGTTGTGATGGACGCAATTTTTGTTGGATTTTTACTGTACTATAAAATTCCTTTAAAGTATGGCCTGTTCTGAGTTCTTGAAGATCTGGCAAGTTTTTGTTTTGCTGCTCCAGAATGTCATCAGCATAACAGATTGTCATCAGGTAACAGTTTGTTTCAGCCCCTCGCTTTCCCCTTCTGTTCCTATTGGGAAGGTCAGTGCAGCAGCAATGCAAGTTGATGGTGTATTTTTTTTGGGTCCCTGTAGCAATGTGCAGCATTATCACAGTCCCTTTGGGATGGTAAGGGGGACTACTTTCCTTGTAGAAGGTCCCAGGTTCAGTCCCAGGCATAAGAAGAGCCCTGCTGGATCAGACCAGTGGTCCACCTATTCCAGCATCCTGGTCTCACTCTGGCAAACCAATTCCTCTGGAGGCCCAACAACAGGGCATAGAGGCTGAGGCCTTCCCCTGATGTTGCCTCCTGGCACGGGGAGTCAGAGGCATCCCCATTTCAAAATATATCTTTATATAATGTTTAAAATACATGGCAAATTAGTATCTTCAAGGACCTTGGAGACAATGGTCAGTCCTGGCCAAGAACAAGAAGAGTTGGTTTAAAAAAATTCTTACCCATTCCTAATATCCAAGGGCTAGTGCCAAATGAGCTGATGTGCCTCCTCTTTGCCCAAGATCTACATATTTCCTGTGGCTATGTTCAGGGGTTCCACACTGTAAGAATGATGAGAATTTATTCCCCTTGTCCCTCTGCCTCTCAGTATCCCTTTCCTTTGCAGGGCAGTCCTCTGCAGAGTTACTCCAGTCCAACGGACTGAAACTGGAGTGACTGCTCAGGATTTTGCTGCATTCCTCTCATCCGGTCTTTCTAGAAGGAAAGAGGCTGCACTTGGTTTGGAGTGGTGGACTCTGATCTGGAGAACCAGGTTTGATTCCCCTCTTCTCCACATGAGCGGCGGAGGCTGATCTGTTGAAGTGGATTTGCTTCCCCACTCCTACACATGAAGCCAGCTGGGTGACCTTGGGCTGGTCACAGCTCTCTCAGCCCCACCTACCTCACAGGGTGTCTGTGGGGAGGGAAGGGAAGGTGATTCTAAGCCGGTTTGATTCTGCCTTAAGTGGTAGAGAAAGCTGGCATATAAAAACCAACTCTTCTTTTTCTCTGCTAGCAATCCAGCCCCCTCACCCGGCTGGGCTGGCCTTTAGTGTGTGGGGGGATAAACCCTCCACGCAGTGGTTTGATCCAAATTTGGGGTCCCCACAAGCAGCTGCTTAGCAGGAGCAACAATAAAAATGAGTTGCCTTCCTAGATCTCTTGACATTTCATCTGGCCTGGCCCCAAAGAGCACAAACCGAGCATGTTAAAACATCTCTCAATATACAGGCTACCGGACTGGAGTCTACAACTCCAGGGCTTCTGCATGGCTCTCGGTGCTGTTGGCTTCCTTCGTTTCCTCCCAAGGGAGTGGCTTTTTGCCTCCGGTCATTGTTCTTCAGGACCGTAGCAGCTCCCTCTCTACCCTCAGCCTCCCCTCTTGCGGGCTGGCGTTTGGGAAGTAGGGTGTTCCCCGCCTTTATCACAGCTGATACTTAACCCCTGGGTTTCAGGAGCCACTGTCCTGGCCTCTGATGAAGTGAGCTCTTGACTTTCCGAAAGCGATGCTGAAAAAATAATATTGCTAGGCTTGGAAGTGCTGCGGACTCCTGACTGATTCTGCGGCAGTGGACTAACACAGCTGGCTGGCTGGAACGGTCATGGTTGTGGCATTTTGTACAGCACCTGGCACATGCAGCAGGCTGTTTGGAAAACTATTCTGCTCCTTCCTACCTTTCCTTTTTTGAGAATCCCCTAGAGCAGGGGTTTTGAACTCAATCGTTACGAGGGCCAGGTATGACTTAAGTGTCACTTGGTCAAGCTGGGCCAGGCCTCGCCAGCCCAGATTGGGACGTGTGTGTGTGTGTGGCTGCCTTGGCTGGCTTGCGGGCCAGATAAGAGCTGTCAAGGGGCCGGATCCGGCCTGTGGGCCTTATGTTTGACACCTCTCCCCTAGAGTGTTCGAGTGCAGTAGCACCCTCATGACCAATAAGATTTCCAGGGTATCACTCTTTGAAAGGCATAGATCTCTTTGTGACAAGGGAGCGTTGACTCTTGGAAGTTTATGACCTGCAAATCTTGCTCGTTTTTAAGGGTGTTGCTGGGATCTTGCTCTTCCACTGCAGACTGACACGGTGACCCACATGAAACCGTAGCAAGCTGTCACGCTTAAGCAGAACATCAGAGGCCTTTAGCCTGGCTGTTCTAATAGGCTGGCCTGATCCGGCAGATCCCAGGAGCTAAGCAGCGTCAGCCTTGGTCAGTATTTGGATGGGAGACCACCAAGGAAGTTTAGCGTTATTATGCAAAGGCAGGGCAATAGCAAACCACCTCTGGACATCTCTTACCTTGAAAACCCCAAGCGGTGGCTATATGTTGAGTGATTGACAGCCCTTTCCACCACCACCAGCTGTTTTGTGTATGGGACAAGACGAGTTTAGATTTGTGAGGGCAAAGTCCCCTGGGTCAGATCTCTTTTTTAAAAAAATATATTAAATTTATTGAGGTGTTACGTGTTAACATACCACAAAAGCATTAAAAAAATCCATGCATTTAAAAAAGCAAATGGTAAAAGGCCAGGGAATGGGGGGGGGGGGGAACCCTAATGTTAAAGTGGCTACATAAAAATAGCATAAAAAACATGAATGGAAATAATATGAACAGAAAATACATAAACTTCTATTCAGGCCACATGGCCAATACTCTAGAGGATGGACAGCTAGAAGATTAATATCTACCATTAAGCATGGCAAAGACAAATCAAATAATTCAAATATCTTGAACATAAGAGCAGAAATTTAACACATGGAAACTAAGGCCTTCGGCCAGATCTGTTTTGCTAGCATTGCATTTTAATTGGGCTTCTCCACTTAACCTACCTCTCAGGGTTAGCATGAAGATAAAATGAAGGTGGGGGAAATGTGTGCAGCCTGGAGCTTTTTGTAGGAAAGCAGAGTTTAGAAATACCTGGAGGTTTTGGGGGTGGAACCTGAGGAGGGCGGGGTTTGGGGATGGACTTTAAAGGGTTATAATGCCATAGAGTCCACCTTCCAAAGCAGCCTTTTTCTCCAGGTGAACTGATCTTTATCGGCTGGGTATCAGTTGTAATAGCAGGAGATCTCCAGCCACCACCTGGAGGTTGGCAATCCTATAGGAAAGACAGGATTTTAAAATGTAATAGATAATAGAATGAACCTGTGTGACCTAGTAGCTGCGTGCAGAACCAGGGCTGGATTGTGGATTTAAAATCCCCACTTGACTTGAAGCGTAAGCGAAGGGGGGAATCACCTACTCCCAATCTAACCCACCTCACAGGGTTGTTGTGCGGACAACTGGAAGAATCCATTTAATGCTTCCTGAACCCACGTGCTTAAACGTCACCATAACCCCCTAACAATCTTTAGAATTCAACAATAAATAGAAATCAATCGAGCGCCCGAAGAAAGGAAAGCAATCCTGCACAGCTTTCCTGCCTGGGAGGTCGTCTGCCTGGAAGCGCTGCCTGAAAGGGAGCAGGCAGACATTCAATGGGTGGGAGCTGCACCCTCTCTTGACCGTCTCCCAGCCACGCCACCTCTTTGAAGAAAGAAATCAAGGAGATACGGCTTTGCTAACACTTTTGGGAAGGGGCCATGGCTCAGTGGTAGAACCTTTGCTTGGCATGCAGAAGGTCCCAGGTTCAATCCCCGGCATCTCCGGTTAAAGGGACAAGGCAAGTAGGTGATGCGAAAGACCTCTGCCTGAGACCCTGGAGAGCCACTGCCGGTCTGAGTAGACAATACTGAATTTGATGGACCGAGGGTCTGATTCAGTATGAAGCTGCCTTATACTGAATCAGACCCCTGGTCCATCAAATTCAGTACTGGCCATTTATGCATGGGATGTTTTGCCTTGGATTTGCTGCTCTCTAGAGGCACATTTCCCCCATCCAAATTATTAAAACTCAAAAATAAGCCCCCATGTAGAGTTTTGAGAATTCAGATGGGAAAAAATGTGCCTCTGGAGAGCAGCAAATCCAATGCAAACCCTCCAATGCATAAAAATGGCCATTGTCTACTCAGACTGGCAGCGGCTGCCTAGGGTCTCAGGCAGGGGTCTTGCACATCACCTGCTTGCATGGTCCCTTTAACTGGAAATGCCGGGGATTGAATCTGGGACCTTCTGCAGGCCAAGCAGAGGCTCTCCCACTGAGCCACGACCCCTCCCCATGTGTCCATGTGTTTTTGCAAAAGAAATGCATACTTTAAAAAGTCCCTTGCACGCTGCGGAAGGCAGGAACCAAGGCAAGCGAGGGACCTTTCTTTCCTCGCCTTGCAACAAAATTAAAGGGGAAGGGTTAAAAGCTTCCTCCTTTGCAAGCCGAGGCTGTGACGCTGCCTGGAGGAATTGCCCAAATTAGTCCATTTCCCCATGCATCCGTCTCCAGGGAACTACCGGGTCTGAGACCCGCGCAGCAGGGACCCAGGAGATCGGCCTCTGCCCCGGCTCAATCTGCAGCCCCTTCCCCCTGGTCTCCCCCCCAGCCGCGGCTCCTTGCAGCGATGCCTTTCCGGAAAGGTAAGGAGTTAAATCTAACCCCCCCTCCCCAGTGGAAGGCGGAGCTTTCTTGCTTTCAGGCCTCCAGGTTGGTTTGGGTTTGGCCTGCCCTCCTGCTGTGGGGCGAGATCAAAGGCTGCTTCCCCCTGCCCCCCCAACTCCTTGGCTGCTTCTCAGATCAGATGTTCTTTCTAACCCTAACTGCCAATAGTATTTATATAAAATGAAGCTTTAGACAATGCATTCTCCTGGATTGAATAGAGATCTAGGATTCCAACCTTGTCTCTTGGTCTCTTCCAGCCTTGTGTGATTTATGATTCCCGTCTCATTAAAAAGGTAAAGGTCCCCTGTGCAAGCACCGTGTCATTCCTGACCCATGGGGTGACGTCACATCCCGACGTTTCCTAGGAGGACTTTGTTTATGGGGTGGTTTGCCAGTGCCTTCCCCAGTCATCTTCCCTTTACCCCCAGCAAGCTGGGTACTCATTTTGCCGACCTCGAAAGGATGGAAGGCTGAGTCGACCTTGAGCTACCTGAAACCGACTTCCGTCGAGATCGAACTCAGGTGGTGAGCAGAGCTTGGACTGCAGTACTGCAGTTGACCACTCTACCCCAGGGGCTCTCATGTCTCATTACCAATCCTAATTTCTCCATGCCTACCATCCCTCTGCATATCACACTTAACCCAATCACCCCTGTTAATGTCATTTACTTGCTTTTGACATTTACACTGCCATGGTGTGTCTTTAAGGTGCTGCTGGACTCTTGCTCTTTTCTACTGCATCAATATTGTGTGTATTGAGTGGAGGTTAACTCCGTTCCTGGGCTGCACCATTTCACGTGCACAGTTCCTGTGCCTTGTGTTAAAGTCTCTGCTTGTGGAAAGCTAGCATGTCAGGGGAGAGTGTGTGTCAAGTGCCCATCAAGTTGCAGCTGACTTCTGGAGACCCCGTAGGGTTTTTAAGGCAAGAGGTGAATAGAAGGGGTTTGCCATCACTTGCCTCTGCCTAGCGACCCAGGACTTCCTGGGTCGTCTCCCATCCAAGTGCTAACCAGGCCCGACCCTGCTTAGCTTCTGCAATCTGATAAGATCAGGCTAGTCTGGGCCATCCATAGGCTTGCCAACCTCCAGGTGGTGGCTGGAGATCTCCTGCTATTACAGCTGATCTCCAGGTGACCGAGATCAGTTCCCCTGGAGAAAATGACCGATTTGGCAATTGGACTGTATGGCATTGAAATCCCTCTTCCAACCCCGCCCTCCTCAGGCTCCCCCCCCCAAAAAAATCTCCAGGTATTTCCCAACCTGGAGTTGGCAACCCTAACCGTCCAGGGGGTATTGCTTTCTCATGTCCTTGCAATAGGTAGGAATTCAGCACGTGAGGTTTCCTCCATTCTGGGAGAGGCAGCGATGGGTAAAGCCCGTATGGTCTTCCTGCCAGGGAAGGTACAAGAGCTCTGCCAGGCAAACCCTGGGGGGGTGGGGGGGGAGCCTGACCCTCTGAATGCTGTGATACATACCATTGCCTCTCTCTGTTCCTCCACAGTTCTACCTAAAACAGGGCCTGGTTGGCTTTTGTATTGGTAATGCATTTTCCAGAATGAATTAATGCCAGTTGATATGGTGAAAATAACAAAGAGCTTTGGGGGGTGGGGGGGACATTTTAAGGACTAGTGGATTGACTGAGCAGAAGGGTTTCACACTTGGAATACTGTGTACAGTTCTGGTCACCACATCTAAAAAAGGATATTGCAGAGTTTGAGAAGGGGCAGAAAAGAGCAACCAAAATGATTAGGGGACTAGAGCAACTCTCCTATGGGGAGCGGTTAGGATGCTTAGGGCTGTTTAGCTTGGAAAGAAGGCGGCTGAGGGGAGACATGATAGAGGTCTATAAAATTATGCATGGTTTGGAGAGAGTGGACAGGGAGATGTTTTTCTCCCTCTCCCATAATACTAGAACATGGGGTCATCTGCTAACGGTGGAGGGTGAGAGATTCAAAACAGATAAAAGGAAGTATTTTTTCACACAACGCATAGTTAAATTGGGGAACTCCCTGCCCCAGGATGTGGTGATGGCTGCCAACTTGGAAGGCTTTAAGAGGGGAGTGGACATGTTCATGGAGGAGAGGGCTATTCTTGGCTACTAGTAAAAATGGATACTGGTCATGATGCATACCAATTCTCTCCAAGATCAGAGGAGCATGCCTATTATGTGAGGTGAACAGAAGAATGTATGAAAAGCCACGCTGAATCAAGCCAAGACCCATAAAGTCCAGCAGTCTGTTCACACAGTGGCCAACCAGGTGCCTCTAGGAAGCCCACAAGCAAGACAACTGCAGCATCCTGCCTGTGTTCCACCACACCCAATATAATAGGCATGCTCCTCTGATACTAGAGAGAGTAGGTATGCAGCATGACTAGGATATTGCAGAGTTTGAGAAGGTGCAAAAAAGAGCAACCAAAATGATTAGGGGACTAGAGCAACTGTCCTATGGGGAGCGTAGGCTGTGAAACACAGGCAGGAAAATGTTGCTGCAGTCGTTTTGCTTGTGGGCTTCCTAGAGGCACCTGGTTGTCCAATGTGTGAACAGACTGCTGGACTTGATGGACCTTGGTCTGATCCAGCAGGGCTTTTCTTGTGTCTTATGTTCATGAACCAGGGCCCTCAGATGCATGGTTACATTCAGCTGGCAAATACACACACACACACACACACACACACACACACACACACACACAAAGGTACAAACAGCAGAAGAACTGGGGGCGAATATAACCAGCGATGCCAGAAGGCTCGGCTTCCCAGAACAAGGTGTGTTATGTAACATTGCAGAGCGCAGACAGAAAATAAAGATCGATATTAAAGGGTAAATGATCCACCACGCGGGGTGGCAGGCAAACCACTTCCCCACCGGTAACAAATTAGCATTTGAATGGTGGTGGAAGGAACAAGTGGATGCTTACTTATGGCAACCCTCACAAGGTTTTCAAGACAAGAGATGAACAGAGGTGGGTGGCCGTTGCCTGCTTCTGCATAGCAACTCTGGACGTCCTTGGTTGTCTCCCATTCAAGCACTAACTAGAGCCGAACCTTATGTCTGCTGGGGCCCAGGTTCACTAGAATGCATCTGACACAGGGGCCGGGATACTAAGTGGGCACATTGCTTTTGTTAGTTGTTGGGGAAGGGCCATAGCTAAGTGGCAGAGCATCTGCTTGGCATGCAGAAGGTCCCTGGTTCAATCCCTGGCATCTCCACTTAAAGGGACTAGGCAGGTAGGTGATGCAAAAGACCTCTGCCTGAGACCCTGGAGAGCCGCTGCCGATCTAAGTAGACAATACTGACTTGGATGGACCAAAGGTCTGATTCAGTATAAGGCAGCTTCAGGTGTGTTCAGGTGTCATTAGGGTTGCCCACTCTGGCTTGGGAACTTCCTGGAGATTTGGAGGTGGAGCCTGTGGTGGGGAGGGCTTGGGGAGAGGTGGGACTTCAGTAGAGTTGCCAACCTCCAGGTGGTGACTGGAAATCTCCCACTATTACAACTGATCTCCAGGCGACAGATATCAGATCACCTGGAGAAAATGGCCGCTTTGGGAGGTGGACTGTGACAGAGGTTTATAAAATTATGCATGGTTTGGAGAGAGTGGACAGGGAGAAGCTTTTCTCCTCTCATAATACTTGAACGCGGGGTCATCTGCTGAAGCTGGAGGGTGAGAGATTCCAAACAGATAAAAGGAAGTATAATTAAATTGTGGAACTCCCTGCCCCAGGATGTGGTGACGGCTGCCAACTTGGAAAGCTTTAAGAGGGGAGTGGACATGTTCATGGAGGAGAGGGCTATCCATGGCAACTAGTCAAGATGAATACTAGTCATGATTCATACCTATTCTCTCCAGGATCAGATGAGCATGCCTATTATATTAGGTGCTGTGGAGCACAGGCAGGATGCTGCTGCAGTCACCTTGTTTGGGGGCTTCCTAGAGGCACCCTGTTGACCACTGTGTGAACAGACTGCTGGACTTGATAGGCCTTGGTCTGATCCAGCATGGCTTTTCTTATGTTCTTATGACTCAGTGGCATTATACCCTATTGAGATCCCTTTCCTCCTCAAACCCTTCCCACTCCTAAAATCTCCAGATGTTCCCTAACCTGGAGCTGGCAACCCTAGACTTCAGTGGGATATAATGCCATACAATCCACCCTCCAAAGCTGCCATTTTCTGCAGAGGGAACTGACCTAGAGACCAGTTGTAATTCCAGATCTCCCAACCCCACCTGGAGGCTGGCAGATCTAGTCACAAGACTGTATGTTATTTTTAATCTTGACAGGGGAAATCTGCTATCAAAAACTCTCTCGACCAGTATTTGCTGCTTTCAGAGCACACACAAATCTCCTAAGAATTCACTGGGGCCCATGGAGAGAGTTTAACCTTCATAATTTCTACTGATGACTCTTGGCACTGATAGACTTTGGGAGTTTCACCCTCTTTTGAAACTAAGCAGGTGTCCAGTCCAATGGCACCTTAAGGACTCACAAAATATATTCTAGTTTCCCCTGAGTCAGAGATCACTTCTTCAGATCCATCCTGAGCTTTGACTCCGGAAATCTGATACTGCCATAAATTTTGTTAGGCCTTAAGGTGCCACTGGACTCCTGCTTTATTTCATTGTTGCAGCCTAACGTGGTTACCTGTCTGAAATTACCTCTTTTGCAGCATTCTTAATTCTTTCCAAAAGAAGGGAGAAATTAGGGTGCATTTGGAAACAGCATAGTCCTAAACCCCTCTGATTGGGTTTGCAGTCATGCATGCGATTCTAATCTCTGATCCTACCTGTGGTTTCAAATCCTGGCTTTTGAGAGTTTAATTAACAGCCATACAGATAATCAAAGTATTGATCATTGGGTGTGAGGTTTCCTGGCACACACACACAGCCAGCGTGGTGTAGAGGTTTGGAGCGGTGGACTCTGATCTGGAGAGCCGGGTTTGATTCCCTACTCCTCCACATGAGCGGCTGAGGCTCATCTGGTGAACTGGATTGGTTTCCCCGCTCCTACACATGAAGCCAGCTGGGTGACCTTGGGCTAGTCACAGCTCTCTCAGGCCCCCCTACCTCACAGAGTGTCTGTTGTGAGGAGGGGAAGGTGATTGTAAGCCGGTTTGATCCTTAAGTGGTAGAGAAAGTCGATATATAAAAACAAACTCCTCTTCTTCTTCTTCAATGTTCGATGATGGAATGCGCTGCCTCGGAGGGTGGTGGAGTCCCCGTCTTTGGAGGTCTTTAAGCAGAGGCTGGATGGCCATCTGTCGGGAGTGCTTTGATTGTGGGATCCTGCATGGCGGTGGGAGGGTTGAGGTCACTGGGGCTGTGGGGGGGGGGAGGTAATTGTTAATTTCCTGCATTGTGCAGGGGGTTGGACTAGATGACCATGGTAGTCCCTTCCAACTCTATGATTCTATGATTCTTCTTCTTCTTGCCTCAGCTAGATAAGTAATATGTCTTGTAAGCAGTGTGTCATGGCAGCACAGATGTGATCAAAAAACCCTACAGCAAAGTAAAGCCATAGAACCAGCAATTAAGTTAATAGTCAGCATTTAAACTCGCCAACCAAATCAGCTGTCAAAAAAGCAGATCAAAATAATGTCAGGCAATTAGCTCCCCACATATCCTACAAAAGTTGATAGATTTGACAAATCTTTGGAAAGTCAAGGGAGCCAGACCGATATCCTCAGCGGGGTGATGTGGTTAAGACCAGTGGCTTGGAGCGGTGGAGTCTGATCTGTAGAACCGGGTTTGATTCCCCACTCCTCCACATGAGCGGCGGAGGCTAATCTGCTGAACTGGGTTAGTTTCCCCACTCCTCCACATGAAGCCAGCTGGGTGACCTTGGGCTAGTCACACTCTCTCAGCCCCACCTACCTTACAAGGTGGCTGTTGTGGGGAGGGGAAGGGAAGGTGATTGTAAACCAGTTTGATACTTCCTTAAGTGGTAGAGAAAGTCGGCATATAAAAAACCAACTCTTCTTCTTCTCAGCCAAGAATTCTAAAGACTGGTTTTCAAGGCAAGAGATGAACAGAAGTGGTTTTCCATTGCCTGCCTCTGTGTAGCGACCCCAGACATCCTTGGTGGTCTCCCATCCAAGTAGTAACCAAGGCCAAACTTGCTGACCTTCCGACATCGGGCAAGACCGGACTAGCCTGAGACTTTCCGGTCTGGGCAAATGGCATCCATAGGAGAGGGAAATTCAGATGGACCACAGTAGCTAGCTTCCCCCCCACCTCCCGTACCACAGCCTTATAGGGTGGCCATCTCAGAGTTGTGAAATTTCTGTAGATTTGGGGGTGGAACCTTGGAAGGCTGTGGTTTGGGCAGGGGAGAAACTTCATTGGTATATAATGCCATCGAGTCCATCCTCCATAGCTGCTATTTTCTCCAGGGGGACTGATCTCTGTTTTCTGGAGATCAGTTGCAATTCTGGGAGAGCTCCAGGATTTACCTGGAAGTTGGCAACCATTGCTGTTTTAGCATTTGTCTTTTAAAAACAACCAGAGGAGCTCTGGGTCATGTATTTCAGGCACCACAAGGAGAGAAAGACCCTTAAATATTTACTTTTCTCATTCACTGTCTCCCCCAGGCTGGGGACTGAGTTTGGAGTGAGATAAGGAACAAAGAGAGAGAGAATGAGTCATGCTCTGGAAGGAAGAAACAATCATTGACTTGGATTGCTGTTGTCTCACCCATTTAAATTAATTGCAAACATTTAAAAATCCCAGTTCTCAGCCAGACAATCCTGGGGCTTTTGATTCTGAGAAAGGATTCTTAGGCCTTTGACAAGATTTTTATTGGTGGCTCTCTAAGGACTAATTCACTCAGTGTGTCATAAGCTTCACATTTATTCATCACTAAGTGCCATTAATTGGGGTGCCACTGATTAAAACGGCGGCTGTGTGTGTTAAGTGCCATCAAGCCACTTCCGACTCATGGTGACCCTATGAATCAAAGTCCTCCAAAATGTCCTGTCTTTGACAGCCTTGCTCAGATCTTGCAAACGGCTGTGGCTTCCTTTATTGAGTCAATCTATCTCTTGTTGGGTCTTCCTCTTTTCCTGCTGCCCTCAGATTTTCCTAGCATGACTGTCTTCTCCAGTGACTCTTGTCTTCTCATAATGTGACCAAAATATGATAGCCTCAGTTTAGTCATTTTAGCTTCTAGGATCAGTTCAGGCTTGATTTGATCTAGAACCCATTGATTTGTTTTTTTGGCGGTCCATGGTATCCGTAAAACTTTCCTACAACACCACATTTCAAAGGAATCTACTTTCTTCCTATCAACTTTCTTCAATGTCCAGCTTTCACACCCATACATAGTAATGGGAATATGATGGCCTGAATTAACCTGATCTTGGTGGCCAGTGACACATCCTTACACTTCAGAATCTTTTCTAGCTCCTTCATGGCTGCCCTTCCCAGTCTCAATCTCCTTCTGATCTCTTGGCTGCAGTCTCCCTTTTGGCTGATGATGGAGCCAAGGAACAGAAAGTCTTCAACAATTTCAATTTCCTCATTGTCAACCTTAAAGTTGTGTAATTCTCCTGTAGTCATTACTTTTGTCTTCTTGATGTTCAGCTGCAGTCCTGCTTTGACACTTTCTCCTTTAACTTTCAGCAGTAGTCGTTTCAAGTCCTCGCTATTTTCTGCCAGTAATGTAGCATCATGGGAATATCTCAAATTGTTAATGTCCCACCCTCCAGTTTTCACTCCACCTTCATCTAAATCTAATCCAGCTTTCCTAATTATATGTTCTGTAAGAGGCTGAATCTCCCACTTTCTGTTTTTGGCGCAATGGGCAATCAGAGGTGCTATAATTGGAAAGGGTGCCCTTTAATTCTCGCCACCACACTTCTGGTGACTCATGCTCTCTGGGGTTTCCATTCATGGCAACGAGCCAGTCGATTTGCTGCTCCAGTGTGCTGATCTAACTTCCCATATGCTTCCTACATGTGCAGATGCGTATGTATGTATGTGTAGGAGAGCCAGCATGGTGTAGGAAAGCCAGCGTTGTGTAGTGGTGCCATCTCTTGTGTCTCATGGTGTAGTGGTTAAGAGTGGTGGTTAAGAGCGGCGGACTCTAATCTGGAGAACCGGGTTTGATTCCCCACTCCTCCACATGTAGCCTGCTGGGTGACCTTGGGCTAGTCACAGTTCTCTCCAGACTCTCTCAGCCCCACCTATGAATAAGCCCCATCTGTGAATAAGTTTTCTGTTGTGGGGAGAAGAAGGGAAGGAGATTCAAAACAGATAAAAGGAAGTATTTCTTCACACAACGCATAGTTAAATTGGGGAACTCCCTGCCCCAGGATGTGGTGATGGCTGCCAGCTTGGAGGGCTTTAAGAGGGGAGTGGACATGTTCATGGAGGAGAGGGGTATTCATGGCTATTAGTTAGAATGGATACTAGTCATGCTGCATACCTATTCTCTCTAGTATCAGAGGAGCAGGTGCTGAGGAACACAGGCAGGATGGTGCTGCTGCAGTCGTCTTGCTTGTGGGCTTCCTAGAGGCACCTGGTTGGCCACTGTGTGAACAGACTGCTGGCCTTGATGGGCTTTGGTCTGATCCAGCAGGGCTTTTCTTAAATTCTTATGAGATTGTAAGCCACTTTAAGACTCCTTAACAGTAGAGAAAAGCGGGGTATAAACACCAACTCTTCTTCTTCCTCTTCTTCCTCTTCCTCTTCTTCTTCCCACATGTGGACATACGCTACTTTGTAACTTCAGCAGGAAAACGGATAAAGTGATTTTACCCTTTGCTGTCAACGCATCACAGTTTCTCCCTGTAAAACCTGCTTCCCTGGCTTAATTGGGCACACCGCTTTTCCGTGCGTGCCTCAAGGTCCCGATCCTGACCCTCCCCTCCACCTTCTAGTTTATATAAGCCGTGCCTCTGGAAACCAGGGGGATGTTTTGTTTAGAGCAAGAACTGGGTGTGACTTTTGTTCGGGGATGTTAGGAAATAACCTCGACTGTACCTTATGGAAAATTACAACGGCGGATATCGCAGGGCTTGTTCTTGAAGCGATGCTATTCTGACTGCCTCAGGGCCGGTTTACACATCTGGATTATGGTGCGGGTGGTTGTTTGAAGTGAAGCCGCTGAAAGACAACACTGAAAGCAGCAGATGGGATTTCTGGGTTCCTTTTAGGAAAGAACGGTGGGTCCAGTGGGTGTTAACTGCCCCCCCTTACTGCTAGGGCTGCCAACCTCCAGGTACTAGCTCTGGGTTGGGAAATTCCTGGAGGTTTTGGGGTAGAGGCTGGAGATTTTGGGGGTAGGGTTTTTTTTTTTACGGTAAGAGTTGTTCAAATGTGGAATCGGCTAGCTAGGGAGGTGGTGAGCTCCCCCTCTCTGGCAGTCTTTAAGCAGAGGCTGATCAGGGATGCTCTAGGCTGATCTTGCATTGAGCAGGGGGTTGGACTAGATGGCCTCTAAGGCCCCTTCCAACTATGATTCTATGACTCTAGAGCCCGGGGAGGGCGGGGTTTGGAAAGGGGAGGGACTTCAGTAGGGGTATAATGCCATAGAGTCCACCTTCCAAAGCAGCCATTTTCTCCAGGGGAACTGATCTCTGTCGCCTGGAGATCAATTGTAATCCCAGGAGATCTCCAGCCACTACCTGGAGGTTGGAAACCTCATGAAACTATGTCTGTTTTTGGACTGCCCCTTTCACTGACTCCATGAGCTGGGGTCCTGGATTTCTGCTCCAAAATCTGACTAGGTCAGCACTATGGAAACCCGCTGTTAAAAAGAGCAAACGCTTGCCATTTGAAAGCAGGCAAGGATCAAATTTTTACCACAGGGGTGGATTCATTTCAGCGGAAATGTTGACTCTGGACCGGTATATGATGCCCTTCTTTGCTGAAAGACCTGGTAAAACTAATCTTCTTAAGTATTTATATTGCACTTTCAGTATTGGAAGTAGTTCACATGCATTACCTTGTAATTGTTACTACACCCCTGTATGGTAGGCTGGTGTTATCCGCCATATTGCTGAGGGGAGGCTGAAGCTGAAAGACACACACAGAAAGAGAGAGAGAGAGAGAGAGAGAAAAGCTACCCTAAGAATATAGGGTTGCCATCCTCCAGGTGTGGCCTGGAGTTCTCCCAGAATTACAATGGATCTCCAGACCACAGAGATCAGTTCCCCTTGAGAAAATGGCTGCTTTGGAGGGTGGATTTTATGGCGTTATACCCCGTTGTCACACCTCCCCTCCTTAACCCCCCTCCCCAGGATTCCCCCTCCCCCAAATCTCTAGGAATTTCCCAACCTGGAGATGACCGCCCTACATGACAGCATCCCAGTGAGAAATTGCGACAGGCTCAAGGACTCACCCTGGGGGTGACCTGTCTTTTGTGCTCGATCTCTCCAGTTCAAGTCAAACTCGCAAAGAGAACAAGCAAGAGGGATTTTTTCTTTTTGGCATCAAGGAGAAAAACACAGGAAGTTCCTGAATGTCATTCACTACAAGATCCCCAGGCCCCACCTGGAGGCTGGCATCCCTAACATGTGGGGTGCTTAGTTTATTTATTTTTTACTTGCATCATTTATATCCCACTTTTCTCTCCAATGGGGAACCAAAGTGGCTTACCACATCCTTCCCTTCTCTGTTTTTTAAGCTCGCAACAACCTTGTGAGGCGGGTTAGGTTAAGATAGGGTTGTCAGCTCCAGGTTGGGAAATACCTGGAGATTTGGGGGTGGAGCCTGAGGAGGGGGCGGGGTTTGGAGAGGGGAGGGACTCCAATGCCATAGAGTCCAATTGCCAAAGCGGCCATTTTCTCCAAGGGAACTAGAGTTGCCAGGACCCTCTTCTCCACTGGTGGGAGGTTTCGGGGCAGAGCCTGAGGAGGGCAGGGTTTGGGAAGGGACTTCAATGCCATAGAGTCCGGTTGCCAAAGTGGCCATTTTCTTCAGGTGAACTGATCTCCATCGGCTGGAGATCAGTTGCAACAGCAGGAGATCTCCAGCCTGTGGTTGCCAACCTCCAGGTACTAGCTGGAGATCTCCTGCTATTACAGCTGATCTCCAGCCAATAGAAGAAGAAGAAGAGTTGGTTTTTATGTGCCAATTTTTTCTACCACTTAATGGAAAAACCAAACCGGCTTATAATCACCTTTCCTTCCCGTCCCCACAACAGACACCCTGTGAGGTGGATGGGGCTGAGAGAGTGAGACTAGCCCAAGGTCACCCAGCTGGCTTCATGTGGAGGGGTGGGGAAACAAATCCAGTTCACCAGATTAGGGTCCGCCGCTCATGAGGAGTGGGGAATCAAACCCAGCTCTCCAGATCAGAGTCCACCACTCCAAACCACCGCTCTTAACCACTACACCACGCTGGCTCTCTGAAGTCCCTCCCCAAACCCCACCCTCCTCAGGCTCCGCCCCAAAAACCTCCCGCTGGTAGCAAAGAGGGACCTGGCAACCCTACTCCAGCCACCACCTGGAGGTTTGGAAATCAGCACAGTCAAAGTACAAAATTACAAAATTATTATTAGTGATTAGGACAAATTACAAGTGTTATGCAACAACAACAAATGCTATCCTACTATGATACATATATACAAAATTCTCTCAATGTCAACCACACAGGTGTGGTTCTCGATGCTATAGATGCAAATATGCAATTTTTCTTCATGGCGAGGTTGAAAAGTCCAATTCAAGTAGGATATCCAATGAATGGTATAATCCAAAAAGAATGAGCTGGGGGACGGCCGTTTCAAAGATGTTTTCTTCAGCCCCATGTTCAATTAAATACCATTGCAAAGTCCAAGGTCTGGTAATTTGTCATTAGTCTTCAATCCAATACTACTTCAAGTTAAATTCATGGTTCCTCGAGGGATACAATGAAGAAAACGTCTTGAAACGGCTGTCCCCCAGCTCATTCTTTTTGGATTATACCATTCATTGGATATCCTACTTGAATTGGACTTTTCAACCTCGCCATAAAGAAAAATTGCATATTTGCACCTATAGCATCGAGAATATGTGTACACCTGTGTGGTTGACATTGAGAGAATTTTGTATATATGTATCATAGTAGGATAATTCACAGTGGGTAGCCGTGTTAGTCTGTTTGCAGTAGTCAAAAAGGGCAAGAGTCCAGTAGCACCTTAAAGACTAACAAAAATATTTTCTGGTAGGGTATGAGCTTTCGTGAGCCACAGCTCACTTCTTCAGATACAGCTAGAATAGTAGGATAGCATTTGTTGTTGTTGCATAACACTTGTTGTAATTTGTCCTAATCACTAATAATAATTTTGTAATTTTGTACTTTGACTGTGCTGATTTCCAAACCTACTAGGTACGGGCATAGCGATGCTCTTATTTGTTTAACCACCTGGAGGCGGGCAACCCTAGGTTCACAGTCTGTGACTGGCCCAAGGTCACCCAGCCAACCTGCATGTCCGAGGGGGGATTCAAACCTGGGTCTCCCAGATCCTAGCCCGACACTCTCACCACCCCACCACAACGGCAAGTCGAGGCTGGTTAAGGCAGCTTGGAGGACCTTCTCTGCAGCAGGCTGCTCTGCAGGGCAACAGCCGGGCCTCTGGGAAGAGCCACTGTGCACAGATGGGCAGGCCAGCAATCTCAGCTGCTTTTCCCCGACTGTGCACGCTCCTTCCGCGTGCACAGCCGGAGGAAGTCTCCGCTTTCTTCCCTCTCTGTTGCCTGACCTCTCCGTAACCGAGCCATGTGAAAGAAGCATGCCGGCCGCTTGTCGGCGCGGGGCCCGTTCACATGGCTTCCCCATGGAGGAGCAGTTTCCAAGAAGCCCTGGGAACAGCCGAGCCTGATAAACAAGCTGCGCTGTCTTGGTTTTTTTGCACCGCTCTCCGGGAGAGAAAACATATTTTTGCAAGCGTCCCGGCCTGCAGCAGCTGATTGAAAAATACAAATAAAGAAGACACCCTCTTTTCAGGCCTCTGCCTGTCGAACTCCCCCTGGCAGTGGGATCAGGTCAACGTGGTTTGAGTTTTTCGAGGTATTTTCGGATGCCGGGCAAATATCGTCCGTAAACACAGCTTTAGGGTTGGTTCCTGGAATTCACCGTTCAGAGCTTGCTGTTTTGCTGTTCTCAGCCTAGCGGGACGCTTGCTACAAGGGGATGCGTCTTGGCAAATATTTATTTCTTAAAGGGTTGCGCCGTCGCTGTTACAGAACACCCTCCAAGCAGTTTAAGTGATAAATTTACTATTGCACGTGTCTCCTCCCCACTTCCTTGGGAAATGGTGTCCTGTTCCACTTCTGTTCCACTGATCTTATGGCGGCTGACTTGTATTGTTTGAGCCAGAGTGGTGTAGTAGTTTAGGGTATCCAGCTAGGGGGACCCACGTTCGAATCCCCCGCTGTGCCGCGGAAGCTCACTGCTGTTGTGTGATCTTGGGCTAGGGTTGCCAACTCTGGTCTGGGAAATACCTGGAGGTTTGAAGATGGTGCCTGTGGAGGGGAGAATTTTGGCAGGGATTTCACCTAGAATCTATGGCATAGCAGAGAGTTTTCCCGTTGAAGCTGCCATTTTCTTCAGGGGAGCTGATCTCTGGAGTCTGGAGATCAGCAGTAATTCCAGGAAATCTTCAGGCCCCACCTGGAGGTTGGCAACCATACCTTGGACTTAGTCACACACACTCAGCCTAATCCACCTCACAGGGCTGTTGTGAGGATAACTTGGAGGGGATAAGAACGATGTGAGTTGCTTTGGAGTCCAGGGGTACAGCATTTGCTTTGCATGCAGAAGGTCCCCTGGTTCAGTCCCCTGCATCTCCAGTTAAAATGATCTAGTAGGAAGTGATGTGAAAGACCTAAGGTTGCCAGGTCCCTCGTCACCACCAGTGGGAGGTTTTGGGGCGGAGCCTGAGGAGGGCAGGGTTTGGGGAGGGGTGGGACTTCAATGCCATAGGGTCCAATTGCCAAGTGGCCATTTTCTCCAGGTGAACTGATCTCTGTCAGCTGGAGAGCAGTTGTAATAGCAGGAGATCTCCAGCTAGTACCTGGTGGCTGGCAACCCTAGAAAGACCCCTGCTCAAATACCTTGGAGAGCTGCCGCCCTTCTGAGTAGGCAATCATGGCCTTGATAGAGCAAAGGCAATTTCATGTGTGAGCAACAGGGTATGAAGCGTCAAACATAAACGTGCAATTAAAATATAATTGGAAGTGCACAATGCTAGATCTCCAACCTGTGGATCAAAACAATGACCTAATAATTCAGGCAAAATATATCTCGGACCAGCAAAGGACTGCAGCGATTCAGAAGAATTTACACCTCCCCAAGTCAGAATTAAATAACCAAGAGCAAAAGCCAAGAGGGGTGGTGCCAAACATAACCCTCACAGGGGAGGGAATACAGCCAACTCTCCTGCTTGAACTCAAATGTTATCTTTGCAGTATGTCTTGTGTAGGTGGGGGGGTGGGGTGCAATAAAATCACAGTCAACTTATGGCAACCCAGTAGAGTTTTCTAGGCAAGAAACTATCAAAGGTGGTTTGCCATTGCTTCCCTCTGCGTAGCAACCCTGGACTTCCTTGGTGGTCTCCCATCCAAGTACTAACCGGGCCGACCCTGCTTAGCTTCTGAGATCTGACAAGGTCAGCTAGCCCAAGCTATCCAGGTCAGGGCACAACATGCCTTCTGCTGTGCAAACTGGGGTGTGCTTACCACCTCTCTAGGTAGCAGATTCCCCTGATGAACTACCATTACCGTAAAATATTTTTTCCTAATATCCAGCCGGTACCTTTTCTCCCACAATTTAAACCCATTATTGCGAGTCCTCTCCTCTGCTGCCAACAGGAACAGCTCCGTGCCCTCCTCTAAGTGACAGCCCTTCAAATCCTTCAAGAGAGCAATCCTGTCCCCCCTCAACCTCCTCCTTTCCAGACTGAGCAATCCCAAATCCCTCCTCAATCCCTTTGTAGGCCTTGGTCTCCAGGCCCCTGATCATCCTCGTCGCTCTCCTCTACACCCTCTCTATTCGGGGAGGGGCTGTGGCTCAGTGGTAGAACATCTGCTTGCCATGCAGAAGGTCCCAGGTTCAATCCCTGGCATCTCCAGTGAAAGGGACTCGGCAAGTAGGTGATGTGAAAGACCTCCGCCTGAGAGCCTGGAGAGCCGCTGCTGGTCTGAGTGGACAATACTGACTTTGATGGACCAAGGGTCTGATTCAGTATCAGGCAGCTTCATGTGTTCATGTGTGTTCACTGAGCCAAAGCCCCTCCTCACTGCACGTGCTGATCGTACCTTTAATGTTTGTGTACATTTTGTTTTAGTAGGCAGGGGGAAAAATTAAAATGTAGAACAGCTGCATGAGAGGAGGGAGGCGTGCTTGGGACACGGTTGGTTGTCAGCAAGTCAACACTGTAAGCTGTCGATTCTTGGTATTGTTTTCCTGATTTGAGTGAGAAAATAGTACATCTAAATAGAAAGCAGAGTAAGAATGGGCCTGCATCGCTGGATCATTGCTAAAATCCATCAGTATGCACCAGGGGATGGGGAAATACCTAGTTCATCACACAGCTTTTCTTGTAATATTTTTTTTTTCTGGGGGAGGGTTAACTTAGCAGAACTACTAAAGAGATGCAGTTAGAATAGACTGTCTAGGGAGCCACCCACACAAATATTTACCCACGTGGCTCCCAGCCCAAGTGGTGTCGATTTTGCAGGAGAGAAGACCTTTAGAATCATGCCATAGCTGCTATTATTTATGTGAAAAAAATGACTCTAAAATAGGGGAAGGGTGTCTGTTCGTCCCCTCCTCCCAACTGAAATGTTGGGTCCAAAATGAATTATCCATACATTTACATTTCCCGTGATTTTCCTGGTTGCAATATTCACAGGCAGCAGGAAAAGAGGAAGACCCAGCAAGAGATGGATTGACTCTATAAAGGAAGCCACAGCCCTCAATTTGCAAGATCAGAGCAAGGCTGTTAAGGACATTGATTCATAGGGTCGCTGTGAGTTGGAAGCGATGGCACTAAACACACAATATTCACAGGATTTTGAATATTTGCCAAGAATAACAGCTCACTTCTTCAGCTGTGGCTCACGAAAGCTCATACCCTGCCAGAAAATATTTTTGTTAGTCTTTAAGGTGCTACTGGACTCTTGCTCTTTTCTACTACTGCCAGGAATAAGTACAGGCAGAAAATGCTAATGAAAAAGAAAGGGGCGAAAGACTGCTTGCTGGCACACTGTTTACTTTTTGCAGCCATGAGAACTAGAAACTTGCTGTATTTTTTTTAAAATATTTAAGCCAGGTGAGTTATGAAAACATAGTTACTTAGTCACTTCTCCTTGGAATTCCTTTCAAGCACAGAAGGGAGCTGCTATTCAGAAGAAGAGTTGGTTTTTATATGCTGACTTCACCACTTAAGGAAGAATCAAACCGGCTTACGATCACCTTCCCTTCCCCTTTCCACAACAGACACCCTGTGAGGTCGGTGGGGCTGAGAGAGCTGTGAGTAGCCCAAGGTCACCCAGCAGGCTTCCTGTGTAGGAGTGGGGAAACAAATCCAGTTCACCAGATTAGTGTCCGCCGCTCATGTGGGGGAGTGGGGAATCAAACCCGGTTCTCCAGATCAGACTCCACCACTCCAAACCACCACTCTTAACCACTACACCACGCTAGCTCTCTCTGCTTGTGATTCACTGCTTGTGACCTGTTGGAAATAGGGTTGCCAGTTCCCCCCACCTCCCCAACAAACTGGCTGGGGATGGGGTGTGGGGTTGCCAGATCCAGATGCTTTCCTAGCCTATGTGAATTTGCCCTGTTTGGGGGAAACATATTGCTAATCTAGGTCCTTTATAGGTCCAGTGGGTCGACATTTGTTTGTAGGAAGACACCGACTGGGAATTCTGTGTTCACGAAGCTGATCGACGCCAAGGGCTGGATCACATTCTGTCCCAGGGCTGCAACCGTCCTAGAGAGCTCCCCGCAAGCGGGCATATGATAGAGGACAGAATGGGCTGTTTGCAGGGCTCCCGTTGACTCAGGATTCCTTCGGAGGCACCATTTGGATTCTGCATGTTCTTCAGGTGTCAGACTTGGCTCCGGACCTCGAAATGCCACCTGGGGTCCCGGACGTCAGACTCGCAATGGCATTTGCGGGAGTCGCGCCATGACCCTAAAACCTACTGAAGGGGCTCTGTGATCCTTGGCATTTGGAGAGGGACAACATTCGGTGACGTCAGGCTGGTTGCAGAATAGAGAGCCGGGCACGGCTTGTGCTGTCTGTGTCTTGGGGCGTGGTTATTTGGGGAGGAACGTGAGATTTTACAGCTTCCAGGGCATACATTTGGCTGCGTAAACTGGGGTATGGGTTTCTGGCCCCAGCCAGCAATTGCATAAGCTGACAGGCCGGGACGGAGTGAAATTGCGACCAAGGAAGAAAACAGATACTGTTACAAGCTGGCCCAGAAAGAGGCGAGGAGCACTTTTCATTTGCCCGCGTCATTATCTTTTAAATAGGAGCCTATATAGAATAGTAGAACCATAGAGTTGGAAGGGGCCGTACAGGCCATATAGTCCAACCCGCTGCACAGTGGCAGCAGAGGATAGGACTCGCAATAATGGGTTTAAATTGTGTGCGGAAAGGTACTGGCTGGTTATTAGTGGAAAAAATTTTTTACAGTAAGAGTTGTTCAACAGTGGGATCGGCTACCTAGGGAGATGGTGAGCTCCCCCTCACTGGCAGTCTTTAAGCAGAGGCTGATACAAACACTCGTCAGGGATGCTCTAGGCTGATCCTCCATTGAGCATGGGGTTGGACTAGATGGCCTCCATGGCCCCTTCCAAGTCTAGGATTCTATGCAGGATCAGCCTAAAGCATCCCTGACAAGTGTTCATCCAACCGGTGCCTGAAGACTGCCAGAGAGGGGGAGCCTACCATCTCTCTAGGTAGCCGATTCCACTGCTGAACTACTGTTACTGTAAAATATTTTTTCCTAATATCCAGCCGGTACCTTTCCGCCTTCAATTTAAACCCATTATTGCGATTCCTATCCTGTGCTGCCAAGAGGAACAGCTCCCTGCCCTCCTTTAAGTGGCAGCCCTTCAAATACTTAAAGAGAGCAATCATGTCCATCCTCAACCTCCTCTTCTCCAGACTGAACATTTCCAGGTCCCTCAGCCTTTCCTCGCAGGGCTCGGTCTCCAGGCCCCTGATCCTCCTCCTCGCTCTCCTCTGCACCCACTCAATTCTGTCCACGCCCTTTTTGAAGTGAGGCCTCATAGGGGATTAGGCTGTCCTTCAGGTATATTGGCCCCAAACCATATAGCGCTTTGAAGTTCACGACCAGCACCTTGAATTGTGCCTAGAAATATATGTAACGACCCAGTGATGAATACTCTACTAAAAGGGGGGGGGGGAGGAAATCAGCATAGAAAGAACTTTTTTAAAAATTATATTTATTCAATAAAATGAACAACAGCAAAAAAAAAACATATAGAAAAACATATAGCAGTCTTCATAATTTAAAATACAATATATACATATATATGCATTGTTTTCTTAACACACCCTGAATTTCTATATTACAGCTTCACGGTTTAGTCCTCTATAAAATAGCTAGACTGTCATCGCAGAAAGTTGTCCTTTCCCACCCTTGATTTTAAGATTTTCCAGCATAGAAAGAACTTGAGAGTAAGCGTGGTGTAGTGGTTAAGAGCGGTGGTTTGGAGCAGTCTGGAGTCTGATCTGGAGAACTGGGTTCGATTCCCCACTCCTCCACATGAGCTACGGAGGCTAAATCTGGTAAACTGGATTTGTTTCCCCACTCCTACACAGGAAACCAGCTGGGTGACCTTGGGCTAGTCACAGCTCTCTTAGAGCTCTTTCAGCCCTGCCTATCTCACAGGGTGTCTGTTGTTGGGAGGGGAAGGGAAGGTGATTGTAAGCCGGTTTGGGTCTCCCTTAAGTGGTAGAGAAAGTCGGCATATAAAAACCAATTCCTCCTCCTCCTCCTCCTCCTCCTCCTCCTCCTCCTCTTCTTCTTCTTCTCCTTCTCCTCCTTCTCCTTCTCCTTCTCCTTCTCCTCCTCCTCCTCCTCCACCACCACCACCACTGGATGCTTCAGTATAACCGTTTCCAAACATTTTTGCAAACCTGAGTCACGGCCTGACATCACCTCCTCTTCCTCCTCCTCCTCCTTTGCAACTGGATGCTTTGGTATAACCGTTTCCAAATGTATTTGCAAACCTGAGTCACGGCCTGACATCACCGGCACGCTGTCTTTGCAAGGCGGCTTGGCTAGTTGCCGTGACAACACGGGCCTTGTGACATCATCGGTGGAATCAGTTGGATGGGGGGGGGGGGAGACAGTTGGCTCATTCAACTGACGATGATGGGGGCCGCCTGGCCTGAAGGGAACCAGAGGTGAGTTTCTGTCAGAAGGAGGTTTATCAGGCAACAGAGGAGGAATGCAGTGACTCATTTTCCTGAAGGCTTAGGCTTGCTGGCAGTGTCACGGTTAAGCCCGGGCCATGGTTGCTATGCCTACCGTGTTGGCATCCCAGGAGGGAGTGTGCCAGGGCCCCAGATGTGCTGGCACTGTACCCCCTGGTGATCCATCAAGTTGATGGTTAAAGTCTCGTCTCTACCTCAAATCAACGAGGTGGCCTTAGGCAAGTTTCTCTCTCTCTCTCAGCTTCAGTCTCCCCCAATCTGTGATATAGGGACGTGCTGGCCTACCTCGCAGGGGTATTGTCGAGATCATAACCAGATAATCTACGTGGAGCGCTTTGAACACTGAAAGCACCATACAAATGCTCAGCATTGTTAACTAAAGAACGTAAGAAGAGCCCTGCTGGATCAAACTGGTGGGCCGTCTTGACCAAAATCCTGTTTCACACAATGGCCAGACAGTTGACCTGGTGGGCCAGCAAACAGGGCATAGAGGTTGAGGCCCTCCCCAATGTTGCGTCTTGGCAATGGTATTCACAGGTTGACTGCCTCTGTATATGGAGGATCCCCTTTGTCACCAAGGCTTGTAGCCATTGATGAACCTCCCTCCTCCATCAATCTGTCTTTTAAAATCATCTGTGCCCCTGACCATCATGACATCCACTGGTAACAAATCCCACAATGTAATTCCTTGTTGAGTAAAGACATATTTCCTTTGGTCTGTTCTGAATGTGTTGCCCATCAATTTTGTCAGGTGCCCCCAAGTTCCAGTAGAGAGGGGGAAAGTCACGGTGACCAGATGTAAACAAGCCGAAGGGTAGGTTTTGGTTGAACATGAGGAGAAATCTCTTAACGTTCAGTGCAGTTTGGCATAGGATTACCTAATTACCTAGGAGGGGGTTGTGGATTCTTTTGTTGGGGGTCTTCAGGCAGAAGCTGGAGACTCTACTCTGGATTTCCTGTGCTGAACAGGGGTTGGAATAGATGGCCTCTAAGAACCTTAGCTGTGACCTGGGTACACCAGGCTAGCTTGAGCTCATCAGATCTTGAAAGCTAAGTAGGGTCAGACCTGGTTAGGACTTGGATGGGAGACCACCAAGGAAGTCCAGGGTTGCTACGCAGAGGAAGGCAATGGCAGACTACCTCTGCTGATCTCTTGCCTTGAAATCTTTTAAGTAGACAATACAGACCTAGGTGGACCAAGAGTCTGATTCAGTATGAGATAGCTTCATGTGCCTATGTTGGTAGTTCTGTTATTCTAGGGATTTCTCATTTTTTTAATCAGTCAGAGCAGAAAATACTGTGTACCAAGGCAATTCCGCCCCAGATGAGAGCATAGACATCAAGATTTCTGTCTGAACTATGCATAATTTATGTTTCTGGATTGGAATATTGCCTAACATGAAAATGGCATTATACGGTTTGCTGGATGGATATACTGTGTTTTATTTCATTTGTCCTCATGTTGTAATCCAGTTTTATGGATATTACGTATCTCTACTGATCTCTTGCCTTGAAATCCTCTTGGGGTTTTCTAATTCCGTAATCTGTTCTAAATCTCAACAAGAAAAGAAGACAATAAATGAAGGACATGACGTGAATAAATAATTATACAGTTTGCTCCTAAACACAGTTATACCCTTCTAAGCCCATTGACGCCAATGGTCTTAGAAGGGACTAACTCTATTTAGGACAGCGCTGCTCATCTTCCAGCCTGGGACAAAAATCCAATTCTTGACTTTGAATATTCTCTCACATAGACCTTGAACACCAGCACAAAAGCATTTAAAGTTTGGATGGTCTTGGTGTCTCTGCTATTTGGTATCTCTTGTTAGTGATATCTGCCTCTAGATTTCTTATTCACAACAAGTTAAATAACACCACTCCCAAAAGAGATTCCATTGTAAAAACTGTGAATTTATTCAGAGTGAGTGTCTTATAACTTAGAAGACCTGCCCTTTTATTCCTTGATGTCAGGACTCTTTGATGATGGACTTTGTCAAAAGATTTTCTTTCTTTTTTTTAAATGATATTTTATTAACATTTTTTGAAATAACAAAGAAAAATAAGAAAATTACATGCACTTACATTCGCAGTTTGAACTCCTTCAGGGAGTCAGACGTTTTTTCAAAATCCAAGTATACAGTGTAGAATCATAGAATCACAGAGTTGGAAGGGACCACCAGGGTCATCTAGTCCAACCCCCTGCACAATGCAGGAAACTCACAACAACCTCCCACACACACACACAGTGCCCAGAAGATGGGCAAGATGCCCCCCCTCCCATGAACTGCCTAAGTTCATAGAATCAGCATTGCTGACAGATGGCCATCTAGCCTCTGCTTAAAAACCTCCAGGGAAGGAGAGCTTACCACCTCCCGAGGAAGCCTGTTCCACTGAGGAACTGCTCTAACTTTAGAAAATTCTTCCTAATGTCAAGACGGAAACTGTTTTGATTTAATTTCAACCCATTGGTTCTGGTCCAACGTCCTGGGGCAAGAGAAAACAACTCGGCACCCTCCTCTCTATGACAACCTTTCAAGTACTTGAACATGGTTATCATATCCCCTCTCAGTCTTCTCTTCAGGCTAAACATACCCAGCTCCTTCAACCTTTCCTCATAGGACTTGGTCTCCAGACCCCTCACCATCCTTGTTGCCCTCCTCTGGACCCGTTCCAGCTTGTCTACATCTTTCTTAAATTGTGATGCCCAAAACTGAACACAGTCCTCTAGGTGAGGTCTAACCAGAGCAAAGCGATACCATCACTTCGCGTGATCTGGACACTATACTTCCGTTGATGCAGCCCAAGACCGCATTTGCCTTTTTAGCTACTGCATCACACTGCTGACTCATGTTCAGTGTTTGGTCTAAAACCCCAAGATCCTTTTCACACACACTACTGCTCAGACAAGTCTCCCCCATCCTATAATGTGTTTATCTATTTGGTTCCCTTGTGCCTGTCTGCTGCATGACACACTCGGGGATTTTCCGCACAGTGTTATTGCTCTGTTTCTGGCCCCAAACAGTTTCCGTTTCTTTCCAAGCATCCATGCATTCTTCTCAGCCGTTTGTTTCCACCTTGTACTTGGTCCAGAGTTTCCTCTGTTTTTACTGGGGGCGGCTTTCCCTCTGATGTTTCCCTCCGAATTGATTCTCCATTGCGTTTCTTCATGTGTGTTGAGGACAGCAACGATATATGATATCATACCTGGTCTCCCTGCGTACCTTTCTGTATTTTCTGGAGTGGTGGACTCTAATCTGGAGAACCGGGTTTGATTCCCTGTTCCTCCACATGAGCATTGGAGGCTGATCTGGTGAACCGGGTTGGTTTCCCCACTCCTCCACATAAAGCCAGCTGGGTGACCCTGAGCTAGTCACAGCTCTCTTAGAGCTCTCTCAGTCCCACCCACCTCACAGGGTGTCTGTTGTGGAGAGGGGAAGGGAAGGTGATTGTAAGCTGGTTTGATTTCCCCTTAAGTGGTAGAGAAGGTCAGCTTATAAAAACCAACTCTTCTTCCTCCTCTTCCTCTTCTTCTTCCGGACTGCTCACTCCCCCTGGCTCACTATAGCCCCAGGGGATTGCCATACGCGCCAGCTGGTTTTATTGGGTCATTGTTTAATTTGATTAGGGTTTTAATTGTGTTATGTTCTGTGGTTTTTACGAGACGATGTAATCATGAACAACACTGTTAGCTGCTCTGTGCCCGGGTTTTGACTGGGAAGAGAGCGGGTTATAAATCGAATAAATAATACTAATAGTAATAATGTTTATTGCACCAATTAAGGGCAGACGGTTTCTGTAAGAGCCAAGCTGATCTCTTTGCCACAGGTGCTGGAAGCGCCACGTGCTCCTTATTGCCTGAGAGGTTGCTTGACGGAAAGTCCTTTCTCTTGAGTGAAGTTGCCAACGAAAAAGAAAGCTGGAAATTCAGGGAGCTTTTGAGGGAGAGGATAGCGTGAACATCAGTAGTACTCTGTTCAATAGGTTTGCCCGGTCTCCCAGGTGAGGTGGGGGGAAATCCCCTAACCCTAGGTTAGGGTTGCCAACCTCCAGTTGGGGAGGTAATAGAACCACTTTAGGTATCCTTACTGGGAACCTCTGAAATGGACTGAATATACTAGCCTGGTTAGGCAGAAGGATCAGTCTTCTACCCATGGGGAGTTTAAATTTGTGCTTCTAAGACAAAAAAAGAAATACGTACCAAGTGAAAAGATTAAGGTTGAGGAACGGATGAAGAACGAAACGGCCGTCTTCCTCACCTGTCTGACGTCTGATGAATATATTGTTGCTAAAAGAAGAAGAAATAATATTGTTAGAATTATTATAGACATGGTGATGTGTTTACTAACCTACATTTATAAGTGAGAATTGTACACTTACCTGTGTGTGTGTGTTAAGTGCCGTCAAGTCGCTTCTGACTCATGGTGACCCTATGAATGAAAGTCCTCCAAAATGTCCTATCTTTGACACTTACCTGTAGGTATATACTTACTTGTGAATAGATTGTGTAACTTTGTAATTTGTGACCAGTGCTTTGATATGACTTTTGGATTATGATAGTAATATTGGAATTATATTGAAATTGCTTGAATATATGTTTTCTGTGTGAATTTTGGTTCAACTACTGAGTACACAGAAGTGTCTATTTTTGTACCAGCCTCCAGTTGGGGCCTGGAGATCTCCCACTTTTACAATTGATCTCCATGCTACAGAGATCAGTTCTTCCAGCGATAGAGAGCTATAGCGCATGAGCAACGAAAAACGGGGTGGTGTTTTGCCACCTCTGATAACGAAAACTTTGTTCAGAAAATGCAATCTTTATTCCAGTAGCTATGACCCACCATGGCAGCTGGAAAACTTCAGAGACAGAGAAGTTCTGTGGTCGACCCGATTCTGCTGCAGTTAGATCGACAGCTAAGAAAATACAGATCAAGGGTCACATTGCAGAAAACCCTTCACAGAAGAATATTTCCTGTTGAGGAATTACCTCCGTTGCAGTAGGGATGCCAGCTCTGGGTTGGGAAATATCTGAAGATTTTGGGGGGCGGAGCCAGAGGAGGGTGGGTTTTGGAGAGGTGAGGGACTTCGATGCCATAGAGTCCAATTGCCAAAGCGGCCATTTTCTCCAGGGGAACTGATCTCTGTGTCCTGGAGACCAGTTGTAATGGCAGGAGATCTCCAGCCACCATCTGGAGGTTGGCAACCCTACGTTGCAGAGATCTGACATGCGGGACCAACAACTAAAGATGGGGTGGAGATAGGGTTGCCAACCTCCAGGTAGTAGCTGGAGATCTCCAGGGATCACAACTGATCACCAGCTGATAGAGATCAGTTCACCTGGAGAACATGACTGCTTTGGAAGTGGATTTTATGGCATTATACCCCACTGAGGTCCCTCCCCTCCCCAAACCCCGCCCTCCTCAGGTATTTCTCCAGGTATTTCCCAACCCGGAGCTCTCAGCCCTAGGTGGAGAAAGGTGAATAAAACAAATGTTCAGGTAAAATGATTAGGCCCTGACCTGGATAGCCCAGGCTAGCCTGATCTCATCAGATCTCAGAAGCTAAGCAGGGTCAGCCCTGGTTAGTCTTTGGATGGGAGACCACCAAGGAATACCAGGGTTGCTGTGCAGAGGAAGGCACTGGCAAACCACCTCTGTTAGTCTCTTGCCATGAAAACCCCAAAAGGGGTCGCCATAAGTCGGCTGCGACTTGGCGGCACTTTACACACACAAAACGATTAGAGAGGGTTTGCTTTTGCTCAAATTTTGGAGTCTAGATTTTGAAGCGATCTTTCCCAGAAGATTTGCATTGCTTGGTTGCTGTTGTAACCTTCATTCAAAGATCTTTGGAATTGGCACAGAAATATGTAGATTGAACTATTTTTCCACTATAGAAGAATCCATTTGGACTTGATGTACTTGTGACCGCATATGAATTGGGGTGAACTTTCCTGATTTGGTGAAATAGCTTAGGTTTACATTTGTGAAAACTTATTTTCCTCTACTGGGCACAGCTGACTTCCAGAACCCTCTTTGTCAACAGATTAAATAAGACAATGAACTTGATTTTCTCTGAACTCGGTCGCGTTTGAGAGACATTGCGTTATACCTCTTGCGCACGAGACTTTTGCACATTCTTCCTTGAAGTCTTCCACTGGGGAAGGAAAAAAAAGTTCCTGTTTTTGCATATTCGTCCAGAAACAGTTACGTCCCCTGAACTGTTGTAGACAGACTAACAAAAGCCTGGAGATTTTGCAAGGAGGGAAGAGTATGACAAAACCATAGACCAAGGTGAAACCACAGAGCACTGCTGAACTCAGTCATGAGACAGGACACCGAGTACCTAAGGAAATCTTGCTGGATGTTTCTCTACGTGGGGAGATCCCACAGCTGAGGAGTCTCCAGCGTGGTGCCCGTGGCCACCATGGCAGCAACCAACACCTTTTCTGGCACCCACCAAGTGTTTTTTTAAGAAGTGGGTGGGGTCGGGTCTCCAACCTCCAGGTAGTAGCTGGAGATCTCCTGCTATTACAACTGATCTCCGGTTGATAGAGATCATTTCGCCTGGAGAAAGTTTGAGGACCCTTGCCTGGGGTTGCCAGTAGGCTTACCAGGTCCCTCTTCTTCTTCAGCGGGAGGTTTTCAGAGTGGAGGTGGGGGTGAAGTGCCTGGTTGTCTTATAGAGTCCAATGATAGACAACAAGGAGGAGGTTAAGTTAAAAGCAACAGTTCTTTATTTAGCTAAACACAGACCTGGGGAGAAATAACCACAGATAAGATGCAGAGAACAAAGGAAACTCAGTATCATTTACGCATTCGCATGGGGCAGGCCCATAGCTGCTGACAAGCAGATTAATACACAAAAGCATCAATACACGTTAGGTGTCTACTCCACACTAATGAGCATAGCCTATAGATGTTGCCCGAAGGCGACACTAAGTGAGTGCTTGATCTTGTGAGCTAGTAACTAGAAACCACATTCCTGAGGATAAAGGTAATTCAGAGGCAGCTTTTTCTACTGGTGAAAGGCAGTACCAAGCACAGTGTATGATTTCTTGGGCTCAAAGGCTTCTGGATGCCAGCTTCCCCAAAGCTTCCATGTGTGTGCATATGAGTACATGGTATTTTATACCAGCCCTTATATCTGCACATTACAGGGGGGGGGGGTCGCGTGCACCCCGAAGTGCTTTATCACTTCCGGTTCACATCCGGAAGTGCTGCATTGCTCCCAGTTTGAGTGTAAAACGGCCCCTTGTGGTGCGCTTTACACCCGGAAGTGCCGCATCGCAACAGGCCTTTACCACTCAAACTGGGAGTTTGAGTGGAAACCAGCCCTTTGCAATGCAGCACTTCCGGATGTGAACCGGAAGGGACGTGTTGCCGGTTGCACGGATTGCCCGCCGACCCTCACCTGGTCAGCGGGCAGCCAGGTGGATTGGCGGGGGTTTGCCCGCCACCACCTGGCACTTGGCAACCGTAGTTGCCAACCTCCAGGTGATATATAGGGTGCTGTTACAGCTGGTCTCCAGCCGATAGAGATCAGTTCCCCTGGAGAAAATGGCCACTTTTGCCATTGGACTCTATGGCATTGAAGCCCTTCTCCTCCCCGAATCCCGCCCTCCTCAGGGCCTGCCCCAAAAACCTCTCACCGGTGGCAAAGAGGGACCTGTCAACCCTACTTCCAAACCAGCCATTTTCTCCAGGTGAGCGGATCTCTGTTGCCTGGAGATCAGTTGTAACAGCAGGAGACCTTCAACCACCACCTGGAGGTTGGCAACCCTAATTTGTTCAGGTTCAGATTCCAAAATTCGGCTAGTTTCATATTTAAAAAAAAAAGAGGAAGGAAGTCATGTCAAATGTTTTGCATCAAGTCGAATTAGTAATCTGAACATTGCAAAACTGGACAGCAAGTACTGTTTGCCCCGTAACATGCGTAGTGCCACAAAGCTTTCCTTCCGAGGGCCGACATTTAGAGCCTGTTAGTTCCCACAGCAGATGTTCATGTGATTACAGAAAAGGGATGCTAGGGTCAGTATTTTAAAACAGCTCCTTGTTTGTTTCCATTTCACTTGGTTTTTCTTACCCAAATCTCAATGTTCGGTGATTTTAAATGCCCATGTGTAATGATCGCTGGGAATGGAGGGGTTTGCCTCTAAAAGATGGCAATAGTTTCGGGAACTTTTTGAGACTCTATTCCAGAAACCCCTGGGTTTTTCCAGACATCTACCAGGGGGTTCCTGAATGGGAAGGTCAGCAGAGCCGGCTGCAGAGGGTGGCGAGGAAGGGAATTTGTAGGGTTGCCAACCTCCAGGTAGTGTCTGGAGCTCTCCCGCTCTTACAACTGATCTCCAGGTGGCAGAGATCAGTTCCCCTGGAGAAAATGGCCGCTTTGGCAATTGGACTCTATGGCATTGAAGCCCCTCCCCTCCCCAAACCCCGCCCCTTCAGGCTCCGCCCCCAAAACTCCAGGTATTTCCCAACCTGGATCTGACAGCCCTAAGAATTTACCAGGCAAAGGACCTTTGATGGACAGAACAGAGGGGGAAATGGCCCAACCTCGAAACAAAGTTGGGTACCCAAAAAGGTTGGGTGAAATGAAATCCAATTAGACAACAAGATCTATTTATGACAAAGCGCACATGCATATATGTATTAAAAACAAGGGCACAATTAGTCCTTATGGCAGCAAATGCAGGGTTGGTGATCTAAAACCACATGCCAAACCTGCTTCGGCCCCCAGGCATTCATCGGCCTAGTTGCGACATGTTACGCACACAGACACTTAAATTAAACAAATAGAATTAGAATTTTGTATCAGCCAGGCTATGTATTTTAAAATGTATTCCAAATGAAGATCAAATTGTTGTTATCCTCCTGAGATTCTGAGACTATTGAATCTGTGGCTACATTTTTTAATGAAATTGTTAAATGATGTTTAGAGGGTTGGTTTTATTTGACCGACTGCTTGATAGTATGCCAATAAAGGTATTGTATTCCAAATGAACTTTGAGCCTATGAAATTAGATTGTTAGTAAAGTATGTTTACAGAGCCAGCGTGGCGTAGTGGTTAAGAGTGGTGGACTCCAAGCGGGAGAACCGGCTTTGATTCCCCACTTCTCCACATGAGCGGCGGACTCTAATCTGGCGAACCGGGTTCGATTCCCCACTCCACATGAAGCCTGCTTGGGCCAGTCACAGTTTGCTCCGAACTCTCTCAGCCCCACCTACCTCACAAGGTGTCTGTTGTGGGGAGGGGAAGGGAAGGCAATTGTAAGCCACTTTGAGACTCCTCAAAAGGTAGAGAAAAGCAGGCTATAAAAACCAACTCTTCTTCTTTTTGTATAAGCACATATCCGAGGAATGCTTAATATTTTTTTTTGAAATGGGCAGATATTAAATTCAAAGTATGCGTATCAGTATCAACTAAACAGACAGTGCTATCTGATGATCAGAACCCTCCAGCGTGGTGTCGTGGTTAAGAGTGATAGTTTGGAGTGGTGGAGTCTGATCTGGAGAACCGGGTTTGTTTCCCCGCTCTTACACATGAGCGGCGGACGCTAATCTGGTGAACTGGATTTGTTTCCCCACTCCTCCACACGAAGCCAGCTGGGTGACCTTGGGCTAGTCACAGCTCTCTTAGGCTTCTCTCAGCCCCACCTACCTCACAGGGTGTCTGTTGTAGGGAGGAGAGGGGAAGGTGATTGTAAGCTGGTTTGGTTATTCCTTAAGTGGTAGAGAAAGCAGGCGTATAAAGACCAACTCGTCTTCCTCATCCTCATCCTCTTCTTCTTCGTCTTACTCGTTCTCCTTCTACTACTACTACTACTATGGGAAGAATGATGCAATCCCCATGACCCGTATTGTTCTAAGGTGAGGTGTGTTATGTTGCCTTCCAGCCTTCCTTAGCATTCCCTACTTCTTTTCGCTGCCTACAAAGGCTCTCGCCTCAAAATTCTTATTTGGACCAAAAGAACAGGATGGCTTAGTTACAAGAAGTGAAATGACAGGATGGCAATAGTTTGGTGGGGGCTGCTCTGAGCTAAAAGGGGATCCTTTACTGTAAATAAAGCAGTTGTTTTCACTTAAACATAAATGGAGTTTGTTTATAACCGTTTCTGTATGGTTAATAACCTTGATTTTCTCAGATAGGTGTGCAGTTCTTCTTGTTTCACTGAAGTTCCTTAAACAAACCTTGCTGGACAGCCTTATTTTCCTCACCTGCCACTTAGGCTCATAACTTCCCCGCAGAACCCAGATTTCTCTGACCCTCCACAGCACTAGAAAAGAGCCAGAAGCACCTTAAAGACTAACACAATTTCTGGCAGGGTTATGAGCTTTCATGAGTCACAGCTCATGTCAATAGCAGGTAAATGACATTAGCAGGCGTGATTGGATTAGGTATAATATGCAGAGGTGTGATATTGTTACTGGTGAATCACAATTTATAATGAAGCTCAAGACTATGCATTCTCCTGGATTGAATAGAGACCTGGGATTCCTGTCTCATTTTTGTGTGTGTGTGTTTTACGTGCCATCAAGTCGCTTCTGACTCATGGCGACCCTATGAATCAATGTCCTCCTATCCTTAACAGCCTTGCTCAGATCTTGCAAACTGAGGGCTGTGGCTTCCTTTATAGAGTCAATCCATCTCTTCTTGGGTCTTCCTCTTTTCGTGCTGCCTTCCACTTTTCCTAGCATGATTGTCTTTTCCAGGGACTCTCCTCTTTTCATAATGTGACCAAAGTAGGATCGCCTCATTACCAATGATAATTTCTCCACGTCTACTACCCCTCTGCATATCACACCTAATCCAATCATGCCTGATATCGTCATTTACCTGCTATTGACATTGATATGTATGGTTGCCAGATACCAGGTAATGGTGGGCAATTGCCTGCCAATTAAGAGGGTTGCCCATCGCACCTCAGCTGGCCAGCGGGCGGAAACAGGCCAGCTGAAGGCAAGGCTATAGCGTCACTTCTGGGTTTACCCTGGACATGATGAGGATGCTCTAGCACATCCCTCCCCAAAACTCTATGGTTTCATAGAATAGAATCATAGAATCATAGAGTTAGAAGGGACCACCAGGGTCATCTAGTCCAACCCCCTGCACAATGCAGGATATTCACAACTACCTCCCCCCCCACACCCCCAGTGACCCCTACTCCATGCCCAGAAGATGGGCAAGATGCCCCCCCTCCCATGAACTGCCCAAGTTCATAGAATCAGCATTGCTGACAGATGGCCATCTAGCCTCTGCTTAAAAACCTCCAGGGAAGGAGAGCTCACCACCTCCCGAGGAAGCCTGTTCCACTGAGGAACCGCTCTAACTGTTAGAAAATTCTTCCTGATGTCTAGATGGAAACTCTTTTGATTTAATTTCAACCTGTTGGTTCTGGTCTGACCGTCTGGGGCAATTTATATGCTATTGCCATCAAGTGTGTGAATTCACTCTTCTCTACTTAAGGATAGATGGACTCACATTCTGGCTGTATCTGAAGAAGTGAGCTGTGATTCATGAAAGCTCATACCTTGTCAGAAATTTTGTTAGTCTTTAAGGTTTGGACTTTTGCTCTTATCTACTGCTACAGACAGACTAACACATCTAGCCACCATGATCTAACTCCACAGCACCTCACTCAGTTTATTTTCCCCTCTCACTAGGGTTACCAGCCTCCAGGTAGTAGCTTTTGCAACTGATCTCCAGCCGATAGAGATCTTTTCACCTGGAGAAAATGGCCACTTTGGCCATTGGACTCTATGGCATTGAAGTCCCTCCCTTCTCCAAAACCCCGCCCTCCTCAGGCCCTGTCCCAAAAACCTCCCGCTGGTGGCGAAGAGGGACCTGGCACCCCTACTCCCAAATCTCCAGGAATTTCCCAAGGTGGAGTTATCAACCCTCAAGTTATCAATCCCTATAACCCGAGGCCGGAATCATGTAAGGGCCTGGCGGCTACCCCCCTTCTGTCCCTTGCTGAGCAGAGAAAAGGAATGGGAGCAGAACCGGCTTGCCAAAATGCGCCTGGAGGGAAACCTGATGCTCAGAAGCACTGGCCCCTATCCAGGGACCAAACATGCCTCAAGGCTGTCCCCGACAGTATGGAGAACAGGTTGGGAAGCTGAGTTTCAGCTCCCGTAGATCTCTTCACAGCTGTTTTTTTCCAGGCTTCCTTCCCTTCTAGGGTTGCCAACCTCCAGGTGGCGGTTGGAGATCTCCTGGGATTACAACTGATCTCCAGGCGACAGAGATCAGTTCCCCTGGAGAAAATGGCCACTTTGGAAGGGGGACTCTATAGCATTATTAGTAGGTTTGCCAGGTCCCTCTTTGCCACCGGCGGGAGGTTTTTGGGACAGAGCCTGAGGAGGGCGGGATTTGGGAAGGGGAGGGACTTCATTGCCATAGAGTCCAAAGGCCAAACCGGCCATTTTCTCCAGGGGAACTGATCTCCATCGGCTGGAGAACAGTCGTAATAACAAGAGATCTCCAGCTAGTACCTGGAGGTTGGCAACCCTTATTATTAGGGTTGCCAGGTTCCTCTTCACCGAGCCTCAGGAGGGCGGAGTTTGGGGAGGGGAGGGACTTCAATGCCATCGAGTCCAATTGCCAAAGTGGCCGTTTTCTCCAGGGGAACCGGTCTCTATCCGCTGGACATCAGTTGTAATAGCGGGAGGTCTCCAGCTAGTACCTCGAGGTTTGCAACCCTAAGCATTATACCCCACTGAAGTCCCTCCTCTCCTCAAACCCCGCCATCCTCAGGCTCCCCCCTCAAAATCTCCAGGTGTTTCCCAACCTGGAGCTGGCAACCCTATAAATCAGCCAGGGATTGCGGAGGCATATGGGGGGGGGGGGCTTTTATCGCTGCAAAGCTAACCGACCGCAAACAGAAATCCTTCCCGCCTGCTCTTGCAGCGGCCAGCTCGCTCCAGGCAGAGAGCTGCTTCTGTAAATAAAAGTTAAGATACGATCCTGGGACGGACCGGCTTTTCCATATCTGATACCCTTCAACGGCAAAAGCTTTATCCCGAAGCAGCGTTAGCGCGACTCAAAGAGCAGAGCCGGTTACCGAAGAGGCCGGGCAGTGTCAACACACCATTGGCACAGCCTGAGCTTATATTTGGAGAAGGACAGCCTTTGAGGCCGGGGGCAGGAAACGGTTATGCCTCGATCTGAAATCCCAACCCGGTCGGACAGAAGGATACCAGAGAAGGACAAAAGGCTGGCTTGGAAATTCTTTTCCTGGCAGGAGAGGGTTATTCCGGACTACTTGGAGGACTAACCGGCCCTTCTGGGAAACCTCCCAAGAAAGAGATGCTTCTGTTGTCAGCCTGTCCCTTTGTGGAATGGCTGAGAGACCCGGGGTCAGCAGTTAATTTTTAACAGGGCCCTTATCGTATTATCTGAGGCATTGTTAGCCTGCCGGTCTCCCAAATAGGACTCACAAGCAGGCAGACTAGGGGTGCCAACCTCCAGGCAATAGGAGAAGGTCTCCTGCTATTACAGCTGATCTCCAGTTGATAGAGATCGGCTCACTGGGAGAAAACGGCCGCTTTGGCAATTGGACTCTACGGCGTTGAAGTCCCTCCCCTCCCCAAACCTCGCCCTCCTCAGGCTCCGCCCCAAAAACCTCCCGCCAGTGGCGAAGAGGGACCTGGCAACCCTAAGACAGACAGCATTTAGCGTTTCCAACTAGGATCTGGGTAGGGTTGGCAACCTCCATGTGATGGTTGGAGATCTTCCGCTATTACAGTTGATCTCCAGGTGACAGAGATCAGTTCACCTGGAGAAAATGGCTGCTTTAGATGGCGGACTCTATGGCATTATACCCTGCTGAGGACCCTCCCCTCCCAAACCCCACCCTCCTCTGCCCCCAAAATCTCCAGGCATTTCCCAACCCGGAGCTGGCAACCCTACTCCTATAATATGAAAAAGCCCTTTTCCAACTCTGGGGCGACTCTTTTCTACAGCGCGGAGGCATTCAGAAAGACCGGATATGTGGTGGTTCTGCTTGCCGACGCTTCTTTCAAAAAAGGAATCCAGTCTGGCCTTCATCTGCTGCCATATCATTATTCTGTGCCCCCCCCCCACCCATGGCCAAAGAGGAAACAACATTCATTTTGTGCCATTTGAAAGAATGGTCGAAAGCCCCTCATGCTGGGTGGCCTGCCGTATAGGATGGAGGCGATTGTGTCAAAACCTCCTCTGTTATAATTTTCCTACTGTCATGGAGTTGACACTCTGCTTTGTGATGAATGAAACCTTGGCCAAGGAGACTATTCTCCTCTAGCCCTCCATTGGCCGAACATGACCTAGGCGTGTAGACAAAGTATGCCTCCGTTGCTATACATCCCTCCTCCTCTTTGCTAACCTTGAGGAAGAAGAAGAGTTGGTTTTATATCCCAATTTTCTCACCCTTTGTGTGTGTGTGTGTGTGTGTGTGTGTAAAGTGCCGTCAAGTCGCAGCCGACTTATGGCGACCCCTTATGGGGTTTTCAAGGCAAGAGACTAACAGAGGTGGTTTGCCAGTGCCTTCCTCGGCACAGCAACCCTGGTATTCCTTGGTGGTCTCCCATCCAAATACTAACCAGGGCTGACCCTGCTTAGCTTCTGAGATCTATGGAGATCAGGCTAGCCTGGGCCATCCAGGTCAGGGCTCTCTCCCTTTAAGGAGTCTCAAAAAAGGTAAAGGTTCCCTGTGCAAGCACCGGGTCACTCCTGACCCATGGGGTGACGTCACATCCCGACATTTCCTAGGCAGGCTTTGTTTACGGGGTGGTTTGCTAGTGCCTTCCCAGTCATCTTCCCTTTACCCCCAGCAATCTGGGCACTCATTTAACCGACCTCGGAAGGGTGGAAGGCTGAGTCAACCTTGAGCCGGCTACCCAAAACCGACTTCCATTGGGATCGAACTGAGGTTGTGAGCAGAGCTTGGACTGGAGTACTGCACCTTACAACTCTGCGCCACGGGGCTCCTTCAAGGAGTCTCAAACCTGCTCACAACTGCCTTCCCTTCCTCTCCCCACAACTTGTGAGTAGGGTTGACAACCTCCAGGTACTAGCTGGAGATCTCCTGCTATTACAACTAATCTCCAGCCAATAGAGATCAGTTCACCTGGGGAAAATGGCCACTTTGGCAATTGGACTCTATGGCATTGAACTCCCTCCCCTCCCCAACCCCTGCTCTCCTCAGGCTGTGCCCCCCAAAATCTCCCGCCGGTGAAGAGGGACCTGGCAACCCTACTTGTGAGGTAGGTGGGGCTGAGAGAGTTCTGAGAGAACTGTGACCAGCCCAAGGTCACCCGGCAGGCTTCATGTGGAGGAGTGGGGAAACTAACCCAGTTCACCAGATTAGAATCTGCCGCTCTTAGCCACTGCATACCATGCTGGCTCTCTCTTGACCAGGTCCAGTTATTGAGGCTTGTCTGAGACTGCATTTGGAGAGGCTGAGGAGCAGGGCCTTCACGGTGGTGGCCCTGAAACTGTGGAAGGGCTTAGGGTTGCCAACTTGCAGGTGGGGTCAGGAGATCAGTTCCCCCTGGAGAAAATGAATGCTTCGGAGGGTGGACTCTATAGCCTCACATCCTGCTGAGCTCTCTCCCCTCCAGCCCCCCAAATCTCCAGATCTTTCCAAGCCCAGTACTGGCAACCTTAGCTCTGCAACCTGCAGCTCTAGAGCCAAATGAAGCTCTGTTTATTTAGTACTCGTTTAATTCAATTATACCCTGCCTTTTGCCCCAGTGGGGACCCAAAGCGGCTTACATAATGCTCTCCTCCTCCTTTTTTATCCTCACAACAACCCTGTGAGGTAGGTGGGCTGTAGGGCTGCCAGGGCCCTCTTCGCCACCGGTGGGAGGTTTTTGGGGCAGAGCCTGAGGAGGGCGGGGCTTGGGGAGGGACTTCAATCCCGTATAGTCCAATTGCCAAAGCGGCCATTTTCTCCAGGGGAACTGCTCTCTATCGACTGGAGATCAGTTGTAATAGTGGGAGAACGCCAACTAGTACCTGGAGGTTGGCAACCCTAGTAGGCTGAGAGTGTGTGACTGGCCCAAGGCCACCCAGAGAGCTTCCATGGCAGAATGGGGGATTTGAACTGGGGTCTCCCAGATACCAGTCCAACACTCTTCACCATTACACCACGTATGGACCAAAACACGGCTCTTTATAAAAGCAAGTGAAATCTTGATGTTAAGGTATCTTGAAAGGGTAATCGGGATGCTAGAATAAGGCACAGCAGGCGAAGATTTTTTCAGGACTCAAAGGCCTTTTACAGATGCTGTGAAATGATAAGAGTTGAACAGTAATCCCAGGGCAAACCATGCGCAGAATTCTGCCAGCACGCTAAAACCATGCACGGGGATCATTATGAAGTTAATACTTTCTGTGCGATCTCGGGTGTGCCTCTTCCCAATAAAGCACACACAAGCACCAGTGTTTGGACTGCAAATACTCTGTGCATTGCTGATACCAACTCGCCAATTATCAGGAACGCTGCGTTCTACAGTTTCGGTTCGGCCAATGGACTTTCTTATAATGGCTCTTTGAAAACCTCATGCTTTGAATTTCCAGGTCATTTGGCTCCTTCGTTGGACAAGGTTGCAGAGCCCTAGTCTAGGGTGCAGTTGACAGGGACTTGTGGGGTGGGGGGGTTTGGATTGCCGCTTGTAGGCTGTGGAACTCCCTCCCTTAGCAGATGCGGCCAGCGCTGACGCACAGGGTTGCCAACCTCCAGGTAGTAGCTGGAGATCTCCTGCTATTACAACTGATCTCCCGCCAATAGAGATCAGTTCCCCTGGAGAAAATGGCCGCTTTGGCAATTGGACTCTATGGCATTGAGGTCCCTCCCCTCCCCAAACCCAGCCTCCTCAGGTTCTACCCCAAAAATCTCCCGCTTGTAGAGAAAAGGGACCTGGCAACCCTACTGATGCTTAAGGCCTTCCAGAGAAAGTTCAAGGCATTTTGTCCTGGAAGGACTTCCACTTGGTAGACTGTGGTACTCTTTTTAAATGGATGCTTTCATGAAGAAGCATTGTTCTTTGACGAGGTTTTTAGTGCTTATAGGATTGTTGGCACATATGGGGCCGAAAGGACATATGCAAATTGGCAAACAGGACGATGGAAGAGATGGAGCTTTGGTCTGATTCAGCAGGGTTCTTCTTAGATCTGCAGAGGCAATGCATAGTTAACACATCATTAATCTGTGGAACTCCCTGCCCCAGGATGTGGTGATGGCTGCCAACTTGGAAGGCTTTCAGAGGGAGTGGACATGTCCATAGAGGAGAGGGCTATCCGTGGCTACTACGGTAGTAAAAATTGATATTAGTCATAATATTGTCGAAGGCTTTCACGGTCAGAGTTCATTGGTTCTTGTAGGTTATCCGGGCTGTGTAACCGTGGTCTTGGAATTTTCTTTCCTGACGTTTCGCCAGCAACTGTGGCAGGCATCTTCAGAGTAGTAACACTGAAGGACAGTGTCTCTCAGTGTCAAGGGTGTAGGAAGAGTAATATATAGTCAGAAAGGGGTTGGGTTTGAGCTGAGTATTGTCCTGCAAAAGTATTGTCCTGTAAGTATCAAGATAATGTGCTAATGAGGGTATGGTATGTTAATATGGAACCATTGTATCCTGAAGTGATCTGTTAATGTGTGTAATCCAAAGCTAATCTGTATGGCTATTGTTGAATGTTGTCTTTGTCTGGAGGTTTTTCAGGGCAGGAAGCCAAGCCTTATTCATTCTTAAACTCTCCTCTTTTCTGTTAAAGTTGTGCTGATGTTTATGAATTTCAATGGCTTCTCTGTGCAATCTGACAAAATAGTTGGTAGAATTGTCCAGTCTTTCAGTGTCTTGGAATAAGACCCTGTGTCCTGTTGCTGGCGAAACGTCAGGAAAGAAAATTCCAAGACCACGGTTACACAGCCCGGATAACCTACAAGAACCAATGATATTAGTCATGTTGCATACCTATTCTCTTCCGGATCAGAGGAGCATGCCCATTATATTAGGTGCTGTGGAAGGAAGGATAATGCTGCTGCGGTCATCTTGTTTGTGGGCTTCCTGGAGGCACCTGGTTGGCCCCTGTGTGAACAGACTGCTGGACTTGATGGGCCTGGGTCTGATCCAGCAGGGCCTTTCTTATTTTCTTAAATTAAGTGCACACTGATAAGTAGGGTTGCCAGCATGGGACTGGCAACTGGTAGGAAATTCACCATGCGAGTGGGGTAGGCAATGTAATGACATTGATGGTAATGCGCTAACATCATTTCCTGCATGACTGGAAGTGACATCAGGATATTGCCAGCAATGCTGTACCATCTGACGCAAACTTTATGGTTTAACCATAGTGCTTTGGCCAAATGCTAGAGCGTCGTTGACGACACGCTGACATCACTTCTGATTGCATTGGAAGTGATGTCAGTGCTGCAGGATGGTGGCAATTCCCCCCACCGCATTTTTCTCCCACTGCCCTGCTGAGTAGCTGTAGGAAGGGCTTACTGGGGGTGGGAGATCTCCCACTCCCAATGGGCAAATGGTAACCGTACATGAGGATGGCAAATCCATTCTGAAGAACATCAGTTGGTAGGGTTGCCAGCTCTGAGTGAGGAAATACCTGGAGATTTTGGGGGTGGAGCCTGAGGGGACGGGGTTTGGGGAAAGGAGGGACCTCAGCAGGGTAACAATGCCATAGAGTCCACCGTCCAAAGCAGCCATTTTCTCTAGGGGAACTGATTTCTGTTGCCTGAAGATCAGTTGTAATAGCAGGAGATCTCTAGGTAGGCTGGCCAGCTCTGGGTTGGGAAATACCTGGAGATTTTTGGGGCGGAGCCTGAGGAGGACAGGGTTTGGGGAGGGGAGGGGCTTCAATGCCATAAAGTCCAATTGCCAAAGTGGCCATTTTATCCAGGTGAACAGATCTCTATCCGCTGGAGATCAGTTGTAATAACAGGAGATCTCCAGATAGTACCTGGAAGTTGGCAACCTTGTCTCTAGGCTCCACCTGGAGGTTAACAGATATATCAGTTGGTAATACTGTGCTCAACCTAACGCGAGTAGATGAGAAGCAAGTTGTGATAAGAGGTACCAATTCGGCTTTCTGCTGCTGTTTGAAGCGCAGCCGTGTTTCCTGCACATCTTGGGTCCGAGTAAGTCCTGCTGAGTTCAGTGGGGCTTCCTCCCCAGTAATTGCGTGTTGGGACTGCAGCCTTCGTTTATTCGGTTTCAGTTTTTCAGTTGGCTTTATGGATTGCGCACCATTTTGACTTGAAAGTGGCAGTCGAAACAGAGCAAGCGAGCAAGCCGGGCTGTGCATTACTAACCGATAAACCCAGTGACTTCTTAGGATCTGCACCTGAACGTTTTCCTCCTGTGGGATGGCATTTCTGCGTTGTACAGTAGAGGAAATCGATCTTGTAGTTAAAAGGTCAGACAGGCGTATGTGAAATGAAGACCTGTTCGCTTTCACCCTTTCTTGGAAGCGAGAGCTAAGCCATATCCCTCTGGAGGGCGGGTGCTGGGATTTTACGTAACCCTCGAGCTCACTAATAGCCAGATCATTAATAGCAGCCAAGAAACAAACAGGAATGCAAACAACTCAGCCGTTTTGCTTCTCAGGTTTCTCCTGCCCTCTCGCTTGGAAAAGGCCTCTGAGCTAGAGAGGAGAGTTCCTCATCCTACCAGGTCTCGAACAAGATTAAAGTTGATCCCTAGCCCATTCCTCAATACATTACAGGGGAGAGAAGACAGCTGGTCCATCCCGACAGTTCCTCAGCAAGCTAGGAGCTCAAATGTCTTCCGTCTCTTGTGTCCCATGATGTAGTGGTTAAGAGCGGTGGTTTGGAGCAGTGGACTCTGATCTGGAGAACCGGGTCCGATTCCCCACTCCTCCACATGAGCTGCGGAGGCTAATCTGGCGAACTGGGTTTGTTTCTCCGCTTCTCCACGTGAAGCCAGCTGGGTGACCTTGGGCTAGTCACAGCTCTCTTAGCGCTCTCGCAGCCTCACCTACCTCCCAGGTGGTAGCTGGAGATCTCCCACTGTTCCAACTGATCTCCAGGTGACAAGAGATCAGTTCACCTGGAGAAAATGGCCACTGGAAGGTGGACTCTATGGCATTGAGTGTGCCCCTGGAAGCTGCCTTTTCCCTCTCAGGGGAACTAATCTCTGTAGCTTGGAAATCAGTTGTAATTCCAAGAGATCGCCAGGCCCCACCTGGAGGCTGGCAACCCCATTACAACTAGGGTTGCCAACCTCCAGGTACTAGCTGGAGATCTCCTGCTATTACAACTGATCTCCAGCCGATAGGGATCACTTCACCTGGAGAAAATGACCGCAACCCTAGCAGAGAGAAAGCATTTGTTTGCCCGTGGAAGTCTGGTTTGCAGCGATCCTGTCTCATTATTATCGGCGGAACTCCCTCTAGCTAATCCAGGACTCCCTTTCACTTTGCAGTTTTCTCCAAAGCACCGTCCTTTTCCCTGCAGTGCAAAGTGAAACTACTTCTGAGTTTCGGTTTACCTTCAGTGACACATCTTTGAGCACATGACACTGAGGCTCTGAGTCATGCTCAGATGGCTGCCCCAGGGGTACTTCCCCTGCAGCATATTAGCAAAGCCAACAACTCATGGCCCTTGGCTGGAAGAATGAGTGGAACCGCTTAGAGTTACCTGGCCTGGAGGTCTTCCAGATTACATCTGACCCTAGAGTTGCCAGGTCTCCCTTCGGCACCGGCAGGAGGTTTTTGGGGAGGAGCCTGAGGAGGGCAGAGTTTGGGGAGGGACTTCAGTGCCATAGAGTCCAATTGCCAAAGTAGCCATCTTCTCCTGGTGAACTTATCTCTATCGGCCGGAGATCAGTTGTAACAGCAGGAGATCTCCAGCTAGTACCTGGAGGTTGGCAACCCTACCTGATCCCCAGACTACAGAGATCAGTTCCCCTGGAGAAAATGGCAGCTTTGGAGGGCGGACTCTATGGTATACCATAAAGTCTAGGAGAAAGCGAAGCCCCTCACTAGGCGCTGCCCCCAAATCTCCAGGAATTTTCCATGTTGGAACCGTTCTAAGGTTGCCAACTCTGGGTTGGGAAATTCCTGGAGATTTGGGGATGGAGCCTGGGGAAGACAGGTTTGTGGACGGGAAGGACTTCAGTGGGGTATAATGCCATAGCATCCACCCTCCAAAGCAGCCATTTTTGCCAGGCAAACGGACCTCTGTGGTCTGGAGACCAGTCATAATTCCAGGAGATTGCCAGGCCTTTGACAGCCTTGCTCAGAACTTGCAAATTGAGGGCCGTGGTTTCCTTTATTGAATCAATCTATCTCAGGTTGGGTCTTCCTCTTTTCCTGCTGCCCTCCACTTTTCCTAGCATGACTGTCTTTTCTAGTGACTTTTGCCTTCTCATAATGAGACCAAAACACGACAGCCCCAGTTGAGTCATTTTAGCTTCTAGGGTCAGTTCAGGCTTGATTTGATCTATAACCCACTGATTTGTTTTTTTGGTAGTCCAAGGTATCTGTAACTCTCTCCTCCAACACCACATTTCAAAGAAATCTACTTTCTTCCTATCGGCTTTCTTCAATGTCCAGCTCTCACACCCATACATAGTAATTAGGAATACGATGTCATGAATTAATCGAATCCATCCTTACACTTCAGAATCTTCTTTAGCTCCTTCTTGGCTGCCCTTCCCAGTCTCAGCCTCCTTCTGATTTCTTGGCTGCAGTCAGGTAGTCAGGAGGAAACTCTCAAGCCCTGGCATTTCCTGCACCCCCTCCCCACACACAATATTTTAAAGCAGGGTCTTTCTCATAAGGCACAGCCTGGCATTTGCCCCAGGACCTGTGCCATCATTAGGGTTGCCGACTGGCCTGTAGAAAAATGCCCTGTCCTCTTAACAGAGGCTTATTGGGATTTTATTGACCAGGTGATCTTATTTTCCTTCCTGCCATGAGGAGCTTCACCTACTAATTCCCACATTTTAAGCCTCTGTTAAAGGGAGAGGACGCCCTACCACTAGCCCAGTCTGAAGCAAACACCTGAAGTGCCCACTTGGAGATAGGGTTGCCAACCTCCAGGTAGTAGCTAGAGATCTCCTGCTATTACAACTGATCTTCAGCCGATAGAGATCAGTCCACTTGGAGAAGATGGCCGCTTTGGCAATTGGACTCTATGGCATTGAACTCTCTCCCCTCTCCAAACCCCGCCCTCATCAGGCTCCACCCCCAAAATATCCAGATATTTCCCAACCTGGACCTGGCAACCTGGAGAGGTGAAACAGCTTGAACTGAGTTTAGGGTTGCCAGGTCCCTCTTCACAGCCGGCGGGAGGTTTTTGGGGCAGAGCCTGAGGAGGGCAGGGTTTGGAGAGGGGAGGGACTTCAATGGCATAGAGTCCAATTGCCAAAGTAGCCATTTTCTCCAGGGGAACTGATCTCTATTGGCTGGAGATCAGTTGTAACAGCAGGAGATCTCCAGCTAGTACCTGGAGGTTGGCAACCCTAACTGAGTTGGAGAGGGGGCTTGGCTCTGTGGCTGAGTTCCTGCTTTGCATGCAGAGCTTCCTAAATTCCATCCCTACCGAGGTCCCACAAATTTGGCAACTGGCAGCATGCCAGAATTCGTATTTTATCTTAATGTCCCCTCCGAATTAAAATTTCATTTGTGAAATTCACCTCTGAGAGATTTTTTTTGGGGGGGAATATATCCTTATTGATAGATCTGCCTATTGAATACTTTCATGACATCCCCCCCCCCCGGTATTTATACACTGTAGGTAAGGTTGCCAGCTGGCCTGGAGAAAAAATGGTCCTGTCCCTTTAAGAGAGCCTTAATGTATGCATATGGACAGCTGAAGCTTTTCATGGCGTGGAGGTAAATTATATCACCTGGTAAATAACATTGCCTTAAACCTTGTTAAAGGGACAGGACGTTCTTTTTCTCCAGGCAGTTGACAAAACCCACCGTAGGGGGCAGTAATAGGGAATACAATGGTTTGAATTAACTTAATCTTGGCCACCAAGATTAAGTTAATTCAAGCCATTGTATTCCCTATTACTATGTATGGGTGTGAAAGCTGGACATTGAAGAAAGCTGATAGGAAGAAAGTAGATTTCTTTGAAATGTGGTGTTGGAGGAGAGAGTTACGGATACCCTGGACTACCAAAAAAAAAACAAATCAGTGGGTTCTAGATCAAATCAAGCCTGAACTGACCCTAGAAGCTAAAATGACTAAACTGAGGCTGTCGTATTTCGGTCACATTATGAGAAGACAAGAGTCAGTGGAAAAGACAATCATACTAGGAAAGGTTGAGGGCAGCAGGAAAAGAGGAAGACCCAACAAAAGATGGATGGACTCAATAAAGGCAGCCATGGCCCTCAGTTTGCAAGATCTGAGCAAGGCTGTTAAGGATAGGACACTCTGGAGGACTTTGATTCATAGGGTCACCATGAGTCGAAAGCGACCTGGCGGCCCTTAACAAACACACAGGGGGCAGCAGGCAGGAACATGGCTGGCCTAAGCAGATCCCTGGATCTGTCTATCACATTTGTCACCACATATTTGCAGAGGAGCTCAGGACAACATTTTATTGTCACAACAACCCTGTGAGGTGGGCTAACCTGAGCACCAGCCCAAGGACACCATATTTAAACTGGGGATAGGAATCCAGGTCCGCTCCTGCTTCAGTACTCTATCGGCTATCCCAATAAAGGTAGACTCTAAGGAGGAATGCAGTCATAAGAGCAAAAGCTTATCACATGAAGCTGCCTCATACTGAATCAGACCCTGGGTCCACCAAAGTCAGTATTGTCTACTCAGACCGGCAGCAGCTCTCCAGGGTCTCAGGCAGAGGTCTTTCACATCACCTACTTACCTAGTCCCTTCAACTGGAGATGCCGGGGATCGAACCTGGGACCTTCTGCATGCCAAGCAGATGCTCTACCACTGAGCCACGTATCACAGGCTAAGCTCTGGGAGACCTGGGTTTGAATCCCCACTCTGCCCTGAAGCTCCCTGGGAGACCATGGGCCACTCACTCTTTCAGCCTAACCTACCTCACAGGGTCGTTGTAAAAGTTAAAATGGAGGAAGGGTGAACTTTCCACACTGTGCAGAGCTCCTCAGAGGAACGGTGGGAATAAAAATGTAAAGGACATTTTGGGAGAGGCAGCAAGTGAAAACGGGGTGAGTTCTTTCAGGCAGCAGGCTTACCTGGGAGTAAGCGCCCATTGAACAGAGAGGGGTTCACATTTGAATAGATGTTGCAAGACAGTGTTGAATTCGGGCTCTCATCTGCTTTCAGATTAGTTGCCTGGAGGGAATACTTCCCCAGGGACTGGCTTTGGCCAAACAAAAGGGACATTTGTCCTTAAGCTCTTGCTAATGGTATATTTCCTGGGAAGCAATGACAGGATTTACTCAGCTAAGGGGCAGAACAGCTCATTATCTAGACTGGAAATCAGTAGTCAACTTACAGGAAATTGTCCTTGGCCTAGGATGACACTGAAGAGTCTCCTTAGTTTTCTTCCAAAATTGGAATTAGAAAGCCTTGTTGTGCAAAGAAATTCCCTATTAAGAGCCCAATTTTAAGGGTACCCCCCCCCCCGTTCATCCAAGAAGCGCTCTGTGGGCCGATCAGCGGCAGCCTACCTCACAGGGCTGGTGTGAGGCTAAAATGAGGCATGGGGTGGGGGCAAGCAAAGCCTGAATTCCTTCAAGGCAGGATGGAAACATGATATTTGCCATCCTGAGACGATGCAGAAAATATCACCTACGGTGAAGATCCGATTAATCATATTTTAACAGTTAGTCATATTTTGAGGCGGGGGTAGGGGAGAGATCGTGACTGCTCTCTTGCCTTCAAAGGCAGGCCTGCTTGATGAATCTCTTAAGTGTGAGGCTGTGTCACTGGCAACCGAGATCAAGTGGGGAAACCAACCCGGTTCACCAGATCAGAGTCCAATTCTTCAAACCACCACTCTTAACCACTACACCACACTGGAAGACCCAACATTAGATGGATTGACTCTTTAAAGGAAGCCACTACCCTCCGTTTGCAAGACCTGAGCAAGGCTGTTAACGAGAGGATGGTCTGGAGGACATTCATTCATAGGGTTGCCATGAGTCAGAAGCGACTTGACGGCACTTAACACCCACACCCACACACATTGGACTAGGAGATGGCCCAGATGAGCCTAGCCCAATCTCATAAGATCTCACCTGCTAAGCAGAGTCAGCCCTGGTTAGTTTAGTCCTTGGATGGGAGACCACCAAGGAAGTCCAGGGTTGCTACGCAGAGGTGGCAAACCACCTCAATTCATTTCTTGCCTTGAATACCCCATGAGGGGTCACCCTTAGTTGTTCATGACTTGACGTCACTAACACACACACTCATTGGACTAGGATCTGTAAAACCCAGGTTCAAATCCATCCCGGTTTTCCAGGAAACTTACTGGTTCACCTTGGGCCTTTTAAGTCTTTCTCTCCCTACCTCACAGGGTTGTTGTGCAGCTAAAATGGAGGGGAGATCTAAAACACTAAAGGAATAAAAATAAATACATTATGAGGTGGGAAAGACAGAGGTATGAGAGCTCTGGGACTCTGGGTGCCACTGACTCTGAGAGCCAGCATGGTGCAGTGGTTACAAGCAGTTGTTTGGAGTGTTGGACTCTGATCTGGAGAACCGAGTCTGATTCCCCACTCCTCCCCACTTGAACGATGGAAGCTAATCTGGTAAATGGATTTGTTTCCCCACTCCTCCACATGAAGCCAGCTGGGTGACCTTGGGCTAGTCACACTGTCCCAGCCCCACCTACCTCACAGGGTGTCTGTTGTGGGGAGGGGAAGGAAAGATGATTGTAAGTTGGTTTGATTCTTCCTTCAGTGTTAGAGAAGTCGGCATATAAAAACGAACTCTTCTTCTTCTTCATGACTTGCTCATTGGCATCGCCACATTGGGTGGAAAAGCAGCATAAAAATATTTTTCATATATTTAAGTAAAACAAATTGTTAGCAATCAAGCCACCCATCTTCTGTTTTGAGCTCCCCCCCCCCCACTCCCAGGGATACTGATACGAAATTTAAGTTACTTTCACCCCTGACGAAGAACAACCAAAATAACAGCCCTCAAAAGCACACTGTGGTGCGTTACTTTGATTGATTGTACCAAAAGGTATTACAGGGCTTCTGCTTTTGGAGAGAAGGGTATGAACATAGGAACATAAGTGCATAAGAAAACCAGGTGCCTCTAGGAAGCCCACAAACAAGACGACTGCAGCAGCACTGTCCTGCCTGTGTCCAACAGCACCTAATACAATAGGCATGCTCATAAGAACATAAGAAAAGCCCTGCTGGATCAGACCAAGGCCCATCAAGTCCAGCAGTCTTTCCACACAGCAGTCAACCAGGTGCCTCCAGAAAGCCCACAAACAACGCGACTGCAGCAGCATTGTCCTGTCGGAGTTCCACAGCACCTCATACAATAGGCATGCTCCTCTGAAACTGTAGAGAATGGGTATGCATCATGACTAGCATTCATTTTGACGAGTAGTCATAAATAGCCCTATCCTCCATCACCTGAATCACAGTGTGCAAAGCACACAGATGAAGCAACGCAAAAGGAAGGGACAGGTCTTTGCCCCCAAGGAGTTTACAATCTGAATATCTGCAAAGGGGCAGTAGAGAACTTTGCGAGGAAAACAAAGGGAGAGGCGAAGAAAAAGCAGAGACAGAAATGTCTCTTCCTCTCCCCCCAGAATGTTGTAGCTGCTTTCCAACTGTGTGCATCTGTCCTTTGGGAAGTTTGTGGGCTGGCAATGCTGGGGGATGCCCTATTTACTTAAGTGGGACGGTTGTGTGTGTGGGGGGGAGAATTTAAACCCCGCCGTGCCTTTTTCTGGACATGATGCTAAGGTCTGTCCGCCACTTTTGCCCGCCAGCAAATCCCTGGGAGGAGCAGGAGAGAAGGGCATCTCTGTGCATGCAAGGGGCACGTGCCCGCTCGGTGTTCGGACCAAGAAGGGAGTGAGAAGGAAGGGGGGGGGGAAACGGTCTCTCCTGGCTGGATGCAGGAGCATCCGACTGTGAGTGACAGGAGGGCTGGTCTTCCCCGGTGGAGTCATGCAGGACGTGAGGGACGTGCTGGAGCCAGAGAGAGCTATCCCAGCTGATACCTTTTGCTTTCTCCCCAGCTTGCCTCTCGCTTGTGGATTCAGGAAGGCCTTTTATCTCTATGCAGATGATCCCCTAAGGCCGGGCAAAACAGATCACATTTCTCTTTTCTCAGGCTCTAGGGAAGACAGCATCCAGCTAGAGTTGATGGATAAGCAACTTGGAGGCTATAACTGTGGCAAGAACCTGAAAGGGTGAGGGGTCCTCAGAAAGCCAAGGAGAGGACAGTTTTTGAACGACCCACCTTTGGTGCAATTTTCAAAATTTTATTTTAGGGTTTCTTTTTTACGGCTTTTAAAACAAGCGTTTCATTGTACGGCACTCCGGGAATTTTGCAGACGATGCAAAGTCATCTTCTTCAATAAAAAACGATGTTTGAGAACAAAATTAACATTTGAGGGGAAAGTGCAGCTAGGAATGACCCGGTTGCAAAGGTGTTTCATTTTATTGCGCACTGCTGGTGCTTCACAGACTTAACAAGAACTAAGGAACTCACATTCTAAACTTTATTGACTTATGATTATTAATTTTATTGGTGTCCCGTACTTTTTTCAAAGAAGCTGGGGTCTGCATGTGTGGCTTCCCCCTCCCTGAACACAACAACCCTGTGAGGTAGATTTGGCTGAGAGAGAGAGAGAGAGAGAGAGAGAGAGAAAGAGAAAGAGAGAGAGAGAGAGAAAGAGAGAGAGAGAAAGAAAAAGAGAGAGAGAGAGAGAGCAAATGGCTGGCCCAAGGCCATCCAGCAAGCTTCACGACAGCGCGGGGATTTGAATCTGGGGCTCTCCGGCCCTAGGGTGGCACTCTAACCACTACACCAAGCTGGCTGCTCTTTTTTGATAGCACTAAAATGCGTAACTGTAAAGTTAGCATCAGTGTTATTTAGCAGCATGCAAGTTGTAAGAAAGAATATATTTTAATGCTTCTCCCATTGAAATCAGGGTCTGATTAGCCAACCCAAGCAGTTGGCAGCGCACGTCGTATGGGCCGTAGTGAACATAAGAACATAAGAGAAGCCATGCTGGATCAGACCAAGGCCTATCAAGTCCAGCAGTCTGTTCACACAGTGGCCAACCAGGTGCCTCTAGGAAGCCCACAAACAAGACGACTGCAGCAGCACCGTCCTGCCTGTGTTCCACAGCACCTAATATCATAGGCACGCTCCTCTGATCCTGGAGAGAATAGGTATGCATCATGACTAGTAGCCATTTTGACTAGTAGCCATGAATACCCCTCTCCTCCATGAACATGTCCACTCCCCTCTTAAAACCTTCCAAGCAGGCAGCCATCACCACATCCTGGGGCAGGGAGTTCCGCAGTTTAACTATGCGCTGTGTAATCCCATTGAAATCAGGGACTGATTAGCCAACCCAAGCAAGCTGTGCAGGTGACGGCACACGTTGTATGGGCCACAGTGAAGTAGCACATGAGCCAGCATTTTCACCCTGATTATCATCTGCAGTGTTACAGGAGTCATTTTAATGCCTGTGGCAGAAGCATCCTAATGGTGCTATCCCTGATGGTTAAGACATAACAATACAAGAAACAATGGAGCAGCTCTAGACTGAGACTCCCAAAATCGGGGTGGGGCTGCCTTTCCCAGGTTCATTGTCCCAGCCTAGGAGCCTTCCCTGGACTATGCCTTTTGAGGCGGCAAAAGGTCTTGAACCAGACAAAGGATATTATCATCAAGAAATGACATTAAGTGACAGGGGGGATTCAACAAGCTGCTTTACCGTAGTTTTTTTTAAGAAACTCCTGTCCTGCCTTCTGTTCTAAGCTCCCTGGGTGATCACCCAAAGGACTTGAACGAAAAATTTAAACAGCAAAACCTGCCTTACGACCAGGGTTAAAACGGAAAATAAAGCAGAATCTCTCTCTCTCTTCACCTGATGCGAAGAAGCTGCCAAAGCAGGGGCCAACCAAATGTCCTTAGGGCCAGTGTTTGGCAATTGGGGTGCTGCTGCTGAGAAGGCCCTGCAGTCAGGCCTAGAAGCCAGGAGGACAAGCCAGTGCCTTTTTATCCCACCATTCATTCAGAGAACTCAGGACAATATCTCTGATTCCTCCTGTTCCCATTGTATCCTCCCCACAACAACCCAGTTAGGTAGGCCAGGAGAGGGAACGTCCGGCCTGAGGTCACCCAGTGGGGATTTGAAGATGGATCCTCCAAAACCCTAGCCCAGCACTGGGACCATACTGGTCCTCTGCCACAAATGAAAGTGACCATGTTTACATTCCTGGAAATGCCAATGATTGTTTTTATCTAAAAGATTCACAGTATCTGATTACTGATTGGTTTAGTGTGTGCATGTATTAAGTGCCATCAAGTCGCTTCCGACTCATGGCGACCCTATGAATCAGTGTCCTCAAAACATCCTATCCTTAACAGCCTTGCTCAGGTCTAGCAAATTGAGGGTCGTGGTTTCCTTCATAGAGTCAATCCATCTCTTGTTGGGTCTTTCTCTTTTCCTGCTGCCTTCAACTTTTCGTTGCATGACTGTCTTTTCCAGTGACTTTTATCTTCTCATAGTGTGACCAAAGTACGACAGCCTCAGTTTATCATTTTAGCTTCTAGGGTCAGTTCAGGCTTGATTTTATCTAAAACCCACTGATTTGTTTTTTTGGTAGTCCACTGTATCCGTAACACCCTCCTCCCGATTGGTTTAGTACCTGCCCTCATTCACAGATACTGTTCCTAAAATGACCAGGGATTACCAAGATGATTCTTCCATCTTTCTCAGGCATGATGTCCGATCTGGCAATTTTATTTCAAACTTCATTGTGGGGAAAAATCTCTCCGTCCTTTTATCAGAACTTCCTGGTTTTGTGCATCAGAAGACAAAACAAGAAATACTGACCCTGAGTAAACATGCATAGGATCTGGCCGTGTGACCTTGTGGGAGATTAAATTCCACGAGGAGGGTATTTGAATGGGAATAGAAGATTCTCAGTTCTCAAATTTATTTTATGCTAGCTAGGCGCATACAGTCTGATTTGTGCAATAAATGTGTACTTTTGAACCTGTACAAGCACAAAGTCTTGGGTCTGCATGATCTATACGAAAACTCTGAAAGGGTTCACTTATCCTATATAATTTATGCCTATACAACCCTCTTGTGAATATAAGAAATGTATATAGCATTTGTAATATATGAAGAACTGTTTTTTGTTGTTGAAAATGTCTTATCCAGCTGGGCTCTTCTGATGTTCTTAGGATGATCAATATATTTATTCCAGAAAAGTATTGCCCCACTTTCGTCCCCCTCCCCCACATACACTTTGATGGACCACTGGTCTGATTCAGCAGGTCTTTTCTCCTGTTCTCAGGATGCTGGACTAGATGGACTACTGGTCTGATCCAGCAGGGCTCTTCTGATGTGCTTAGGATGCTGGATTAGATGGGCCACTGGTCTAGGGTTGCCAACTCTGGGTTGGAAAATACCTGGAGATTTTTGCGGGTGGGGCCTGGGGAGCAGAGACACCTCAGCAGGGTCCGATGCCATAGATTCCCCCTTCCAAAGCAGCCGTTTTCTCCAGGGGGAACTGTTGCTTGGAGAACAGTTGTGATAACAGGAAATCTCCAACCACCACCTGGAAGTTGGCAACCCTAGGTCTTATCCAGCCGGGCTCTTCCGATGTGCTTAGTATGATCAAAATCTTATTTATTCCAGAAAAGTATCCCCCCACTTTCTCCCCCCACCCCGAACACACACTTTGAGAGTATTTCCTGATAAAAGGGAATTCACAGTGGGTAGCCGTGTTAGTCTGTCTGCAGTAGTAGAAAAGGGCAAGAGTCCAGTAGCACCTTAAAGACTAACAAAGATATTTTCTGGTAGGGTATGAGCTTTCGTGAGCCACAGGGTGCTACTGGACTCTTGCCCTTTTCTACTACTGATAAAAGGGAGTATTTCTTCACACGGCTCATAGTCAAATTGGGGAACTCCCTGCCCCAGGAGGTGGTGATGGCTGCCAACTTGGAAGGCTTGAAGAGGGGAGTGGGCATGCGCACGGAGGAGCGGGCTACTAGTAAAAATGGCGACCGGCCACGATGCACACCTAATCTCTGCAGGATCAGAGGAGCATGCCTATTATAAGAGGTGCTGCGGAACACGGGCAGGCCAACGCTGCTGCCTTTTAAAGATTAACATATTTATTCTGGCATTGAAGGATTTTAGAAACGTGAGAGGGAAGGCACCTTGGCCATCTTCTGGACATGTAGTAGGGCATGCTTGTGGGATTCCCAGAGGCACCATGTTGGCCCCGTGCGAACAGACTTGATGGGCCTGGGTCTGATCCAGCAGGGCTTTCCGATGCTCCTTTGTCTAAAGGGCGGCGGCGGAGGGGTGGGTGGGAAGAAAGAACCTCATTGATCCGGCCCCAGTTCCGCTTGCTGACAGACGGGGGCAGCAGTGGGGCGACCCCCTCCCTCCTCGAGGACGTGAGCCGGTGCCAAAGCATTCCCCACGCCCCCATGGCGGCTGCCAGGGGGAGGAGGAGGAGGAGGAGGAGGAGGAGGAGGAGGCGGGCGGTGACGCAAGGCTCGCCGGCCGGTCTCCGGCTATAGAAAGAGCCGCGTCCGGGATGCGAGCAGGGAGACTCGCTCTCAGCCAGCCAGCGGAGAGGCGCTTGCAAGCAATAAGGGACCGGCCAGCCAAGCCCACCCCACGGCCAGGGGATTCCCCCCCCCATCCCTTTCGGATTTAAACCGGATTCTCCTTTTTCTCTCCCCCCCCCGCCCAAGGGAACCCCCTTCCCCGGGCGCTTTCCTGCTTCGCGTCCGCGCGCAGAAAATAACATCCGATCAGAGAAGCCTCGGGAGGCGCGCCCGTTCTTGCACGAAACGAAGGCAGGGGGGGGGGGGAAAGGAAAGGCCCCCTTTTCGTGTCGTGTCTTTTGGGGTCTTCCCGCCTCGCCGCCGCCTCCCCCTCCAGCGACCCAAGGTGGATCCGGAGCGCGCCCCGTCCTTTGCGCTCAACATGCCCATGGAGCTGACGCAAAGCCGGATCCAGAAGATTTGGCTGCCGCCCGACAACCACCCGGCGCTGCCCCGCAGATGTGAGTAGAGGGGACTTGGGGGAGTGTGCATTTTTTTTGGGGGGGGGGAGTGTGCATTTTTTTGGGGGGGGGGACCGACCCACACCGGGCCGGGCGGGGCAGCGTGCAGGCGAAGGATGGATGGAGCTCTGGGTGGGAGCGCGGGGCTTTGGAGAGGTTGGAAGCGCGCCCGGCGGTTGGGGGTCTGCGTGCGGGATAGGGGGGGCGGAGATCCCCGGGGGGGGCAGCTTGGACCGGCCCGGGCTTCTCGGGTTCCGGGGGGATGGAAAGGGGGGGAGCGGCCGGCCGGGAGGGTGCGCGCAAAGGGGTGCCCCCCCCTTCACCCCGGTGCCGAGCGCCGCCTTGCCTGTTGCGCGCGGGCAGGCTGTGAGGTCCGGGGGTGGGAGGGAGACCCCGGGCAGGCTCGCCCCCTTCCTCCCGGGGGCCGCCCGCTCCTTCCCGGCCCCGCGGCAGGGAAGCCCGGCCGGGCCATGTGGCTGACCTGAGATGCTCTCTCGCCGCGCCGCGCCACGCCTCCTTCCCCCCGCCCGGCTCGCCGGAGCCGCGGCTGGGATGCGAGGCACGCTCCGCATGGCCGCCGGAGGTGGGAGGAGGAGGGCGGCGCGATGGATCCCGGCCCTCTCGGCGGAGGAACGCTTGCATTTATGCATGCATGCATGCATGCATGCATAAATGCAAGCGTTCCTCCGCCGAGAGGGCCGGGATCCATCGCACCGCCCTCCTCCTCCCACCTCCGGCGGCCATGCATGCATGCATGCATGCATGCATGCGCGCACGGGAAGTCTTGCCTCCCGTTCGCCGCGCTCTCGGTGCGCGTTTCCCCCATCCATCCGGATTCTCCAGACTCAACCACCAGCCTCCCCCCCCACCCGATGCGCAGTGGCGGACTGGGTCTAAAAACGCTGCTGGCCAGGAGACAAAAAGGGTGCCCCCCCCCACCCCTATAAGGCGATCATTTAATTTTTATAATGAAAAAATAAAAATTTCAAAAAATACATCAATGGGGGGGGGGAAGGTGTTGAGGCAGCAAGGTAGACTCCCCCTGACTATGGAAAATCCACTGATTTAGCAATTTGTAGTCATCTCTTTTCCTTTCTGATAATTCAGTGGGGAGCCGTGTTAGTCTGTCTGCGGTAGTAGAAAAGAGCAAGAGTCCAGTAGCACCTTAAAGACGTAACAAAAATATTTTCCGGTAGGGTGTGAGCTTTCTGAAGAAGTGAGCTGTGGCTCACGAAAGCTCATACCCTGCCGGAAAATATTTTTGTGAGTCTTTAAGGTGCTCCTGGACTCTTGCTCTTTTCTTTTCCTTTCTGTAAAGGTATTGAAATGTATTAGGACAGCAAGGGAATAGCTTGTTGCTGGGCAGGATATCTCTGTGGGTCTGTGTGCTAGTAATTGGGGCAAGAGTCACGGAGGGTTACAGTGAACCATCACAAGAACTGGGGGAAACTGTTACTATACTGCCGCCTCTCTGTCTGTATTACAAATCAGATGTGCCCTGAATGTTGATGGCTGTCATATCTTGAATTTGGATGAATATCCCTTCCTCAGTATGATCGGGACTCAGAGATTTCTGCCCATTAGGGCCTCTGGGTCGCAGCTGCTTCAAATAAATAACTGTTTCTTGAAACAATGGTCTTGGGTCTCTCCCCCCCCCCAACCCCCGTTTACCGCAACAGCGCAATTAATTTTTTTTGCGAAATAACTATTTTTTGGTAATTTCAGTGTATGTATAGTACATATTGCTGGCAGTATACAGTAGGTGCAAAACGTAAATACAGTAGACGCTAAATGTAAATTGAATTTTTAAATTAATTTTTTAAATTTCAAATAAATCATTTTAAATAAATCTTCTATTTTCAAGCTGCTAAAAGATCATTAGCATTTTAAACATATTGTCTAATGTTTTTCTGGGGGGGCCCTCAGGGCCCACTTGCCATTGGGCGTGCTGACACCCTGGCCAGTCCGCCACTGGCCATGAAGAGCTTTGAGGATTCGGATGGGGAAAATGCGCATCGGGAGAGCGGCAGATCCCAGGCCAAACCTCCCATGCAGAGACGCCCCACCCGTTTAGACTGCGTCCTCGCTGGGGTCTTCTCCGGACGCCTGCTTCCGCTTGCTTTTTGCAAAGGGCGTGGGGATGAGTCAGGGCCCAGGCTGGAGGGAATCGAGGTGGGCAGGGGAAAGGAGGGGGCTTGTCGCATTGCACCTCCAGGATGCCCTCCCCGAGTCGTGCCACAGCTGAGCACTTCCCCCCCCCCCACCCAGTGGGAGCCTTAACAGCAGAGCTTTGGTGGAAAGCAGCTGCCAGTCAGAGTAGACCTTCCCGGAGGAGATGGATGGATGAGGGCCGCCTCCATATAAGGCAATTTCAGATAAGGTGGAGGCGGCTTGCTCCATGCCTTTAGCAGCACCCAAAGAACTGAGCAGGTGAAATCTCCCTCCCCCCCCAGTGATTTCGCCTTAATTGCTTTGTTAAAGGCACAGAAGGCGGGGCTCTGAGAAAGGAGGGTGAAATTCCAGGGGAGGCGTGGTGGAGATTCCTGTATGCGCATCTGGTGCATGGGGACCCATCTGCATCCAGGGCCGGTTGCCTTTGATTTAGGTTTGGCTTTTCAGTGGCTCAGGGTGGATTCTTGGGGTTCGAAACAGCCCGGTATAAAACATGTGAACAAATGAAGCTGCCTTCTACCGAATCAGACCCTTGGTCCATCAAAGTCAGTATTGTCTGCTCAGACCAGCAGCGGCTCTCCAGGGTCTCAGGGAGGGATCTTTCACATCACCTACTCGCCTAGTCCCTTTAACTGGAGATGCCAGGGATTGAACCTGGGACCTTCTGCACGCCAAGCAGATGCTCTACCACTGAGCCATGGCCCCTTCCCATGTGGTACCCCATCTCTGAATGCATGTAGATCTCTCTCAGCCTGGAGCATTTAAAAGCCAGACTAAATTAAAAACTAACCATGGGTTGAAAAGAGGGCGTTCTCGCCTGGCTTAGCCACGATCCAAATAAATCAGCCCTGGGGCGAACGTGGGTGCCTTGACGTTGCTATTGCTTACTGCCGGATTCATGCTCAGAATTTCGCTTTCAATGCCGGGTGCTTTCTGAAAGCATATTGTGTAAGAATAAAAAATGTTTCTGAGCATGTGCAGAATATTCATCCCCGCACAGCTGGGTGCGATGGGAACGTGTACTGGGTTAAAGGACCTCAGGGGAGCCTTGGTGATCTCTGGTTTTAGAAACTGCCTGCTTGCCTGCCTCGCAAAGTTGTTGTGAGGATAAATGAGAATGCTCGCCCTCTATATGAGAGCCTGCACGGTGTAGTGGTTAAGAGCAGTGGACTGTAAACTGGAGAACCAGGTTTGATTCCCCACTCCTCCGCATGAAGCCTGCTGGGTGACCTTGGGCTGGTCTCAGTTCTCTCCGAACTCTCAGCCCCACCTACTTCACAAGGTGTCTGTTGGGGGGAGAGGAAGGGAAGGTGATTGCAAGCGGGTTTGAGACTCACTAAAGTAAGAGAAAATCAGGGTATAAAACCCAACTCTTCTTCTATAGTATTTTTTTCAATTTTTTAAACAAGGGGAATGGTTAATGTGGATTTTTTTCCTTTACTGATGATCACCTTATTCTTATCTTCAGTGTTTGAGAACTCAAGAGATCATCTAGTCTGACCCTTTCACATAAGTACAACCTCTTGCCCATGGACTCACCCACCTTCCACTGACCCAGCTCTAATTCCGGCCATCGTGTGCCACCAGCAGAAAGTGGGTACAACACAGAAAGCACCAGGTGCCTCAAACAAGCGAGCCCAGCTGCATGAGAAGGCAGCCCCCCCCCCCCCCGGCCGCCAGCTGTACTCCCTTTGACATAAGAACATAAGAAAGGCCCTGCTGGAACAGACCAAGGCCCATCAAGTCCAGCAGTCAGTTCACACAGCGGCCAACCAGGTGCCTCTAGGAAGCCCACAAACAAGACGACTGCAGCAGCATTGTCCTTCCTGCCTGTGTTCCACAGCACCAAAGATAATAGGCATGCTCCTCTGAGACTGGAGAGACTAGGTGTGCACCATGACTAGTATCCATTTTGACTAGTATCCATGGATAGCTCTCTCCTCCATAACAATCCCTTCCTCAACCCGATCTACTGTGTATCCTCTGTCATGATATCTCTCGTGTTACCTGGAGATGCCCCAGTTAATATTTCAGAACCTTCCTGCTTCCATCCAGTAAGCCTTGAGGGGTTTTCCCGTGGCAATTTTGATGCGGTGGCAGCGGCTGAACTTTGTAATCCTCATTCTGTTGCGCGATGTCTCGTGCGATTTGATTGCGTTGTTTGGAGCTGTGCGGTCGTGCCTTGAGACTCACTGAGATGGGCAGGCGACAAATAAAAGGAAATAAATAATATATATTAAAAGCGACCAAGGGAGCGTGAACATCCCTAGATGTTGCAATCCTGGCAGGTGGGGGGGGGGGGGGAAATATTTTAAACTTCATGGAGGGCTGTGTGTGTGGGAGCAATCCCTGCAGGATTCATTTATTCCTTCCTTTCCCACCCCTGTTCACCTGCAACCAACTTTTCAGCATTAGCTCCATTGATAGAAATGCTTAGCTGTGGCTAAACCGTGTGTGTGTGGGGGGGTGCAGAATAGTCCCGCAGAAAGAAGACTTAACGGGTGGTTCCCTTTTCCTTGGGGCCTTTGAAAACGTGGCTGATATTTTTAAATAAACGCATATTGGATTAAAGAGGAAGGATAAATAAGGCGTAAGCTCTTTACTCCTCTATTCCTTTCTCCTTCAGATAGGATTTTTGTAGGAAAGATTAGCCATGTGAAGTCCATTGGCTTTCTCCTGAGCTGACACGCGTAACCGGGTGTGTTGGCCTTAAAGGAAGGCATCCCGCCCTCTTCAAATGCCGAAGAGGTCGGTGGCAACGTGCCTGCTTTGCACATAGAAGGTCCCTGGTTCGTTTCCCCGGCATCTGTAACAAAAGAAGAACTGGGAGGGGGTTGCTGGGAGAGGCGTTTCTTTCGGTGGAGTCGGAGTAGACCCTACTGGGTTAGATGGACCTACAGCCTGGGAAGATATCAGGCAGATTCAGATGTTTGCAACTAGAAAGTCTGACTCTATATCTGGGGCTGAATCGCACATATTTAATGCAGAAAATACCAGGTTCCATTCTAGCTCCTCCAGTTGAAAGGTCTCAGATGATGGGAGATACCTGAATTCTTTGATAGCTGCTGCCAATCAGAGTAGGCAATACTCAGCTACAGGGACCATGAACACATGAAGCCACCTTATACTGAGTCAGACCCTCGGTTCATCAAAGTCAGTATTGTCTACTCAGACCGGCAGCGGCTCTCAGGTAGAGGTCTTTCCCATCACCTCCTTGCCTGGTCCCTTTAACTAGAGATGCCGGGGATTGAACCTGGGGCCTTCTGCATGCCAAGCTCTACCACTGAGCCACGGCCCCTCCCCCTATGGTCTGAACTGATGAAAGGCAGAGCTCCTAAGTCCCATTGCTTAGTGCTTGCTTTGGTTTTGGCTGCATGCCTTCTAGAGTTGCCACCTTATGTATGTACTTCCTGTATATCCCACCTTTCTTCCTCAGTGGGGACCCAAAGCAGCTGACGTCTGTCTCCTCACCGCCCCTTTTTATCCTCACAACAACCCTGTGAGGTGGGTTAGGCTGAGAGTGCACTTTCTTCACACAACTCATAGTTCAATTGTGGAACTCCCTGCCCCAGGATGTGGTGATGGCTGCCAACTTGGAAGACTTTAAGTGGGGAGTGGACATGTTTGTGGAGGAGAGGGCTATCCATGGCTACTGGTCAAAATGGATACTAGTCATGATGCATACCTATTCTCTCCAATCTCAGAGGAGCATGCCTGTTCTGTTAGGTGCTGTGGAACACAGGCAGGACAATGCTGCTGCAGTCGTCTTGCTTGTGGGCTTCCTTGAGGCACCTGGTTGGCCGTTGTGTGAACAGACTGCTGGACTTGATGGACCTGGGTCTGATCCAGCGTGGCCTTTTTTTGTTCATACATTGTATGAGAAACTGGTTCAGATTCTCTCTTGCTTTCTTAGGCATTGGTATGCGATAACTGGGGGAGAGGGGCAGGCAATCCTACCCCACCCCGCACAGTTCTCCCAACCTGAAACTGTCCAATGCTGAGTGCCCTTTCCTTTATGGGGTTAAACATACAAACAGATGACAGAATTTGCCCCCCTCCCCCCCAACTAGGACAAATGCCACCTCCATGGGGCCTATTTCAAACTGGGGAAATGGGGTGGGAGACAGGGTTACCGCTCCCTACACACCCCTTGGTCGGGCCCGGGAATGATGCTCTTAACGGGGGGGGGGGGCACCTCTTATATCAGAAGTAACCAGTGCAGAATTGACAGCAGGAGTACGTTAGCCAAATATCTCATTTAATGGACCAGATGACCCTGGCGGACCCTTGCAACTCTGCGATTCTGTGTGCTTATGAAAGAATACAATCCTGTTCAGGTACCCAGTGGAGGTGCTGAGAAACACGTGCTTTCCCATGGAAACCAATGGAACTTCTGCCATGCTTGCACCCACTATCTTTTAAGCCTGCTTTCCTTCTTTAATCTGATTTGGGGGAGGCTGGAAGAGAATAAAGTGGTTTAGAAAGGCATTGCTTTAAATAAGTGGCTCAATCCCTTTTTCTCCAGGATATCAGTTCTGTCCTGGGAAAATCTCTTGGAGTTTTAACTGTTCACATGTAGCTCTTACACCTCTGGCCTAATCATGTTTACGCCAAAGTAGCTCTCGTGGGCTTTGGTGGGACTTTCTCCCAAGTTCCACTGAGTTCAGCGAGGTCTGCCACCTGCCCTGGGTGCTGAGGCTTGCTTTCTGAACTGGGCGTTTTCCGTTGGGGCTTTTTGACCCGTTTCAGAGATGGGGAGAGGGGTCTGTGCTTTTGGGGCTGGAGGGTGTTTGCATAAGAGGTAGAATTGCAAAGATGGGAGGCAAGGGCTTTAAGCTGATGTCGAAGATTGTTTGCTGGGTTTTATATTTTAAAACTTGGGGAAGCTTTCCAGTTGAAGCCCATCTCCCGTCAGACAGTGTTCAGAACAAAGATATATATAAATCTTAGCAATCTTAACAATTCCCCCCCAGGCCAGATTAGTCAGGGATCTTGGAGGGTTTTTTTTTTTTTTGCCATCTTCTGGGCATGGAGTAGGGGGTCACTGTGTGTGTGGGGGAGAGGTAGTTGTGAATTTCCTGCATCGTGCAGGGGGTTGGACTAGATGACCCTGGTGGTCCCCCCCTAACTCTATAATTCTGTGATTCTAGCTTATCATCTGCTTTGAGGAGCAATTATATCCATTGCTTAAGGCTACATTTTTTTCTGGTGAGATTTCCACCGGTCTCTGTTCTCAGCCCTTGAGGCTGATTTTGCCTGTGATATCTAAATAGTCAGTTCCTGCTTTGTTCAGTTATAAGAACCCCCTCCCCTTTAAATCGTCACCTTTGTATCTGGATCAGCTCGATAATTTCCTTCCCCCTTTCTTTGGGCGCCGTGCATCTTCTGTTTCATCAGACCTGCTGGCCAGGGCAGGGTTAATTTTATTCCCCCTGGTATCTCTTTGCAAAGAAGGGGAGCATCCAAATAAGGAATGGTGAAGGGAAGGTGTGTTCGGACACATGCTGGGATTGGGGGGGTTGAGTTCTTATCTGATGCAAGGAGAATGAAATCGGCCAGGGGAGGAGGGAATTAGTTATCCTTAAAAAGCCATCACCCAGATTAGTGACCTGGGATGCCTTTTCGGTCTGCGTGTGCGTGGCACACAGAATCGTCCTGGGCTCCTCCCCCTGGCTTGGGTTGCGATGCCTCCGTCAGGGTATTCCTAGCCGTGACCCATTCATTTTCTGCGAAATGGCACGTCTCCCACGTACTTCCAAAGCCACTAATGCCGGCTTAATGGGGGGAAAGGAGGGGAGGGGGAAAGGGGGAGGGATTTCTGTCGAGGTATTCCCCTAGGAGGAATGAGTCCCTGCGTATGTTAAAAGGATGGATGAATTGTGCAGAGCTTTGTGCGTTTTTTCTAAACGCAGCCCCAGCCTGAAAGCCGGGTCTCGTTTTTTCAAAGGGTATGACTAGACCCGACGCTCCAAAAATCATCACTGCAACCAGGAAGTGTCTAGTGGCTGGTCTTGTTTAATTAGAGAATTCCAGAGGGTTGGCACAGTTTTAAGTCTGCTGCGGCAGAAGATAAAAGGGGGATCTTGCAGCACCTTAAAAGACGAATAAATATCTTATTCCTTCGGAAGCATCCGTGGGCTGGCGTCCCAATTTCTCAGATGCACGCAGACCCTGCTGCGTGAAGGAGCAATTTGTAATCTGTGGATGCTGTGTGTGTGTGTGTGTGTGTGTGTGTGTGGGGAGGGGGAATCTGTTAGTTTTTACGTTGTCGGAAGCCTTCTGGTTTCTCAGAGGGTCCCTGATTCCATTATTCAATTTACAATAATGCAGAAAAGTGCATTAAGTAATATACCTCTTTGTTTGCGTAATACTGTTCAGTAAAAGTTGAGCTTCAGCTCATCTTACTCCCTTACCCATTGGTTTTAAAAGGGCTTGCTCCTGAGTAAATAGGTAGAGGGCACCTCCCCCATCTGTGTCTTGCTATACACATGAAGCTGCCTTCCTATGAATCAGAGCCTTGGTCCATCAAGATCAGTATCGTCTGCTCAGACCGGCAGCTGCTCTCTGGGGTCTCAGGCGGAGGTCTCTCACGTCACCTACTGCCTGGTCCTTTTTAACTGCAGATGCCGGGGATTGAACCTGGGACCTTGTGCATGCCAAGCAGATGCTCTACCACTGAGCCACCCCCCCTCCCATACATTCATGGGGATAGATCGCGATGGGTAGCCATGTTAGTCTGCCCGTAGCAGTAAAAAAGAGCAAGAGTCCAGTAGCAATTTAAAGACTAACAAAAATTTCTCGCAGGGTATGAGCTGTCGTGAGTCACAGCTGAAGAAGTGAGCTGTGACTCATGAAAGCTCATACCCTACCATACATTCATGGTTATAGTGACAAATGCCTAGGAATCTCTCTGTTGGTGCCCCCCCCCCCCGTCTTACTTTGGCACTGTAGGTATTTCAGACGATGCTGGGGTCCGGCCATCAGTTGGGAGCACCTGCGGACTGGTCTGCTCCTGAACAGAGAGACAAGATTTTCGGGGGAGGAGGAGTTTTTAGGTCTTCCTATTAATGCCTGTCAGCATCTACTGTCATTTGATTTTCTAGAGGATTGCTCAAATAAAGGCAAGTCAGCCTTTGGGCCGCTTGGGAAATAAGCTGAGGAGGATGAGCTTGCGCTCCATCCGGCACTTTGCATGGTCTCATGCGGAAATCAATCGCAGCCGCCATGGGCCGGCAATGGGCTGTGCGTACAAAGGATCTTTGAGGAAGGCTGAATCGCCAAACCCCGCTGGAAGTTGTGCCTTCTGTCTTCTCATCTCTTCTCCCTGATCTCGGGCGGCTGGTGGATATCACACGATTGCTCCCTGGCCATGCTCAGAGGTTTCCTCTGATCTTTATAGAATGATAGACTCATAGAGTTGGAAGGGACCACCAGGGTCATCTAGTCCAACCCCCTGCACAATGCAGGAAATTTACAACTAACTCCTCCCCACACACCACCAGTGACCAGAAGATGGCCAAGATGCCCTCCCTCTCATGAACTGCCTAAGGTCACAGAATCCGCATTGCTGACAGATGGCCATCTAGCCTCTGCTTGAAAACCTCCAGAGAAGGAGAGCTCACCACCTCCCGAGGAAGCCTGTTCCACTGAGGAACTGCTCCAGCTGTGAGAAAATTCTTCCTAGTGTCTAGGCAGACACTCTTTTGATTTAATTTCAACCCCTTTGGTTCTGGTCCGGCCTTCTGGGGCAATTTCAGTGGCTCTTTTTGTACTTAAGTCATAAGACTTAAATGTTTAAATGTCCGTATGTTTTTGTCTGTTTGATGTTTAAAAATAAAATTTTATTATATATATATAAAAAAGGGTGGACAGAGTAGAACCAGATCGGCTACATGGTGTAGCTAATAAAATCTGACCCAGGAGGTCAGGTTTTATTAGGCAGGTGTGTCCCTGGCTTCAGAGAAACTTCGCATACCTGCCCTTTAGTTTGTACATTGCTCTTTGCGGGACGGGAAGGAGAGAAGAGAACCTGTGATCAGCCATCCTGCTTCAAGCTCCCCCACCACGGCAAGCTTTTTTAAACATCAAACAGACAAAAACATACGGACATTTAAACATTTAAGTCTTATGACTTAAGTACAAAAAGAGCCACTGAAATTGCCCCAGAAGGTTGGACAGGAACCAACGGGTTGAAATTAAATGAAGAGTATCCGGCTAAACATTAGGACGAACTTTCTGACAGTTAGAGCTGTTCCTCAGTGGAACAGGCTTCCTCGGGAGGTGGTGAGCTCTCCTTCCCTGGAAGTTTTTAAGCAGAGGCTAGATGGCCAACCCTAGAAGCTAAAATGACTAAACTGAGGCTATTGTATTTTGGTCACATCATGAGATGACAAGAGTCACTGGAAAAGACAGTCATGCTAGGAAAAGTTGAGGGCAGCAGGAAAAGAGGAAGACCCAACAAGAGATGGATTGACTCAATAAAGGAAGCCACAGCCTTCAATTTGCAAGATCTGAGCAAGGCTGTCAAAGATAGGACATTTTGGAGGACTTTCATTCATAGGGTCGCCATGAGTCGGAAGCGACTTGACGGCACTTCACACACACATGAGTTCTTAACGCCATGAGTTCTTAATGCACTGGGCCTGACGTCGCAGAGCTGCCGTGTTCAATTTCCGATCTGCTATGTAACCTTGTAGGTGTTTGCAGTTGGTTGTTCAATCTTTGTGGAGCGGAGGACTCTGATCTGGAGAACCGGGTTTGATTCCCCACTCCTCCACATGAGATGCGGAGGCTAATCTGGTGAACTGGATTTGTTTCCCTACTCCTGCACACGAAGCCAGCTGGGTGACCTTGGGCTAGTCACAGCTCTCTCAGCCCCACCTACCTCACAGGGTGTCGGTTGTGGGGAAGGGAAGGTGATTGCAAGCCGGTTTGAGTCTCCCTTAAGTGGGAGAGAAAGTCGGCATGTAAAAACGAACTCTTCTTCTTCAGCACCCCACAGCCGCTCGCAGACGGACAGGGCCTTGCCTCTTAGGGAAGTTGTTTTCCCCTTTGGAGGTATGCAGCACACCTTGTTCCTGAGCGAGCCCTGTTGCAAAAGGTGTTTGGGGTGGCGAGAAGGGTGCCAGGAAAGGCGGGGGGAGCCTTGAGGAATTCACTTCGGGCTCCATTCTGGCACACCCCCGGGCGTTCTGTGCACCCGTCGCGGCGTGCCGAATGCCGACTCTTCCTCATCCCTCCTGAATGTTGTTTGTTTTGTTCCCTACCTGGCGGAGCAAAGGTGGGCTTGGCCAAACCTCTCCCGCTTTCCTCTTCTGTCACGAGCTGTTTGTTGTTGCTTTGGAGAAATGGGTAGGGCCCGGTTTGGAGAATCAGGAGGAGCTCACGTGCGCCGCACGGGAATGATGCCATGCAAGGAGAAGGCTTGAAGAATGCATGTTGGTTAATGGAAGCTAAATGGGACATGGTTTGCCTTGGTGCCGGGCGAAGAAATTTCAGCTGCCCATTTGGTGTTGTTTCTTAAAAATATGCTGACTTTCTTTTCTCTACCACTTAAGGGTGTCTCAAACCGGCTTACAATCACCTTCCCTTCCCCTCCCCACAACAGACACCCTGTGAGGTAGGTGGGGCTGAGAGAGCTCTAAGAGAGCTGTGACTAGCCCAAGCTCACCCAACTGGCTTCATGTGTGGGAGGGGGGAAACAAATCCAGTTCACCAGATCAGTGTCTGCCGTTCACATGGAGGAGCAGGGAATCAAAGCTGGTTCTCCAGATTAGAGTCCACCACTTCAAACCACTGCTCTTAACCACTATACTACGCTGGCTGTGGCTCAGTTTGTAGAGCATCTGCTTGGCATGCAGAAGGTCCCAGGTTCGATCCCTGGCACCTCCAGTTAAAGGGACTAGGCAAGTAGGTGATGTGAAAGACCCCTGCCTGAGACCCTGGAGAGCCGCTGCCGGTCCGAGTAGACAATACTGACTTTGGTGGACCAAGGGTCTGATTCAGTAGAAGGCAGCTTCATGTGTTCAGGGGGTTTAAAAAAGTAGCACCATACAGTGTAGTGCAATTCTGGACTACACATGAGACTGAATAATATAGTTACGGGGAAGGGCCATAGCTTAGTGATAGAGCATCTGCTTGGCACGCAGAAGGTCCCAGATTCAATTCCCGGCACCTCCAGTTAAAGGGTCTAGGCAAGTAGGTGATGTGAAAGACCTCTGCCTGAGACCCTGGAGAGCCGCTGCCGGTCTGAGTAGACAATACTGACTTTGATGGGCCCAGGGTCTGATTCGGTGTAAGGCAGCTTCATGTGTTTAGAGCTGAGATGGTTAGGATGCTGAATTAGGTCCCAAGATCCATGTTTGTATAGCAGTCTCACCACATGCAAAGAGGGCTCTGTAAACTGTAGGGGGGTGCTTTTTTGGGGGGGGTTTGCAATAGTGAATGTGGGGTTACTTCAGGCCACTGTGTCGCACTTTGTCACCCAGGGGCTCTGTAGCTGTTGCCTCTGCTGGGCATGTGTTGTGTGTGGATGTTCCCGTAGCCCACGTAAGTCAGCAAGTTTCTGCTGATGTCGAGCTTTAAATGTCTAGCGGGATGGCTTTGGTCTCAAGGCTTGGACGGAACTGTTGAGGCATCTGCAGAGGGCTGAATCTTTCCCTCCCCCTTTATTAAAAAGCACCTATAATAATTCTGGACGTTTAAGTAATGCTTTTGAGCGCTCAAAGCACTTCACGCGTGTTATCTTGGTGCAGCAGTCCTGCGAGGTAGGCCTGCGTAACGATCATCATCAGCAAGCTGGTGATGGCTGCCAACATGGAAGGCTTTAAGAGACATGTTCATGGAGGAGAGGGCTATCCATGGCTACTAGTCAAAATGAATACTAGTCATGATGCACACCTATTCTCTCCATGATCAGAGGAGCATGCCTATTATGTTGGGTTCCTTTTGGCGACTTCACATTTTGGAGCTTGGGTGGCTTTCATGGTCCAACCTCTGACATTATATCCTCATAACGACCCTGTGAGGTAGGCTAGGCGGCGAGCTTGAGTGACCAGCCCCAGGTCTCCCGGCATGCTTTATGGTTGAAAGAGATTATGAACCTCAGTCTGCCCACTTCTAGTCCAGTGCTCTAACAGCTACACTGTACTATCTCTTTTTATTATTTGGCACGGCAACGATTGTGCAGGTTTTTCAACAGCCCTTCTCTCATTTCCCTCTGCAGCATGTGGACCTCAGCTTACCAATTCCCCCACTGTGATTGTGATGGTTGGTCTCCCAGCTCGCGGGAAGACCTACATCTCCAAGAAGCTGACCCGCTACCTCAACTGGATTGGTGTCCCTACGAAAGGTGAGGTTCAGGGGTCATTCGAGTCACCTTTTCAGAGGCTGTGGGGTTATACGGGGCAATTGTGCGTGAGGCGCAGGGACAGACTATGTTTTTCCTCCCCTCCTTTCTGCAGTGTTTAATGTCGGAGAATACCGCCGGGAAGCGGTGAAACATTATAGCTCCTATGACTTCTTCCGTCCTGACAATGAGGAGGCCATGAAAGTCCGCAAGTGAGTAACTGATTGCCTCGGGGCCAATGAAGTTTGCCAAGCTGAAGATGATACTGTGTGGAACTCCCTGCCCCAGGATGTGGTGATTGCTGCCTAGTTGGAAGGCTTTAAGAGGGGAGTGGACATGTTCATGGAGGGAGAGGGCTATCCATGGCTACTAGTCAAAATGGATACATCATGATGCATGCCTATCATATTTGATACTGTGGAGCACAGGCAGCACAATGCTGCTGCAGTCATCTTGCTTGTGGGCTTCCTAGAGGCACCTGGTTGGCCACTGTGGGAACAGACTGCTGGACTTGATGGGCCTTGGTCTGATCCAGCAGGGCTTTCCTTATGTTCCATGTTTGGCCCTCCATCTCTGACCTTGCTGATCTCGAAGCCAAGAATCAGCATCCCAGTTTTGGGGTAGGCAATCACGCAGGGCCTTTGGTTGGGATAGCGCCGGAAGCTTGTTAGCTCTGAAAAGCCGTGAGGATCTGGTCTAGCCTTCAATATTGTTGATGAGAACATTGTGTAGTGTGTAGTAGTGGTTGGGCTAGGATCTGGGGGGGGGTGTCTTGGTTTAAACCCCTGTTGTGCCATAGAAGCTCCCTGGGTTACTGAGGGCAAGTCACAGACTCTTGGCCTAACCTACAGCACAGGGTTGTTGTGAGGGTAAAAAGCAGGGAGAGGAGAATGATGTAAACTGTGTTGGGTCCCCATTGGGGAGAGAGGTGGGGTATAAGTGAAATAATTACAATAAAATATTTAGGCTGGTAAGGGGAGGGAATTGGAGTTCTGTTGTTTTTTTATGTTCTCAAGTATGTATTATAAGCCTTCTTGAGCCACGGGGAAAGGTGCAATATAAATAAATCAAGCAACTGAGCGTTGTCCTGTGCCATACAGTCCAATCACCTGGTTGATTGAGCAACCTCTAGTGATACCGCTTTACTTATAGAATCATAGAGTTGGGAGGGACCACCAGGGTCATCCAGTCCAACCCCCTGCACAAGGCAGGAAATTCATAACTACCTTCCCCACACACCCCCAGTAACCCCTACTCCATTCCCAGAAGACGGTCAAGATGCCCTCCCTCTCATGATCTGCCAAAGGTCATAGAATCAGCATTGCTGACAGATGGCCATCTAGCCTCTGCTTAAAAACCTCCAGGGAAGGAGAGCTCACCACCTCCCAAGGAAGCCTGTTCCACTGAGAAACCGCTATGTCAGAAAATTCTTCCTAATATCTAGAGAGAAACTCTTTTGATTTAATTTCAACCCGTTGGTTCTGGTCCGACCTTCTGGGGCAACAGAAAACAACTCAGCACCCTCCTCTATATCCCCTTGTTGATGGGCAGAAACCTCCAAATTGTCTGTTTCCTCAATGAGATCCAGCAGCAAAAATCTTTGCTCGGCGGCCTGTGGGTCATGGATGCGTCCAGCCAAATATCGCAGCGCTGGTTTGGTCGGGGGGTTAGGGCGGAGCTTGTTTTAAAATTCTGCGGATCGCTGCATCTAGAATCCAGAACAAAATTGGTCTGAAGCTCTGGACGGGTGGCGAACTTGCAGATTTCTGGGTTGTGGCAGAACTTGCTGATCTTTCTCTTTTTTGGGAGGAGGCAGTATGAGATGCCCCCGTGTACCTGGTAACTGTGATTCAAAACGTCACGGACTTTGCTTTTCTTCCTCTGGCAGGCAATGTGCCTTATCTGCTTTGAGAGACGTCAAGCTGTACTTATCGGAGGAAGGGGGCCAAATTGCGGTGAGTGGCATGTTAAGATAGGGATGCTCCAAGGGGCGGAACGAGGCTGTGTTTTGGCAGCATGGCTGCAGCTTCCTAGTTAGGTTGACTCAGCCTTCCATTTTTCTGAGGTCGGTAAAATGAGTGCCCAGCTTGCTGGGGGTAAAGTGTAGACGGCTGGGGAAGGCACTCGCAAACCACCCTGTAAACACAGTCTGCTTAGTAAAACGTCAGGATGTGACGTCACACCATGGGTCAATAATTACCGTGCTTTCACAGGGGACTACCTTTGCCTTTACCTACTTAATAAAGAAGTGGTGTGCAAATCTGTTTAAAGCCCTTCTTTCTTTTATTCCCCCCAAAAAGGTTTTTGATGCTACCAACACGACGCGAGACCGAAGAGCGATGATCGTACATTTTGCCAAAGAAAATGGATACAAGGCGAGTAAACCGAATGAAAAATTGACTTGTGTTGCAGTGATTCAAAGAGGGATGAAGTGAATCATCCCCACAGAGTCGTGGGCGGACATTTTCTGCTCCTGGGGATAGACGTGTGTCCCCCATCCTCCAATTTGAGTAACCGCGGCAATTAAAACTTTTCGAACACTGCGGTTCAGTATCACCTCCTCCTGAGTTTGCAAGCTGGATAGGAAAAAAAAGTCTTGTCCCTTTAAAAGTTTTAATATGCAGTAATTGCAGGTTAAAGCTCTTTATGGCTCGGGAGTGAAATAACTTGGTGATTGCTTACAGATCAAGCTGATATTAAATGGACAGCTAGACGGGCCAGTAGAAAAGTTGGCAACCCTAGTTCCTACCTCCCCTGGTACCTGCCACCTTTCCCTAGGGCACTGTTTCTATGGCAGATGTAACCCAGAAATCATTGTTGAGTTGCTAATTAAACACATGAAGCCGCCTTATGCTGAGTCAGACCCTTGGTCCATCGCGTTCGGTATTGTCTATTCAGACTGAGGGTCTCAGGCAGAGGTCTTTCATGTCACCTACTGTCTGGCCCTTTTAACTGGCGATGTTGGGGATTGAACCTGGGACCTGCTGCATGCCAAGAGGATGCTCTGCCACTGAGCCATGGCCCCTCCCCTGAATGGAGCTCTCATACATAGCTGCTTTGTACTGAATCAGACCCTTGGTCCATCAAAGTCAGTACTGTCTACCCAGACTAGCAGCTGTTCTCCAAGGTCTCAGGCTGAGGTCTTTCACATCACCTTCTTTCACATCACCTACTTGCCTGGTTCCTTTAACTGGAGATGCCAGGATTGAACCTGGGACCTTCTGCATGCTAAGCAGGTGCTCTACCACTGAGCCACAGCTCCTTCCCATGAAGATGCTTTATACTCAATCAGCACATCAGTCCATCAAGGTCAGTATTGTCTACTTTGACTGGCTCTAGGGTCTCAGTCAGAGGCCAGGTCCTTTTAACTGGAGATGCCGGGGATTGAACCTGGGACCTTCTGCATGCCAAGCAGGTGCTCTACCACTGAGCCACAGCCCCTCCCCTCATGTTTTTGCCTCTTTTCGTCGCTCTTGTTTTCTTTGGAACCCAAGTCCCATTTGGCTGGGCACAGAACCCTTTGTTTCCAATGACCATTTTATAAACAATCCATTTGTTTTGCTCCCCTCAGGTGTTCTTCATCGAATCCATCTGCAATGACCCAAATGTCGTCGCCACCAACATTATGGTAAGAATGCCAACCGCCTTTCTTCTGCGGCAGGGTCTTGTTTGGCACAAAGAATCCCTGAGAAGAGCTCATTGAGATGGAGGCTGGTGCAGCTCACTCCAGATGCTTTCATAAGACTGGACAGGTTCAGTGCAGTTAGTATCAAACTTCCCTGGCCTCCGTGCGTGTCCTTATCTCTCTGTAGAAATGGCAATAAAAGGCTTGTATCTTGTTGTTACGGTTTTCAGTATATTTAGGGTTAAAAGTATAGATATTGACAAACTTCAGCATTGATTTAAACATTTGAAACTTTTTAAAACTCTCAAAGCCTGTCTCTGCATAGCTACCCTGGACTTCCTTGGTGGTCTCCCATCCAAGTACTAACCAGGGCCGACTCTGCTGAGATCTGATGAGACCAAGCTTTCCTTGGCCATCCAGGATAAGGCAAGAGACGTTCAGAGGCAGCTTGCAATTGCCTTCCCTTTGCATAGCAACCCTGGGTTTCCTTGGTGGTCTCCCATCCAAGTACTAACCAGGGCCGACCCTGGTTAGCTTCCAAGATCAGATGAGAATGGGCTAGCTTGGCCAATCCAGATGCTTTCTTTCATTTTCGTGGTCGACAGCTTACTTGGTGGCCCTTGCAAGGACAAAAAGGCAGGGTATACATTTTGTAAAACAAATAAAATGATCAAAACCGTCTTGGCTTTGGTGGGCTTCGGCTCTCACGATGCTTTCCTTTGCATTTGCTTTAGGAAGTCAAATTGTCCAGCCCGGATTATAGGGACTGCAACTCCGCTGATGCAATGGATGACTTTATGAAGAGAATTAGTTGTTACCAGTCGAGCTATCAGCCTCTGGACCCTGACGACACTGACAGGTAAGAAAACTCAAATAGCAGACACGAAACACTGGCTCGCAAGCCGCTGGAAAGGAAGGTTTATTTCCTTTTTAAAAAATGGCAATAAACATGTATTATGTCACTTATAAGCCCCGTGGCGCAGAGTGGTAAGCTGCAGTACTGCAGTCCAAGCTCTGCTCATGACCTGAGTTCGATCCTGACGGAAGTTGGGTTCAGGTAGCCGGCTCAAGGTCAACTCAGCCTTCCATCCTTCCAATGTCGGTAAAAAGAGTACTCAGCTTGCTGGGGGTAAAGGCAAGATGACTGGGGAAGGCACTGGCAAACCACCCCATACACAAAGTCTGCCTAGGAAACGTTGGGATATGACGTCACCCCAAGGGTCAGGAATGACCCGGTGCTCGCACAGGGGACCTTGACCTTACTTATGTCACTTATGCGTACTTTCATAGAAGTTTTATCAAAATCCACCAGTTCCTTTCCCGGCTGGGGTTTCAGTGGACTGTGCAAAAACTGAAAATAATGAAGCTGGCAACTTGAGAGGATTTTGGGGCATCTGAGAGTTATGAAACGCTTCTCTGAGTTTGCAGCGAAACTGTGTGTGTGCATGCATGCGTTCGTGCCCCGTGTGTGGGGAAGAGTGCTGACGTCCTGTTTTCCACTCAGACTCACTGGTGAGACAAGATCTGGCTGGCGCCTCAGATTTTGTGGGCTGAGGGGAATCTTGTTTCCTGTTCCGTCAGCCTGGTGGTCCCATATGCCCTGAGCCCATTGAAACCGGCACGCTCTAACTTGTTTCATTGCCGCAGGGCGTGGTGACGGCCATCAGCTTAGCTGGCTTTAAAAGGGGATCAGACAGATTCATAGGGGAGAAGTCACTGTTCACTCAAAACCTCTGTGTTCTGAGGCCTTTTATTTATTTAGTTAACAAGATTTATAGCCACCCTGCCTGCCCAGTTCAGGGCCACTGAGGCAGCTAACAGATGAAAAACATACTCTGTTAAAAGCATGTCTTAAAAACCATTACAACCAAACAAAATTATATCATAGAATCATAGAGTTGGATGGGCCCACCACCAGGCTCATCTAGTCCCACCCCCTGCACTATGCAGGGAATTCATTACTACCTCCCACCCCACATCCCCAGTGACCCCTACTTCATGCCCAGAAGATGGGAGGGAAAATCCCTCCAGGATCCCTAGCCAATGTGGCCCGGAGGAAAATTACTTCCTAGCTCCAAAGGGGTTTCAAGGCAAGAGACTAACAGAGGTGGTTTGCCATTGCCTGCCTCTGTGTAGCGACCCTGGACTTCCTTAGTGTTCTCCCGTACAAGTACTAACCAGGGCCCACCCAGCTTAGTTTCTGAGATCTGGCTATCCAGTTCGGGTTTACTCAATGCTTTTTTGGATGAGACAGTTCTGTTGCACCACCTGGTCAAATCCCCCCCCCCATATTGATTTATATCTAGAGACCGCAAACTGCCTCTGCGCTAGAATCTTTGACTCACTCCGTGAAATCACAGGTTTGGGCAAGGCTCGTTCCACGTTTGCGTCCTGCCCTCTTTTTTTTTTTTTTTAAAGAAAGGTTTGGGTTGCTTTGGGATGGACAGCCTTGATTTTCATGGTGGGTGGCGCTTCCCGTCTCTCCCCCAGAGAGCTGTCCCTGATCAAAGTGATCGACGTTGGCCGGCGGTACTTAGTGAACAAGGTTCAGGATCACATCCAGAGTCGAATCGTCTACTATCTGATGAACATCCACGTTCAGCCACGCACTATTTACTTGTGCCGACACGGGGAGAGCGAATTCAACCTCAAAGGGAAGATTGGAGGAGATTCGGGCCTCTCCAGTAGAGGCAAGAAGGTAAAGGTGGGAGAAACCCTTTTGGAGATCTGAGTCCAGGAGCATCTTAAGAGGACAACAATATTTTCAGGGGATGAACTTTCAAGAGTTCAAACTCCCTTTGTCAAATACCAAGCTTTGTCTCTCGAAAGCTCATACCCCGAAAATCTTGTTGGTCTCTAAGATACTATTGGACTCAAATCTCACTGTTCAACTGCAGATTGACACGGCTACCCTCTCAAACTATCTTTTTTGAGATGTTGTGGCTGACATCTGGGTGGACTTAACTCGGCAGTAAGCCTCCTTGAACGCAGTGGGACTTAATTCCTTGTAAACATGCCTGGGGATGGTATTTGAACCAATGTGAACGGGCGCTTGTCTCTGGGGGGGGTGTTGCTTTGGGACAAAAGTTTTCTTAGACTTGACAACACCTTAAAGACCAAGAAGATTTCCAGGGCGTAAGCTTTTGAGTAGCTTTGAGTCCAGGAGCATCTTGGAGACCAAGATTTTCAGGGTATGAACTTTTTGAGAGTTAGAACTCCCTTTGTCAAATACCAAGCTTTGGCTCTTGAGAGCTCATACCTTGGAAATCGTGCTTGTCTCTAAGGTGCTACTGTTCTCGATTCTTGCTCGTCTGCTTTAGACCAACATGGCTACCCACCTGAAATTATTCCTAGACTTGTTTACATTCCTTTTCAAATCTGTATTGATGCCACACAGAATTTTATGCTTTATTCTGAATTCAGTTTTTGAGCTCGTCCCAAATTTTGAGTTTTGTTTGTAATCAAAACTGCCAATGGCAAATTGGGGGAGATGCTTCCCTTCAAGGCAACTGAGGGGCAACTCGAGCTGTGATGGATTCTGAGCGTGGACCGGTACAAAGTTCCGGATCTTGGGGCAGAAGGTCATAACAGTCTTCTTTTGTTTTTCTTCCTCAGTTTTCCATTGCGCTCAACCGTTTCGTTCAGGAGCAGAACCTGAAGGACCTCAAAGTGTGGACCAGCCAGCTGAAGAGGACGATCCAGACGGCTGAAGCTCTGGACCTGCCGTACGAGCAGTGGAAGGCCCTGAATGAGATTGACGCTGTAAGGGCTCTTGCTTGGACCACAGGGCTAAGGCAGTGCGGTGTAGCTGTTAGAGCGTCGGACTAGGAGCTGGGAGGCTTGGGGTTGAGTCCTCACTGGGTCAGGAAGCTCAGTGGCTGACTTTGGGGCAGTTGCTCTTTTTTCAGCCCAGTCTACCTCACAGGGTGGTTGTGGCGATAGTTTTTGTAGGGGGAGGCCCACATACACAACCATGGACTCCTTGGTAAGCTTGTGTAGATCGGTAATGTAGTGTTTAAGAGTGGTGGACTCTAATCTGGAGAAGCGGGTTCGATTCCCCACTCCTTCACATGAAGCCTGCTGGGTGAACTTGGGCTAGTCACAGTTCTCTCCAAACTCTCTCAGCCCCGCCTACCTCACAAGGTGTCTGTTGAGAGGAAGGGAAGGTGATTGTAAGATGGCTTTGAGACCCCTTAAAGGTAGAGGGAAAGCAGAGTATAAAAACCAACTCTTCTGCTAATTGAGGGGGAAAGCATTTCCCTCTTTCTCCCCCCACTCCCAAAATGACATCCTTCTGTCCAGAGGGAGGTTTAGCTAACTGGCAGAGAAGACTAATTATGCTTTTATCCTGCTTGTCAACTAGAAGTTTACTAGAAAAAGTTTTTTAAGCCGGGGTGACTGAAGTTCAGTTCTCAGTGTTCCTCCAGAGGGGGTTCTCAACTGAGCTGGAGCCAGGTAGCCATCTGTCTATCCTGCCCTGCCTCCAAGGAGCTCAGGATTGGGTATTCATGGTTCTTACCTCCTCCATTTTATTTTCACAACAGCCCTGTGAGGTAGGTCAGGCTTGGGAGACCGTGGCGGATCCAAGATTAGCTTCATGTCCAAGTAGTTATCCCAACCCAGATCCTCCCCTGTTACGCGCTGAAGCTCTAACTCCTATACTGCAGTGCCTTTCCTGTGGTGGCCCCGTCGCTGGCACGCAGAAGCTGCTGGGAGGTTGCAACTGGGCCATGAACCGATGGAGAGGCCCCTGGCTACTTCATCCCTTCCCTCTGGCCTCATTTCAGGAAGTTGGAGGGGTCCGGTTATGCTCATGTAGCATCTTCCCCCCCCCCGAAGCCTGTTTACAAATGGCAGCAGGGTGCTTATTTTTTTTTTCCTCCTTGAAGGGTGTGTGCGAAGAGATGACTTACGATGAAATCAAGGAGAAGTATCCAGAAGAGTTTGTCTTGCGTGACCAGGACAAATATTATTATCGCTATCCATCCGGGGAGGTACGTAAGCTGGAAGGCCTAGACCAGGGGTGTTGAACTCATTTGTTACGAGGGCCGGATATGATATAAATGTCATTTGGCCAGGCCATGCCTTGCCAGCCCAGATGGGGGTTGGGGGGGTGCGCAGGCCGGATAAGAGCTCTCAAGGGGCCAGATCCAGCCCACATGCCATATGTTTGACACCTCTGTCCTAGACTGTTGCAAACAGAGAAAATGTCACTAATTTTGTGTGTGTGTGTTCATCATGCTTGAGACCCAGGAGGATGGTTCCTAGTGGGCTAGAGTAAATTCAAATGCAGCCCGGGCAGCCCGGGAGCACTGCTGAATTATTTTCCTGCAGGCTAAATTGGCCAGGGATCCTGGAGGGTTCCCCCCCCCCCCAATCTTCTGGGCGTGGAGCAGGGGTCACCAAGGGTGTGTGGGGGGGGAGGTAGTTGTGAATTTCCTGCATTGTACAGGGGTTGAACTAGATGACCCTGGTGGTCCCTTCCAACTCTATGATTCTATTATTCTATTCTATGATTAACTGAGGGCAAACGTATTCTGACGAGTGTAGTGTGGGATAGATCGGGGGTTTGGCTGCTAGTTTCAATGGGCTTGGCTGAGTTCCTACCTCCCTGCCCCTGTCTCTTTTCAGTAAAATTTGGAGTACATCATGGCAGATATTTAGGAACGGAATTAAACGTCTCAAGTCCATTCTAAGCGGCTGGGCCCCGGCTTCTTTTATTCAACGCCTCTTTGATTCTGCCCCCCTGGTGAATTTTTCAAAGCCCCTGAGGTCTCCTGAAAATACTTCCCTGCTCTCTAGAGCTGGAGAACTAGCAGAAAAACAAGCCTCTTCGCAGCATGCAAGTGCCTGCTTTCAGGCCAGACTTGGCCACAAGCTAGAGGTGACATTGTGCTTTTAAAGGCAAATCGCAGCTCCACGCTGCCTCAATTTAGATTGGGGTCGTGCGGGTGAACGAGAGGCTCTTTACTCCCTTCTCAGCACAGTGTTGCTAGTCAAGTTTTTCCTTGCTTGTTTTAAATGGTTCTTTCTCTTTTGTAAATTTAGCTGGTAGGAATGCTTTGGTGGGGGGGAATCGAGGTTGTGACATTAACCCTTTCCTCACCTGCCAGTTTGTTACTGTGGGGGGGGGGATATTCTGCCCTGAGCCACTTTTATTCCCACCAGGGAAAACTTACAGGTATGCACATCTTTTTCCACCCCCTGTTGATGAGCATAAAAGCAGGTGGGGGGTTGCTTTAACCCATTCTTCCCCTGCTATTTTGTTTCTGGGGGAAAGTCCTCCCTTCACAGTTCTCCTCCTTGATAAAGCAATTGTGCCAACTAAATTTGAAAAAAGGGAACAGTATTGTTTAAAAACCAACGTGGAAGATACCGGAGCGTCTAGGGGAGCTCTTTCCTGACGGCTTCGTGGTCACATCGTATCTCTCTCTTGCAGTCCTACCAGGACTTGGTGCAGCGTCTTGAGCCGGTCATCATGGAACTGGAGCGGCAGGAGAACGTCCTCGTCATCTGTCACCAGGCTGTGATGAGATGCCTCTTGGCCTACTTCCTGGACAAGAGTGCAGGTAAGGGGCCTGCGTCGTTTTTGGCCCTCTCTGGTGGTCCAGCATCTTGATTTCCTCCTTCCTAGGTGTGACAGGCTCTGACCTGGATGGCCCAGGCTAGCCTGATCTCGTCAGATCTCAGAAGCTAAGCAGGGCCTGGTTAGTATTTGGATGGGAGACCACCAAGGAATACCAGGTTTGCTGTGCAGAGAAAGGCACTGGCAAACCACCTCTGTTAGTCTCTTGCCATGAAAACCCCAAAAAAGGGGTCGCCATAAGTCGGCTGCTACTTGACCACACTTTACACACACACACAGGTGTGACAGACAGGTTTGTTGACAAACCAAGGGAGGCTCCCGATTAGTTATTGTTGTTTTCAGAGGGTTAGCCTTGTGGTGAGGGACAGCCAGCGTGGTGTAGTGGTTAAGAGCAGTGGTTAGGAGCAGTGGACTCTGATCTCATAGAATCATAAGAGTTGGAAGGGATCACCAGGGTCATCTAGTCCAACCCCCTGCACAATGCAGGAAACCCACAACTACCTCCCCCCCTTGCACCCCCACTGACCCCCACTCCATGTCCAGAAGATGGTTCTGGAGAACTGGGTTTGATTCCCCTCTCCTCTACATGAGCGCCAGAGGCTAATCTGGTGAACTGGATTTGTTTTCCCCACCCCTCCACATGAAGCCAGCTAAGTGACCTTGGGCTAGTCACACTCAGCCCCACCTACCTCACAGGGTGTCTGTTGTGGGGAGGGGAATGGAAGGTGATTGTAAGGTGGTTTGATTCTACCTTAAGTGGTAGAGCAAGTCAGCATATAAAAACCAACTCTTCTGGGTGTAGTGTTAAGAGTGTTGGACTAGGATCTGGGGGACCCAGGTTTGAATTCCTGCTCTGCCATGGAAACCCAGTGCGTGTCCTTGGGCCAGTCACACTCTCAGCCTACCTCAAAGGGTTGTTGAGAAGATTAATTGGAAGAGAGGAGAGGAATGTAAGCTGCTTTGGGTTCCCGCTGGGGAGAAAGGCAGGTTATAAATGAAGCAGATAAATTATTCTGCTGCAGCCGAACAGGCAAAGTCCTGTGTCACCTTTCAAGACTTCACAAAAGTACTGTGGTTCATGGAATCTTGCACCGGAATCAAATCATTAATAATTAATTTACAGAATTTATATCCCTCATGAGAGCCACCAAGGCAACTAACCATTTAAAACGCGCCCGCTAAAATCACATTTTAAAACCATCGGAATCACCCCCTCATTAAAATCACACATCATTAAAACAAAGTAAAAAGCAGTTAAAATAGGGACAAAGACATTAAAAAGCAATTAAAACATATTAAGCTGCTGCAAGGCTCATTGTTGTTTTTTAATGTATAAAAGGGATCGTGAACACCCGAGTCTTGTGGCGCCTGGAAGGACAGCAAATTTATTGTACCACAAGCTTCCGTGGACCACGAATATATTTGTTCATTTTCACAGTGCCGTGGGACTTCGCCTCTTCACGCAGGGAGCAACTCGGTTTGACTGAGCCCTCGTGCAAGTGCAAAGTCCCCGGGGGAAATGGCTGCTGCCCTGCCATTATCATGTTTAAACTCTGCCTTAAGAAATGCAAAAAAAAAACCCCACACGTATAAAACGCCTTTTTCTGTCCCGCTGATTGCCTGTCCTGTGTCTGTACTTCTTTTCAGAGGAAATGCCTTATTTGAAATGCCCTCTCCACACAGTGCTGAAGCTGACCCCCGTAGCCTACGGTGAGTATATTCCAGCTACATACGGAGCGCGGGGAGGCAGAATCCCCTGTCCTGCGGGGCCTCAGTTCTCTCTCCTTTGAGACGATCCCCTCCCTCCGTGGTCAGGGGTGCGATTCTCGTCTTTATGCCTGGAGACTGTGGAAGCAGGCTGCTACAACTCAGAGGGGATTTTCCTTAGGATCTTGCGGGTACCGCACTCACTCGCTTGGAGGACTGTTGCGTTCCTCAGGGATAGGGGTGTCCCCTTCAGCTGCCAAAATGCCTGTTACCCTGCAGAATCTGACAGCCTGCAGAATTTCGCTTACAGTGATTGGATGTGGAAAAAGTCAAATTTCTAGACCTCATTGTGCATTTGTGTGTTGTGGGTGCTTTAGATCAGCTTTTAAAAGGAAAGGCAGGATCTGCCGCGGGCTCTGAGTTAGGCTGAATGAAGTCTGCACACTTTTGCTAATGGGGAGAATTGGACTTTAAAAAAATGGTTTATTAATTTTTAATCCATCAATAAGTTGAATGAAGTCTGCACACTTTTGCTAATGCGGGAGGGAACTCTTATGTTAAAAATAAGCTTGATTAATTTTTAATCCCTCAGCCAGCATGGTATAGTGGATAAGAGCGGTGGTTTGGAGCAGTGGACTCTGATCTGGAAAACCGGGTTTGATTCCCTGCTCTTCCACATGAGCGGTGGAGACTAATCAGGTGAACTGGGTTTGTTTCCCCACTCCTGCACATGAAGCCAGCTGGGTGACCTGGGGCTAGTCACAGCTCTCTCAGCCCCATCCACCTCACAGGGTGTCTGTTGTGGGGAAGGGAAGGTGATTGTAAGCCGGTTTGATTCTTCATTAAAGTCGGCGTATAAAAACGAACTCTTCTTCTTCAATAGGTTTTTAAAAATTGATTAATCATCTTAAGTTTTGTAAATAATGGTCTGTGCTGTATGTTTTGTTTCCTCTCCCCCACCCTCACCATTATAAGGTTGCAGAGTTGAATCCATCTTTTTGAACGTTGAAGCTGTGAACACCCATCGGGACAAACCTGAGGTGAGAAGAATTCTTTTTGTCCATCGGTTTCTTCCCACGCCACTCCTGTTGTGTAGCTGGCGAGAACCTGGGTAGGCCCCTGAGTTTCGGAAAGAACCGTTCTAAGCTCGACAAACTCCTGCTGCGGGTAGTATTTCTCCCTAACATGCCCACATTTCTCCCTACTCGTATCTTCAACCATCTTACATACAAAAAGGTGACTTCAGAGAGCTGCTCTCTGACACCCTCCTAACCATCTCCCAACTTGGTTTTCCTTTTCTTGCCTTTTAGTTTCCCCCCACCCTTTTCTGAAATGTGTTTTTAAGTTGATGAGGATGGGGAGGACGTCAAAGCGAGCACGAGCAGCGTTCTGTTTTTGTCAGAAAGCGGCCAAGACGAGCGCGGCACGGAGTGTGCCAAATCGGGGCTGGGGAGATGTGGGTTCAAATCCTCACTCGCCCACGGAGCTCATACTCTGCTTACCCGGCCTTGCAGGGTGGTTGTGAGGATAAAATCCAGGAAGGGAGAATAGTGTACCCTGAGATGTCTGTGGCGGAAGGGCAGGATAAAAACGTGATAAGGGTGCGAAAGGGTGGGGGGCGGAGGAAGGGAAGCAGGGAGCAGATCCTCTGGCAGTCTTAATGCCAGCACAGCTCAGTGAGGGGCTACCCATTTCAGTGGAAATTCCTCCAACAGGCATGGAGAGTTGACTTTTTCTAACATTAGAGGAGCATTTGAGCCTGCAGCACCACATGGTGTGACCCTGTTAGCTCTGAAGCCGGGTCAGCCTTGGGTGGGAGACCTCCAAACAGGCGGGGAAATTGCTGGATCGTGTGGTGAGACTCTTAACTTAGGGGCCTGCCGTCTGAATGGCACCTGCCATTTCCATTCCTGTGCCCCATACAACCTACCCAAGCCTTTCTCACCCAGCTAGTGTTTGAGCCTTGTGGGAGTCAAGAGTAGGCTTTGGTCTACCTAGGTGCATTTGAGGGTAGGCCCGGCCTACCTTATTTGTTGGTCTCCTTTAACCTTCCCCCCCCCCCCGTGTGTGTTAGTTTAACAGAAAGCCAAAGAAATATTTAGAACACTGAATTTTCATTTTCACTCTTTTCATTTTGTGCTTGTGGCCCACTGTAACTTGGCAGCCTCATATCTTCCTGCCTGGGGCCCGTCACGGTCTCGAGTTCGAAATGTACCCCTGCATGAACACAATTGTGACCGAATGGGGGTGGTTGTAAGTCGGTTGTGGCCCTCCGTTCCCTGAAAATGCTCTATCCTTTGTGGAAAACTAGACTGTCACCTCCTAGAATCAGGGCCTGTTCTGAGGTGGCCCCATGCTGTGGAACGGCTTCTCTATTTTAAACGTCCAGAAAAGCCAGCAAAGGCTGTTTTTATTCAGCAAGGTGTTTGTGACCTGGAAGTGCTGGCTTACACTTCGTTTCCTTGCTGCTGCTGCTTTTTTTTAAAGGATTTGGGTGAGGGTTAAATAATATTTAGTATTAAGAGCGCGCCTGTAAAAAGGATTAATGTGGTTCGCTGTGCTGGAATTTGAAAGATGGGATGGTAAAACAAATGCTGGGTTGATCTACCCCGATTTATAGAACAAGAAAGGAAGTAATATTTCCCCTGTGCCGCATTTAGGGTTGTTTCCAGTTTTGCGTTTTAAGAAAGGCGGGGAGAAGTTGGATCGAGTTTGAAGGAGGGGGGCAAAGACCGTCAAAGGTCTGGAAAATAGCCCCGTGAGGGAAGCTTGAAGGGCCTTGGGGTCTGCTTAAGAGAAGGAGGGGGCATAATTGTGCTCTCTCGAAAGCCTGAAGGGCTGCCCCATAGAAGAGGGCAAAGTCTCGTTCTGTGTTACCCCATAGTAGGGCAAGACTAGCGCTAATGAGCTTAAGTTACAGGAAGGTGAGACTTCGGTTGAATGTCAGGACAGTAAGGGCAACCAGTTGCTGAGTCCCAGCTAGGGATGCCAGCCTCCAGGCGGGACCTGGGAAACCCCCCCCCCCCCGAATTACAGCTCATCTCCGCTACAGAGATCAGTTTCTTTGGGAGAAAATGGATGCTTTGGAGGGTGGACTCTGTGGCATGGTACCCCACTGAGGTTCCTGACCTGAGGTCCCTGATGAAGGGAACTTTGACTCTCCAAGGCGTGAACCCCGGAAATCTTGTCGGTCGTATCTTGTTGGTCTTTAAGGAGCTGCTGGGCTCAGAATCTTCTCTTCTACTGCAGACCAATACGAAAACCTTTAATGGCATTAGAAAAAACCCCTTACATTACACAATAAAATATTACACGTTGCTCAAATAACATTACAATCGTAAACGTTATTCATCCCTGAGTTTTGTCGTGTCGATCCTTTATGATGCTGTGAAAGAATTTGGCCGCTTTCTCAATTACGGTGGGAGAGCGGTTCTTCAAAAGGAAAGACACCTTTACAGGATCAGATAATCCAGTCTTGTTTACCAAGACAGGTGTTAACATTTTCGATCGACTTTTCATCATAATTCTGCTGCAGACCAACACGGCGACCCACCTGAAACTCTTTAAAGATGTCCCCTGCCTTCTCAACCTTCACATGTGTGTGTGTGTGTGTGTGTGTGTGTGTGTGTGTGTTTGTGTGTGTTGTTTGGCAAACCGACTAACCCATCATGCATTTTTGTAAGAAGAAAAAACACACACACACGAGAAACTTGCTTTTTTTTCGTAACTATCGCCTTCTTCCTTTTTTTTTTCTTTGTCTCGCTCTGATGTAGGATGCAAAGAAGGGGCCTAACACCCTCATGCGCCGCAATAGTGTCACCCCTCTAGCAAGCCCCGAGCCCACCAAAAAGCCGCGCATCAACAGCTTTGAGGAGCACGTGGCCGCCGCCGCCGCTTCGGCTGCTCACCCCGTCTGTGGCCCCCAGGAGGTGCCCGCGCAGCTACCTGGACAAGTTGGTTACATTCTTTCATTGATGTTTTTTCCGTTTCCGTGTGGTGGTGGTGGTGGTGGAGAGCCTCGCCCTGGCTCTCGCCCACCCGCTTTTGTGTCTTTTTCTGTTGCTTTCTGACTTTCCAGGGGATTTCTTAACTGCCAAATGGCAGCGCTCCTCTGAGTTCATCTTGGGTGCTGGTTTTCGCTCCCACCCTTTTTGTGTGTTTGATGGGGGGGGGGATTTGAACCCAGGTCTCCCAGAGCATAGCCTGTGATACATGACTCACTGGTAGAGCCTCTGAGCTCGGCATGCAGAAGGTCCCAGGTTCAGTCTCCCGCATCTCCAGTTAAAGGGGCCAGGCAAGTAGGTGATGTGAAAGACCTCTACCTGAGACCCTGGAGAGCCATGGAGAGGGGCTGTGGCTCAGCTGTAGAGCATCTGCTTGGCATGCAGAAGGTCCCAGGTTCAGTCCCTGGCATCTTCAGTTAAAGGGAGCAGGCAAGTAGGTGATGTGAAAGACTTCTGCCTGAGACCCTGGAGAGCCGCTGCCGGTCTGAGTAGACAAAACTGACTTTGATGGACCAAGGGCCTGGTTGAGTATAAGGCAGCTTCATGTGTTCATGAGAGAGCTGGGCTTGAGTGTATGTACCTTTCCGGGGGGGGGGGGGCGGGAAGAGCTTTGTGCAGGATTGTGTGAAAGCATGTGGCTTTATGTCGGAATAAAAACGGAGCGTGCACGATCGGTTTGTGTGCGTGTGTGCCGTCAAGTCACAGCTGACTCATGGCCACCCCGTAGAGTTTTCAAGGCTAGAGATGTTCGGAGGTGGTTTGCCATTCTAGATAGAACTGTGACCGGCCCAAGGTCGCCCAGCAGGCTTCATGTGGAGGAGCGGGGACTCGATCCCGGTTCTCCAGATTAGTCTGCCGCTCTTAACCACTACACCACGCTGGCTTGGATCCCTTCAAACCCTTGACACAAATTAATTTAGGAATATGGCACTGCTTTATCTTCCCTGTCCAAGACTTTCTTGGGTCTGGCCATTCCCTTCCTTTTAATGTCTAGTGCCTCCCTATTAGATTTTTTCTTTTAAAAGGTTTTTTTTAAAGTAGTGAATTTCCACATCTATGACTTTGGGTCGACTATGAGCAACTTGGTATTTGTATCATTTAGGTCAATAAAGCTTGTGTAGGAGAACTTTGCGGATTGACCAGCTTTGTGGAAACTGAACTTCTCTACCTGGGCGTTATTCAAGTAAATGGCCTGTCAGAACATCCACCTTTTCCGTAGTGGGGGGAAACTGAAACCCCCTGGTGACATTTCATGTTGGGCAAATGGAGCAGGGAGGGAAGGCATAAATCCTTCCCTGCCCTGTGTTCCCAGTCCAAATTGGCTTTCACGTATCTGAGAATCATTTGGGTGGGGGGGAAGCCCGCTCCTCAGGGCATGTCCACTTGGGGATGGTACTTAGATGGCCTGGGGATGGTTCTTAGAAGATTGCATCATGGGGTCAGGCTAGGGTTGCCAACCTCCAGGTGGTGGCTGGAGATCTCCCGTTATTACAACTGAGCTCCAGGGGACAGAAACAGGGTTGCCAACCTTGAGGTACCAACTGGAGATCTCCTGCTATTACAACTGATAAGAGATCAGTTCACCTGGAGAAAATGGCTGCTTTGGCAATTTGACTATGGCATTGAAGCCCCTCCCCAAACCTCACTTTCTTCAGGCTCCACCCCAAAAACCTCCCGCCGGGGGTGAAGAGGGACCTGGCAACCCTAGACAGAAATCAGTTCCCCTGCAGAAAAGTGCCCGCTTTGGAAGGTGAACTCTATGGCCTTCTACCCCAATGGAAGTCCCTCCCCTCTCCAAACCCTGCCCTCCTCAGGCTGCACCCCTAAAATCTCCAGGTGATTTCCCAGTTCAGAGCTGGCAACCCCAGGTTAGGCCCTGTGATGCCAAAGTCTGCCTTGGTGGCAGGGGAGTGACTTTCTGCATGGTTGGCCGAGTAGCCGGGCAGCTCGCATCCCGTTCCCCTCCTCCGCTCAGACCGATTGACCCTTGGTGTGATCTTCCTGTTGCTCCTTGGTCCCTTTCTGCTTTGTAGCCCATTACTGATCTCTTTTTCCCATTTCTTTCCCTTTTTCTCTCTGTCTCCCGTACAGCCTTTTCTGGGGAAGGCCTGCCTGTAAGTATCTCCTTGGGAGGCGACTCCCTTTTCCTTATTGCCTGGCTGGCCTGGTTTTCCTTTCCCGCCGTGAGCACTTTTGAGTTTTCTCTGGGAGGCTCCCTGTTTCCCCCATGCAAAGTTGCACGTTGTTTTCTTCTTGGGGTGTGGTAGAAAAAAAACAAAACTATGGCTCTCATTCATTGGTTGGAGCATCTCTTGATTGGCAGCTGTGAAACACTAACTTGTATTGGGGAGAGAAGCGAAGCTCGGTGCTCTATGTCTCGTAAATCTGGCCTTGCTGCCTTTTCTCTGCTCAAGACACTATAGGCAATCCGTGGCTCAGTGGTAGAGCATCTGCTTGGCATGCAGAAAGTCCCTGGTTCAATCCCCGGCATCTCCACTTAAATGGACTGGGCAAGTAGGTGATGTGAAAGACCTCCGCCTGAGACCCTGGAGAGCCTCTGCCGGTCTGAGTAGTCAATACTGACTTTGATGGACCAAGGGTCTGATTCGGTATAAGGCAGCTTCAGGCACATCTATCCCGAAGAAGAGGAGTTGGTTTTTATATGCCAACTTTCTCTATCACATAAGGGAGAATCAAACCAGCTTACAATCTCCTTCCCTTCCCCGCCCCACAACAGACACCCCATGAGGTAGGTGGGGCTGAGAGAGTGACTGGCCCAAGGTCACCCAGCTGGCTTCATGTGGAGGAGTGGGGAAACCAACGCAGTTATCCAGATTAGCGTCCCCCACTCTTAACCACTACACCACGCTGGTTCTCTGCACCCCCCTTGTCTTGCAGAGAACCCCAGTTCTGGGCACTCCTTACCAGTCATCTTATTGGATGCCTTCCTCCTTCACCGCCTTTTATTTTCTCTCTCTCTCTCTCCTCCCCCCCTCCCCCACTTCACTTTCCATGCTGAAAGACGGCCTGTCTGTCACTTTTTCAAACTGTTCGCTTTGCTAATATTTCCCAGGTAAAACGTCTTGCCCCTGTGCATGTTGTGGTTTCCCTGGCCTGGTATGATCCCATTGGAATAACAGCTGCTCAGAGCAGTTTTTGGTGTGTGAGTGTGCAGGAGGTGTGCATGCACACCTAGGTCCATGCTCGCGCGCCTTCCTTTGCACTGGGATTTCTCGGTGTGTGTTCCTTCATAATTTTGTACTAACCTCCTGCTGCATCTTAGAGGCTTCGGACCCTTCCCTGAAATATTGCTGTGCTAGAAAACTGACCGTCCCCACGCTGCTTGCTGTCCCAAGATCCTCCGCATTTTCTTGGGCTGTCTGGTGATTTTCCCCATTTCCCCCCCCACCCAAGCTTACCTTTGCAACTTCAAGGGATACAAAATTAGATCGGGGTGATATTTCTCTTTCAGCGGAGCAGCATTTTGCTGGGCAACAAGCATGCAGTCTTTACAGTTACACAGGATTATTCAGTGATAACTGGAACCTAAGGCTGGCCTGTATGCGTCCCATGGCAGAATGCAGTGGGGAGGATGGACTGAAATCATCAAGCTGCCGGTTAAGGAAGGACATCTTTGCTCCTTCCCTCTATGTGGGAAAACTCCCTGCAAGGAGAAAGCTAGCATAGCCTGGTGCATTTCCTGTTGTGCTAGCTTTCTGCTTACAGTGCCTTTTTCAGAAAGGGGAACTGTGCAAATTGTCATCCTGCACATACAGTGTGAAGTGGTGCTGTTGATTCTTCCGCTCATTCTACTGTGTGTGTTGGGGGGGAGCATGCCTGCAGTAAGGGTGATCTGAAGTCACAGCTGAAAGGGAACTTCAAAATGGCAGCATCCAATGTTTTCCTCGTGTCCTGTCATGTGCATCCATGAGCAAATGTTCTCACTACACAGCCCTCTAGGACCTCGGGCAGAGGTCTTTCCTCAGCTCTGCTATTTGTGATCTTTTAATTAAAGATGCCAGAGTCTTAAACTTGGGACCTTCAGAGAGCGGACACTTAGGAGGGACAGTATGGTGCCTCTCTGGTCCCCTGAAACTAGATCTGTGAAGACACATCCTTATTCTCTACCACCAAAGCTATGCTCATCGGTGCATAGCCATGTGGACTAGAACGGCTTTTTAAAATGTGAGCTGGGGTTCAAAATAAACCTGGAGGTGATAGAAGACTGACAATGGGTTGCCTGCACTTTGTAATTCAGGTGCAGAGCAGGTTTTAGGAGCTACTTGGTCTAAAGCTTCATGGATTCATTTGCACGACTGCATTAAGTTTTAGAAGCTGACCCGCTGGTGTTTAGCTGAGCCTCAGTTTTTCTAACATTTGGATGGCTGGGAGAAAATCCGATCCTGACTTGGTAGGATATTCAAGGGCAGCCTTTTTACAAGGCCAGTTCCCTTGTAAGGAAAAAATGGTCTCCTTTTTCTGCAGTACCTTTTCCATTGTGCGTGTGTGTGCGCGTGTGTGTATGTGTAAAGTGCCGTCAAGTCACAGCTGACTTACAGCAACTCCAGAGGATTTTCAAGGCAAGAGACATGGTTTGCTATTGCTTTCTTCTGTATAGCAACCCTGGATTTCCTCAGTGGTCTTCCCAGCTAAATACTAACCAGGACTGATCCTGCTTAGCTTCCGAGATTTGATGAGATTGGGCTAGCCTGGGCCATCCAGGTCAAGGCAAGAAATGAACAGAGCTAGTTTGCCATTGCCTGTCTTTGCATAGCAACCCTGGACTTCCTTAGTGGTCTTCCCATCCAAGTACTAGTCAGGGCCGATCCTCCTTAGCTTCCAAGATCTGAAGAGACTGGGCTAGCCTGGCCCATCCAGGTCAGGACACCTTTTCAGTTACCAATATACAATTTGAATGGACGAGTCAGACATTGCTAGTCTGTGACTGCATGATTACGAACAATTGCTCATGGTTTGCATTGTGACCTTGTCTGTCCTTCAACAATGGGGTCATTGTGGTCTTTCTCTCTCCTGCACTCCCCAGGGAACGTTTCCGCGGTGATGCCCTGCATGCGAAGGATCTCTTGCTTCTCTGCTTTTTGGTTTTCTTTTTAAAAAAAACTACCCACTCACCATTCCTTCCTTTTTCCTCGACAGAACCTGAACATCTCCCACGAGCAGTCGTGAATTTCTCCAGGCGATGCTGGCGAAGCCTCGCGAGGAAAGGCCCGGCTCCATTTGCATCGCCTGTCTCCGAAACTTGCATCCTTCTCCGCTCTACTTGAGGGTCAACCTTTCTTTTTGTCGTTGACCGTCTCCATAGCTAATCATCTGCCCACTTGGACTCGGAACGGAGGCAGGAGAAAGAAAGACAGACATGAGTGGGGGAGGGAGAAGCGAACATCTCGCTAGATTATAAATGTGGATCCAACGTCTGATGTTTAGGTTGAATTACTTTTTGTTTTCCTTTGGGGCCTGATGGACAGTTGCCGGCCCGAAAGGTACTTCTTTACACTCCGAGTGTCCTAAGTAGCGGTGGAAGGCGGAGGTTATGTGTAAAGCAGCTCCATTGTCTTGCAGAGATGGGAGGCGGCCCCCTATTTCTTTTACAGTGTCTAAATAAGTGAATGGTATTTGGGGTAAGGGGAATGAAGTCAGAAAAGAGGATAAAACCAGTGCATTGTGATACCGACATATTTGATCTCGCTCGTTGGCATGACCCACTGTCCTGTCCCCTGAAATCAGAAAAACCAGGGGCCCCTTCTGAATTAAAAAAAAGTTCCGTATCAAATAATACTAAATTTGAATCACTCTATGAATATTGAAAGGATGTGTAGCTTTGGCCTGAGGACCCCCCGCCAAAAAAACCGACCGGGTTTGAGACCACTTGGTAAACTGTAACAGACAACGTCTGACTTGAGGGAGCGATAGAGGGGTGGTATGAATGCGAGTTTGGTTTTTGACTGAACCGGGAATGGGGAAGGGCACACCCCTAAGGGACACACCTCAATTGCATGTGGTTCATCAGTTATCTCCCTACCCACAAACTCCTTTGATTCCTTCAAGCTCCCGCCCTGGCTGGATCAAGTGTTATAAATCAGTTTTACGGAGAGGACTAACACTTTTCTGATCACCCTCGGAGGGCTCGTCTACATTATCCTTTCGCGTGTGGTGAGGTGCAGGATTTTTTGGCTTGTTTTCTATCTGAGCTGAGGAAGGGCTTATAGTCGCGAAGCATTTTGCAGACAGCTCCTCATGAGCACAGATCACATTCTCACGTGCCACAGAAAACACAGGTCATTACAGGGGCACGCCTCTTTTGTGTCAGTGGTTCACCGCCAGTAGTTGTTTTCCCTTTGGGGCATGGGGATGTTCCCTTGAAGTTGCTTCCAAAGCTTAAAACAATTGCAGAGAATTTGGAGTTTGTCAGCAGTACCCATGTCTTTCCCAAATGTTTTCTCATTTGCTGGGGTTTTTTTTTGGGGGGGGGGGCGGGATCCGCCATTGACTTTTAAATCTTAACACTTCGAAGACATCCCTAATGTTAACCCCGAAAGAAAACCTGATGCCCTGTGGGAGTTGGCTGCAATTTCCCCTCAGCTGTCAATGAAAAGCCGATTTTTGAACCCCTAGTAAGTTCTTTCTTGGGGTTCCGCTTGGCTGTCGTTCCCCCACAAGCACATCTGCCCTTCTTTTGATACCCGCCGGAGCAATCTCTAGCTGCCCGCATCCCTTTTGCTTCCAGAGCCGTTCCAAAACGGTACCTTCAAACTAGGGATGCGTCACGAACAAAAAAAGAGACTCTCCCGGTCCCATTAGCGGAGAATTTTGGGACGGGGCTTTCAGCAAGAAAAACCCTCCCTTTTCCATTTCATAACTTTTCTAGCTTCAGGGAAAAGGTTGGTAGGTTAGACGTTCCACTAGCTCTGTGGGAGCGTGGCGGCTTCTTTAGAAGGAGGTGTTGGGGAGACGGAAAGGCGTACAGCAGTGCCTTGGGTGTTAGGGCTGTGTCACAGTTAAGTGCTTTTTTTGTACGGTTTTTATTAAGGCTGCGTCAAAAGTGAAAAGGCACGTCTGACCACTGAATATTTTTACTGGGGGGGGAGGGGGGGCTTGCCACGCAAGGTGGTTTATATGTGTATATTAGTGTACAGCTGCTAGGACACTTTCTTATTTTTGTTATTTTTATTGTGTTTTTCTGGGAAGCGAGTGCTGTGCATGCATAGAGTTACTCTACCCACCCCCTGCATCAACTGCTTGACTGCAGAGTTCGATTTTTTTCTCTCTCTCTTTAAAGAGAGGGTTTTTTCCAAGGGTGTGACTTTATCTTGCGCACGGCTTGTATTTCTTCTTCCTCTCCCGCTCCGGCTAGATGAACCAGTTGCTGACGAACTGCGCGTTAGTTCCCTGCCATAACCTATTTTACCCGAACTCTCTTTCACTTGATCGCGACAAGGTGAAATGTTTACTGACTCGTATAAAGGAGGGGATCCTGGAAGAAACCGGATTATTTTTTGCTTCTGGCAGTCTGAATGAAGGAGGGGTGCGTACGGAGCGTGACGGGATGGGGGCGTAGATTTTTTGCTGTTTTGCTGAACATCCGCGGCGAGTGGGGGGGGGGGCGCGCGCGAGGCGACCGAGAACCACACCAATGATTTCTTCTTTGATTGTGTTTTTCCTTTGATACTTGAATTTATATTTTTATCATATTTTTTGATAGCAAAGTGCTATTTATTTATTTAAACGGCTGTTGCAGAGCTGAGAGGGGAGGAAAATGTCTTTTTTCCCTTTTCACTTTTTTTTTTGGGGTGCAAAGTTGATTCTGTATATTTGAGTCGGATGGTTGTTTGTTTGCCTGAGATGAAGCTGTGCCCAGCTGCAGGTCTGCCTTTTGAACGTTTGTATATTTTGCAGTTGCCGGACCAATAAAATATCTTCTTGAAATAGAAGTTTGCGGTCTGTGTTTGTTCGCAAGAGTCTCCCCACCCAGTGGATGCTGGATGGGATTTTCATGCTATATGTGTGTGTGTTTTGCCATCAAGTTACAACTGATTTAGGGCAACCCCATAGGGTTCTCTGAGGGGGAGGGTGGCTTGTCCAACATGGCTGCCTTGGAATCACCCTTCCTGTAAGGTGAACTGTCGCTCTCCCACTGCACCACTCTGCATCACGAAGGCCCAGGTCCAAGATGGTCGGCGGCCTCCTTGAGGTTGGCTTGCCATGTAGAGTTAAGAAGAGGGGGTTAAATCGAACTGTCCAAACATCTGGTTAAAAATGGACCTTGTGCTGAGGGGCGCCGCTCTATCCCCAAGGCGCCTTGTGGTGCATGGCGACTTAACATTTCCATGGGAACTGAGGGGCTGTGGCTCAGCGGTAGGGTGTCTGCTTGGCATGCAGAAGATCCCAGGTTCAATCCCCGGCATCCTGCAAGGACTTCTAACCCCTCCTTGTAGGTTCTGAGCCTTTCACCAAGCTGCCCACCCAGCCCTTCTGTGACATCAGAGTAGCTCAGCCAATCTCTGCCTCAGGTTTTGTTGCGCCCCCCACCCCCCAGCACAATACCCCTGAGTACAATACAATACGATATGGAATTTTCCATTCATCATCTTCGGGTTTATAGTTTCAGCCCAACACTGAATGGTAATAGCTGAACATGCCTTGTGATTACAGAAGTGATCAACTGGCTCAGCCGTCTCACCAATCAGATACTCAAGCAGATGGGGTTTGGAAAGAAAGCTGATCTTGGTAGCGAAAGGTTGTTTGAGCACAGGGGCTGATTCATTTCAGTTTTTTTTAGGGAAAGCAACTTTTCCACTTGATTGCTAAACATCAGAATGGGGACTGCAAGATTGGTTTTCATCGAAGACAATGCTAGCCTCTCTCTCTGGCCTGTTGGGATGGCGGGGGAGAGGATGGGAAAGAAGATAACTGCCGTTTGGCTGTAGCCAGCTTATTAAATTCCTCAGCTAGGCCTCTTTTTGGCTGCATGGGAAGTAATTCAAGGCTTTTTGTCCTCTTCCAAAATAGACATATCATTATCAATAAGCTGGCCTTAGTAAAGTTTGTTTTCACAAGTCGCTTTCAAACTTTCCTACTCCCCTAGTAATTTTCTTGTCGTCTTTTTCGGTGTGGGGGGAACTCCTGTGGGTCAAGCCATCTACAGAGCTTCATCTAGAGTACACCCTGGGGTTAGGGTTGCCAACCTCCAGGTACTAGCTGGCGATCTGCTATTACAACTGATCTCCAGCCGATAGAGAGCAGTTCACCTGGAGAAAATGGCCACTTTGGCAATTGTCCCTCCCCAAACTCCACCCTCTATGGTCCCTCCCCAAACCCCACCCTCCTCAGGCTCCACCCCCCAAACCTGCCAGTGGCAAAGAGGTACCAGGCAACCCTACCTGGGGTGGGCCCAGGTGTTATCCCTTGAAAAAGAAGAGGAGTTGGTTTTTATATGCCGACTTTCTCTACCACTTAAGGAAGAATCAAACCAGCTTACAATCCCGTTCCCTTCCCCTCCCCACAACAGACACCCTGTGAGGTAGGTGGGGACGAGACAGCTGTGACTAACCCAAGGTCACCCAGCTGGCTTCATGTGGAGGAGTGGGGGAAACCAACCCAGTTCACCAGATTAGCCTTCACCGCTCATGAGGAGTGGGGAATCAAACCCGGTTCACCAAATTAGAGTCCACCGCTCCAGTTACCACCACTCTTAACAACTATACCACGCTGGCTCCATGCACTGTATAGTGTATTTGGTATGCTGTCTGGTTGTGCATCACAAAAACAGCTGCCTTAATGACGTCCCCTGTTGCCTTGTTCTATTAAGGCAATAGTCTTTGAGAGCCAGTGTGGTGTAGTGTCACACCCCTGGTATTTCTTGGGAGGCCTCCTGTCCAAATACTAGCCAGGGTTGGAGCTGAGAGTGTGTGATTGGCCCAAGGTCACCCAGCAAGTTTCCACAGCAGAGTGGGGATTCGAACCTGGGTTTCCCGGATCCTCATCCGACACCTTAACCACAACACCATGCACGTACTAAGTCTCTATCCCTTTAAATTCGGAAGAAGAAGAGTTGGTTTTTATATGCCACCTTTCTCTACCACTTAAGGCTTGAGACTCAAACCGGCTTACAGTCACCTTCCCCTCCCCTCAACAAACACCGTTTGAGGTGGGTGGGGCTGAGAGCTCTAAGAGAACTGTGACTAGCCCAAGGTCACCCAGCTGGCTTTGTGTTTAGGAGTGGGGAAACAAATCCAGTTCACCAGGTTAGCCTCCGCCACTCGTGGAGGAGTGGGGAATCAAACCCGGTTCTCCAGATCAGAGTCCATTGCTCCAAACCACCGCTCTTAACCACTACACCACGTTGGCTTTCAAGGAGGTGCAGAAGCAGAGTTGCCAACGTCCAGGTGGGTGCTAGTATACAAAGGGGGTTACACGGTAGAAAACCATACATAATAGTACAATCACCGTGTAATAAAGCACATTACTCACAGACTTAGAACAAAGGGACCATCTTGGACTATGTGGTGATGCCAGAAGGAAATGCGCACTCTCCTTCTGGGGACGAAGCACCTCATCTTTTCCGGTGCTCCCAGATTATCGTGACTTCTTAACCATTCCAACTTTTCACAGACTTTTCTTCTTGGCCAGACATAATGCCTTCCCCCTCAATGAATTAACTGGCAGGTTTTTGAAAACCCCAATCGAACGGAGAGTCTGCCTTTGTGGAAAGGCAAAGACAAATGCTTGCCCATTTTTTTAATTCGGTTTTGATTTATATTTTATAAGATCTTTGATTAATCCACTGATTTCACACTTTCCTGTATGTTCTCATGACTACCGCTTAATCTATCTGCTGTCTGGTAATCATAAGGTTGTTACTCTATCAGTAGTTTGCTACTTAACAGCTGCTTTGAAGATACACAGAAAGTTTAATAAAGTTACGCCTAAATGCTCATTTGCATACAGGCAAATGTACTGGAACTGGAATAAAGCATATATAATCTAATTAATTTGCCAATTAAACAAGCTTTTTACTCTAAGAAGAAGAGTTGGTTTTTATATGCCGACTTTCTCTACTGCTTAAGGCAGAATCAAACCGGCTTACAATCACCTTCCCCTCCCCACAACAGACACCCTGTAAGTGGGGCTGAGAGAGTTTGGAGAGAGCTGTGACTAGCCCAAGGTCACCCAGCTGGCTTAGTGAGGAGGAGTGGGGAAACCAGCCCGGTTCACCAGATTAGCCTCCGCCGCTCATGTAGAGGAGTGGGGAATCGAACCTGGTTCTCCAGATCAGAGTCCACCGCTCCAAACCACCGCTCTTAACCACTACACCACGCTGGCTCTGAGTAAGCTGTACCATCCATGGTTATCAGTGCATCAATGTAAACTCCGGGGGACCCCAATCCCCGTCATGGCCGGCCTCTTTTCGCCCTCGTGGATCCTATGAGAGTCACAAGCCCTCGCCCAGCCTGGCATTCCCAAATAACCAGCAAGCAAAACAGAAGAATGAAAATCCCGCCCATGTTCAGAAGTGTTCGTTCCCCCACCTTCCCTCCATTGTGTTTATGAGCTGTCGGCTTGTGTAACGCTAAGATCAGCTGCATTTGGAGGGAAAGGAATGACATTCGATAACCCTGTCTGGTAGCCGGGGAGGGGGTCAGCTAAATTTGGACTGAAAGGTTAAAAGAGGGCAGACAGGGGCTGGAGCCATGGGTTGCATGTGGACGATTCCATCCTCCCCCCCCCCATTATTAAATATATGAAAGGTTTGCCACTTTGCTGAACAGGTGCGTGGTGTGATGGTTAGTGTCGGACTAGGATCTGGGAGACCCAGGTTCGAATCTCATAATACTAGAACACGGGGTCGCTGCTGAATAGCCCTCTCCTCCATGAACACGTCCACTCCCCTCTTAAAGCCTTCCAAGTTGGTGGCCATCACCACATCCTGGGGCAGGGAGTTCCCCAATTTAACTATGTGTTGTGTGAAGAAATAATCCTTTTACCTGTTTTGAATCTCTCACCCTCCAGATGATTTCTCAGACAGTTTGAGTAAATAATTATATTTCTGCTATGAGTCAAATTCAAAATTCTATTATTACTTTACAGTGATTCAACTTGAGTTAACTCCATCTTATTTGAAATGACTTGCAGAACAGTAAACACAATCAGTATTATCAATAATTCATGTCTTTCATATCAGAATGTTATGCTTCTTGCTGTTCGTACCCCCCCCCCACACACACCATTTTCTAGGTAGGAGCTTTTGAGAGTCAACGCTCCCTTCATCGGGAGCTCTGTTGGGCTCTAAGGTGCTTCTGGGTGCGAATCTTACTCTGTTACTGCAAACTTAACAGGGCTACCGTCTGAAACTGGGGGTGGAAAGTGCCGTCAAGTAACAGCTGACCTATGGTGACCGTCTCAGCGTGGTGTAGTGGTTAGGAGTGGTGAACTCGAATCTGGAGAACCGGGTTTGATTCCCTGCTCCTACACACGAAGGCAGCTGGGTGACCTTGGGCTAGTCACAGTTCTCTCTGAACTCTCTCAGCTACACCTACCTCACAAGGTGTCTGTTGTGGGGAGAGGAAGGGAAGGAGATTGTAAACCAGTTTGATTCTCCTTGCAAGGTAGGAGATTGATTCCCCTTGCAACTCTTCTTCTTCCTGTTCAGCCCAGGGAGGTCCATTGTTCTGAATTTGTGAATGAACTCAAGTTCAGCAATCTCACATAGTAATATAATATCCCCTTGAAGCTTCTCTGTTTGAGGACTGCCACTCTTAGGTCACCAACGGAGCATCCTGGAAGAATAAACCTTCTCCCACAGGTTGTTGAATTTTGTGGTTTTTTATTTCAGATTTATGCCCATCTATTCGTTTGTGTAGTTTTATCTCAGTTTGCCAGGCGTCCACGAGGATTTGCCGTTTAAGACCTCGAAGTCGGAAAAGAAAACGCCGGCTTTTCCCAAGCGGCTGCCAACTCACGGCAAGGCGTGAAGGGGTTAAGGATGCTGGAGCATCCTTCCGGGAGAAAGAGGACCACAGGAGAAGGGCGTGGGGTGTGTCGGCGCTCTGTTGCCCGGGCGACCGGCTGCAGCAAAGCTCTGCCCGGCCAATGAGGAGGAGTCAGCCCTGGCCTTTGCCAAGGATGAAAGTCAGGCGCTGGTTTCTAATTGGATCGTGCGAGGGATCAGGCGATGGGCTGCTGCAGAGAAGAGGGTGGGGGGAAGGCTCAGATGGAGAAGTAGGGGGGAATTATGTGGGTTGCAAGAGCAAGTTTTCTAAGAGGGCTGAACGTCTCTTTTTTTATTCTTTTTTTATTCACATTACTTGGCAGGACGAAAGCAGGACACGGTTGCAATGTTAACAAGCGGAGAGACGCACGATTAATTTCTGGCTTCCTTGCCAGAGGCAGGCAATGGCCTGAGAACTGATAAAATTCACTCCGGTTTAGGCTTGCAGGTACAAACAGGAGCAAGTGAATGGCCGCTCTGTGACAGCTTGGCTTGCCAACAGGCCTGGAGAAAAATGCCCTCCAACCAGGTGCCTCTAAGAAGCCCATGAACAAGATGACTGCTGCAGCATTATCCTGTTTGGATAATGCACCTAATATAATATAGTATAATATAATATAATATAATATAATATAATATAATATAATATAATATAATAATAATTAATATAATATATAATATAATAGTTATACTATCACCATGCAGTCGTCCCGGGGGGCGTTTCTGGGGCCTTCAGGGGGACGGAGCTGCCATTAGGCAGCTTCCTGACCCCTTTCAGGCTGGGATAGAGTTGCCAGGTCCCTCCTTGTCACCGGTGGGAGGTTTTTGGGGCAGAGCCTGAGGAGGGTGGAGTTTGGGGAGGGGCTTCAACAGCATAGAGTCCAGTTGCCAAAGTGGCCATTTTCTCCAGGGGAACTGAACGCTATCGGCTAGAGATCAGTTGTAAGAGAAGGAGATCTCCAGGTAGTACCTGGAGGTTGGCACCCCTAGGCCGGGAACACCCCCTTCCAACAACAGTGTTGCTGCGCCAGGTTTTTCCTGGCACAGCCTCACTGTTTTCAATGGAGAAAACGCCCCATTTTCAGGGGGGGGATTTAAAAGGCTTTTAAAAGCTTTTTGGCGGCTGGGGAACAGCTTTGGAGGGGCCTTGGCCACGCCATCCCCAGCTGCCACAATAGGGTTGCCAACCTCCAGGTACTAGCTGGAGATCTCCTGCTATAACAATTGATCTCCAGCCGATAGAGATCAGTTCCCCTGGAGAAAAATGGCCGCTTTGGCAATTGGACTCTATAGCATCGAAGTCCCTCCCCAAACCCCATCCTCCTCAGGCTCCGCCCCAAAAACCTCTCGCCAGTGGCGAAGAGGGACCTGGCAACGCTCCGCTGAAAGGCTCAGGAATGAGCTGTTAGTCATAGGAAAACATAAATACATAAAACACACTAAAAAAGAAAGAAAATATAATTTTTTCTTTTGATTGCAGGTATAAAAGGAGTACAATAACAGCAAGGGTGGTTAATACATTTAGAAATGAATAGAAGAGGAAGGGTCATTATAAATTTATCTTCCATAACATATTCTGTTACTTTATTTGTCCAGTTGTATCCGAGTAATCTTCTGCTTTCCACTTTCTTGCATACTTCATTCTTGCTGCTGTCACCATATATTTAAATAATTCATTATATATTTGTGGCATGTTGTCTGGCAAAATGTTTAACAACATTTTTTTAATGTAAGACAAATATGATTTTCAGTATTCTTTGCATTTCATCATGTATCATTTCCCAATATTTTCTTGTTTTTTGCAAGAACACCACATCTGACAGAATGTCGCATCTATGCTTTGACATTTCCATTTGCCTTTGCAATGTCTTTAGGCATTATGTACCATCTAAAGTACATTTTACACCAGTTTTCTCTAAGCATTTTACATTTCATAAATGTGGTTTCTCTTAACCATAGATTCTCCCACTGAGTCATATCTATAACTGCTCCTAAATTTTCTCAAACAGTCTTTTACTGGTTCTGTTTCAGTTTCACACTGTCGCAATATATGGATTTCCCCAACAGTTGACTCGAATCTCCCATTATTAGAAATTCAAAATGTGGTTTTTCCCCCCCTCAAAAGCCCACCTTATTTTTTTAATTGTTCTTTCATTTTTGTAACCATTTGATGACATAACAGCCACGGAATATTCTTTCCTTCATCTTTAACCCTTTGCCAGGTTTTTATCTTTCCCCCTTGTCCGTCATATTCTCAAAAGAAGAAGAAGAGCTGGTTTTTATATGCCGAGAGTTGGTTTTTATAGGTGGGGCCGAGAGAGCTGTGACTAGCTCGAGGTCACCCAGCTGGCTTCACGCGTAGGAGTGGGGAAACCAAACCAGTTCACCAGATTATAGTCTGCTGCTTACGTGGAGGAGTGGGGAATCAAATCCGGTTCTCCAGATCAGAGTCCACCGCTCCAAACCACCGCTCTTAACCACTACACCACGCTGGTTATATAATCTGTTTCTCTTCGTATAACCTTACCACAATATTCCTCCACTAGCATCATCAGAGGCGAAGCTGGTGGGCTGATCCTGGTTCTGCACTGAAACCATATAACAATATGGTCAGGCTGCACCTGAAGTATTGTGTGCAGTTTAGGTGCATCCTTCAAAAAGGATGGGGACAGAATGGAGCGGGTGCAGAGGAGAACGACGAGGATGATCAGGGGTCTGGAGACCGAGCCCTGCGAGGAAAGGCTGAGGGACCTGGGAATGTTCAGTCTGGAGAAGAGGAGGTTGAGGATGGACATGATTGCTCTCTTTAAGTATTTGAAGGGCTGCCACTTAAAGGAGGGCAGGGAGCTGTTCCTGTTGGCAGAAGAGGACAGGACTCGCAATAATGGGTTTAAATTGCAGGTGGAAAGGTACTGGCTGGATATTAGGGGAATTTTTTTTTTTACAGTAAGAGTTGTTCGACCGTGAAATCAGCTACCTAGGGAGGTGGTGAGCTCCCCCTCACTGGCAGTCTTGAAGCAGAGGCTGGACAAGCACTTGTCAGGGATTCTCTAGGCTGATCCTGCATTAAGCAGAGGGTTGGACTAGATGGCTTTGTATGGCCCCTTCCAACTCTATGATTCTATGAATTTCTTGAGTAGGGAACATCATGCTCTTTTTAAAGAAAAAGTTTTGGAAATGTCGACGATCAATGGAGAGGAAAATGGCTAAAGAGCCACTCGGTCTCTTTCTCCTCAGTTTACGGGCGAGACAGGAGTGAAGCCCCCCCCCCATCCTTTGTTGGCTGTGCTGCCAAACACATCAGCTGTCTCTCTGACTCATCTTTCAGACTGCAGAGGAATGAGTAGCATGCAAAACCTGACTTTGATCACATAGCGCTCTCCTCCACAAACAAAACTCCCAAGAAGCAGCCTGGGAAACGGGCTGACGACATCTGATAGAGAAGTGTCTGGGAAGGGAAGTGAAAGAAGGGGGAAGTGCGTCAGCCTGCCCTCCAATCTTGTATCTCCTTCTTATTGGGTCTATTTGGTTAATATAGCAGAGTGTGCCCAGTCAGGGGGGATATCGAGTGCAGTAAAATCAATCCTCCCAAGAAGCAAATTTCAAAAAAGTAAAAATTACATTAATTCAAGTAGATTTTATTCACGTTAGGTAGGCCTTTTATTAGGGTTGCCAACCTCCTGGTAGTAGCTGGAGATCTCCTGCTATTATAGCTGATCTCCAGCCAACAGAGATCAGTTCCCCTGGAGAAAATGGCCACTCTGGCAATTGGCCTCTATGGCATTGAAGTCCCTGCCCTCCCCAAACCCTGCCCTCCTTTGCCCCCAAAACCTCCTGCTGGTGGTGAAGAGGAACCTGGCAACCCTACCTTTTATGCAGGAAAGTTTCTCTGCGGTCACCCCTACCACCTTCTTTGGGGCTTCCTTTTGACTGTGTGCTAAGAGCCGTCAAGTCGCTTCCAACTCATGGCGACCCTATGAATCAACGTCTTCCAAAATGTTCTATCTTTGACAGCCTTGCTCCGGTCTTGCAAACTGAGGGCTGTGGCTTCCTTTGTTGAGTCCATCCATCTCTTGTTGGGTCTTCCTCTTTTCCTGCTGCCCTCCACTTTTCCTAGCATGACTGTCTTTTCTAGTGACTCTTGCCTTCTCATAATGTGACCAAATACTCAGTTTAGTCATTTTAGCTTCTAGGGTCAGTTCAGGCTTCATTTGATCTAGAACCCACTGATTTGTTTTTTTGGTGGTCCACGGTATCCGTAACACTCTCCTCCAATACCACATTTCAAAGGAATCTATTTTCTTCCTATCAGCTTTCTTCGCTGTCCAGCTTTCACACCCATACATAGTAACAGGGAATACGATAGACTGAATTAACCTAATCTTTGTGGCCAGTGACACATCCTTACACTGCAGAATCTTTTCTAGCTCCTTCATGGTTGTTCTTCCCAGTCTCAATCTCCTTCTGATTTCTTGGCTGTCATTTATATGACAGCCTAAAAGCAAACACTCTGGCCTGCGAATGGAGCTTCGGCTCCTGAAAGTTTGTGCTTTGGAAATCTTAGATCTGATTCTAGCAGCACCTTAGAGACGACTATTGCACTTAGAGAACCAAAGGGCTACTAACCAAGAATGGATTTAACTGGTGTCTCATTGCCCCAGAAGGTGGTCAGGATCTAGGGTTCCCAACCTCCAGGTACTAGCTGGAGATCTCCTGCTATTACAAGTGATCTCCAGCCCACAGAGTTCAGTTCCCCTGGAGAAAATGGCAGCTTTGGCAATTGGACTCTATGGCATTGAAATCCCTACCCAAACCCCGCCCTCCTCCCGCTGTGTGTATGTGTGTTAAGTGCAGTCAAGTTGCTTCCGACTCATGGCGACCCTATGAATGAAAGTCCTCCAAAATGTCCTATCTTTGACAGCCTTGCTCAGACAGCTTCCTCCTCCCACTACACCCCAAAAACCTCCCGCCAGTGGTGAAGAGGGACCTGGCAACCCTATCAGGATCCCACCAGCAGATCCTCCCCGCCATGAAGCTGCTGATCCCAGAGCTTCCCTTTAAGCCAATCCACTAGATCATGTGCCGAAAGCCACGCCGCCAGTCCTCTGAATGAAGGGAGAAATCTGCTTATTCAGGATGTCCCTGGGGCCTTTTTCCATCTACACACAAACTTACGCATAACAGTGAAAAGTATTATTCTTTAAATGGATGGGAACAATGAGAGCCTGCTATGGAGCATTTCATAACAATGAAAGGGAACATTGCGGGCGATTGTTCTATTCTCCCCGACATACTTTCATAACAAGCAGGCACAATTCCTAACCTGCCTCCCGCCCTTCAGAACATACTACTGTTGCTGACACAATTTTTAGCCAAGGTGACGGAAAGACACAGGACAATCCTGTTGTGTGAGTCTTGCATTGGCAAGTCCAGCTTTTGGAATTGGGACCCATTTCTAAACTCATGTGGAGACCCTCTGGGTTGCCATCTCTGGGTTGGGAAATTCCTGGAGGTTTGGGGGCGGAACTGGGGGAGGGCGGAGTTTGGGATAGGGGGGACACTCAGCAGGGATGTGATGTCACGAAGTCCGCCCTATGAAGCTGCCATTTCCCCCATCTTCCGGAGATCAGTTGTAATTCCAGGCACCACCTGGAGCTCGCAATCTTATGACAGGCAGGAGCACACAGTGCCAGTCCAGGAGACAATGGGTGTAGGGTTTATGCCCATCACTTCCCCTAATACTGATGGGTAGGGTTGCCAGGTCCCTCTTCGCCACCAGTGGGAGGTTTTTGGGGCGGAACTTGAAGAGGGTGGGGTTTGGGGAGGGGAGGGACATCAATGCCATAGTGTCTAATTGCCAAAGTGGCCATTTTATCTAGGGGAACTGATCTCTATCGGCTGGAGATCAGTTGTAATAGTGGGATATCTCCAGCTAGTACCTGGAGGATGGCAACCCTACCAATTGGGTTCTATTTTTTTGGTCACTGCAAAGACCTAGCTTTTATAGATGCATAGAAACATGTGGGTATGTGTTAAGAGAGAGTGGACGGGGAGAAGCTTTTCTCCCTCTCTCAAAATACTAGAGCACGGGGTCATCTGATGAAGCTGGAGGGTGAGAGATTCAAAACAGATAAAAGGAAGTATTTCTTCACACAACACATAGTTAAATTGTGGAACTCTCTACCCCAGGATGAGGGTGATGGCTGCCAACTTGGAAGGCTTTAAGAGGGGAGTGGACATGTTCATGGAGGAGAGGGGTATTCATGGCTACTAGTTAAAATGGATACTAGTCATGATGCATACCTACACTCTCCAGGATCAGAGGAGCATGCCTATTATCTTGGGTGCTGTGGGACACAGGCAGGATGGTGCTGCTGCACTCGTCTTGCTTGTGGGCTTCCTAGAGGCACCTGGTTGGCCACTGGGTGAACAGACTGCTGGACTCTATGGGCCTTGGTCTGCTCAGGCAGGGCTTTTCTTATGTTCTTAAGTGCTGTCAAGTTGCTTCCAACTTGTGGCGGCCCTAAGAATCAACGACCTATGACCAAACTCTAAAATTTTGGGAAATTGGCCTCGACTGCAACATAGTAATCAGCACCTCTCCAACTGGGAACAGAGAGAGACAGAGACGGATATCCTGCTGATCTATTAATAGCAATGTGTGGAAACTGAACAGGAGGCTTCAGACAGAAAGGAAAGGGAATTTCCTTTCCTGACATGTGGCGGTTGGAGTCATGTGGCTGCCTACCTACTAAGTGTGCTTTCTTGCATCATTCGTCTGGAAGTGGATTCCAGAGATGGAATCTCGGTCATCAGCTGACATTGTCCTTTTCACTCATATTCATTTCCCAGATAGGTCAACAATGAATTTCACTGTCACGTTCCACACTAATTCATGCCACCTCTAATGAAGATGCTTCGTATGTATTTGGATATTTATTAGAATGTGAGTTCATTTATGGGTAGTTTTGCCAACTTCCAGGTGGGGTTTGGAAATCTCCCACAATTACTACTTATCTCCAGTCAACAGAGATCAGTTCCTAGGTTTGCCAGGTCCCTCTTTGCCATCAGCGGGAGGTTTTTGGGGTGGAGCCTGAGGAGGGCGGGGTTTGGGGAGGGGAAGGACTTCAAGGCCATAGAGTCCCATTGCCAAAGTGGCCATTTTCTCCAGGTGAACTGATCTCTATCGGCTGGAGATCAGTTGTAATAGCAGAAGATCTCCAGCTAGTACCTGGAAGTTGGCAACCCTATCCTGAATATAGGCCTGCCAAGCCCCTGGTTGCCCTGAGCCACTGCTCCTAGCAGGAGGAGGAAAGATTTTTGAAAACCCGCCAGCTTAGCAATGATGTCACTTCCAGGAAAACCTTAAGGTTGCCAACCTCCAGGTGGTGGCTGGAGATCTCTCACTATTGTAACTGATCTCCAGGTGACAGAGATCAGAGCCCCTGGAGAAAATGGCCGCTTTGGCAATTAGACTCTATGGCATTGAAGTCCCTCCCCTCTCCAAACCCCACCCTCCTCAGGCTCCATCCCCCAAATCTCCAGGTATTTCCCAACCTGGAGCTGGTAACCCTAGAAAACCTGGATATGATGGTGGAAGCTCTGGGAATCACTAGAGATTCTATGGTTTTCCATTTCCAGCAATCCTTAGAGCTACGAGAATAAAAGAGAGCAACCTGTCTCTTATTTCAGGTTCTTATTCTATTTTATACCATAACAGAGAGTGGGTGTGATTTGGCATTTATTTATTTTTTTGCCTCTGGCTGTCTTGAGTTGCCTCTGTTCAGAACAAATGCTTCCCCAGACTTGGTTTTCTTACCGCGCTCATTCTGTTACTTTAGCTAACCGGTCAAAATATTTAGGAGCATTTTGATCTGCGCATCCTTTCAGCTCTTGATATGGTACCCGATATACTGAAATCCATACAAGACACACACAGTTAAAGGACGGGGAGATTTCAGGGCAGTTGCTTCACTGCATTCTTCACCTGTGTGAGTCAACCCTCTGGAATGTTATCATGTGTTAAGCAGGCTTGGGTGCCCTGGCGACCTTTCTCCGGTGACTCACATGCTATCTCTTGCCCTGTGAATGGGAAATGGGGCTGATTCATCCTCCCGTGAGACATTAACCTCGTGGCAGGTGAAGGATCACCTGAGACAGGAAGCTCCTGGAAACCAACAGCCTTAACCATGACCCATTTCAGCTCCAGTACTTAGACTGAAGCTTTCCTATGGAACGGGCGGCCTGAACTTGTTCTGTTGGCTTATGATGACACTAGGCTGGGATATTGCACTGGATTCAGCAACTCTTGTGCCAGATCTTACCTCCTGGTGACAGCACGTGACTGTCACACATAGGGTTGCCAGATCCCTCTTCCCCACTGGTGGGAGGTTTTTGAGGTGGAGCCTGAAGAGGATGGGGTGTTGGGGAGGGGAGGGACTTCAATGCCATAGAGTCCAATTGCCGAAGCGGCCATTTTCTCCAGGTGAACTGATCTCTATCAGCTGGAGATCAGTTGTAACAGCAGGAGATCTCCAGCTAGTACCTGGAGGTTGGCAACCCTAGTCACACACCTTTGCACAGTTCGATTCTCAACTCCTCCACAAGAAGCCTACTGGGTGACCTTGGGCTAGTCACAGTTCTCTTTGAGCTCTCTCAGCCTAGGGTTGCCAGCTCCAGGTTGGGAAATACCTGGAGATTTTGAGGGCAGAGCCTGAGGAGGGGAGGGTTATGTGAGGGGAAGGACTTCAGTGCCTAGAGTCCAATTGCCAAAGTGTCCATTTTCTCCAGGTGAACTGATCTCTATCGGCTGGTGTAATAGCAGAAGATCTCCAGCCATCGCCTGGAGGTTGGCAACCCTATCTCAGCCCTACCTACCTCACAAGGTGTCTGTTCTGGGGAGAGGGAGGGAGGGAGATTGTAAGCCGGTTTGATTCTCCTTAAAAGGTAGGGAAAATTGGCATATAAACACCAACTCTTCATCATCATCTGGTTTGCCAGGCCCTGGGGTGGACTCATAAGCAGCATAATGTGAGTAGGTACTACATGGATCAGTCGTATAGCAGCAATGCTAAAAGTGAAACTCCAGAAGGATCCTGCAAATAACTCCCGGGTATCCTGCAAATAACTCCTAGAGATCAAAACTAGCTCAAACAAATGCTAACTGTGTGTGTGTGTTTGGAGGTTATTCAATTTATATGGAAACACTAAGGTCCTCCAGGTGCGGCCTGCAGTTCCCCAGGAATTACAAGTGATCTCCAGGTGACAGAGATCCGTTCCACTAGAGGAAAGGGCAGCTTTGGAGAGTGGAGACTATGGTATTATACCCTTCTGGGCTCACTCCCCTCTCCAAACTCTACACTCTCCAAGCTCTGCCCCCGACATCTCCAGGAGTTTCCCAAGCCACAGTTGGCAACCCTGAAGATGACTGGTGGAAAGATCTATAAGATGACTGGTAACGACTGGAGGAAACATTGTGGATAGAGCAATCAGAAAACAAACCAATGTTGACAGTGATGACTGGAAAGTTTCCCTGCAAGTTCCATAATTTCCTGACTCCCATTCCCCTTAGACTGAATTATCCAACCCCAAGTGCCGGAACAAATAATGTGAATGAAAATGAACACATGCCGTTCCCTTTCCTATTTGTCTTCATTATAATAACGTTTGGGCTTTTTATTCCTTGATGAATAAATGAACGCCCATACCCGCTTCCAAGTTCTAATGATGAAGCCCTATATTAAAACACGAAGCACCTGTCCCTTTATGAAACTGGAATCAGATCTCGCGTGCTTATTGATCTGCTTCTACTACAATTATTGGGTTCGGTTAAAAAAACACAGGTCTCCCGAGCGCGTCGCTTTTCCCTATTGACAATCGATCCAATACGCGTCATTTCGATGGCTCCTGCTCTTTCGAAACATGTGACGGCTTTGAATGGACCTGGGGGGCGTTTGCCTCATTCAAACCCAGCGCACAATGCTCTGCCTCCTCACGGTGTTATGGCGAAGAATTTTAATGTGCATCAGGCCGGCAGCCTGAAGGCTGGTTCCCATAGCAATTTCCTTTTGCAGGAGTAGGTGGCATTTTCGGCCACAGTGGCTTCTGATTTCTTATATGAATCAGATACGCCTAAGCCTTCTACAGACAACATAACGCACACTGAAAGTAATGCCAGCAGATAGGGTTGCCAACCTCCAGGTACTAGCTGGAGATCTCCTGCTATTACAACTGATCTCCAGCCGATAGAGATCAGTTCCCCTGGAGAAAACGGCCGCTTTGGCAATTGGACTCTATGGCATTGAAGTCCCTCCCCTGCCCAAACCCCGCCCTTCTCAGGCTCTGCCCCAAAAACCTCTCGCCGGTGGCAAAGAGGGACCTGGCAACCCTCGGGAGCTGGCGTCCCTAGGTGTCAATCATACGGCCTGAGGGCCGCATCCGGCCCCTTGAGAGCTCTTATCCGGCCCGCAAGCCAGCCGAAGCAGCCCCCCCCGCCCCGCTCCTGAGGTTTCAATGATCAAAGATGGTTAAATAAAAGAAAATACTGTGAGAGTGTTATTGTTTTAAGCATGTTTGTATTTTACGTTAAAAACAAGTAAAAAATAATAACACTAATTGGCTTTGCCTGTGTCTTCTATAAAGTTGGCATTAAAGTTTATGGTACACATGGCCCGGCCTGACCAAGTGACATTTATGTCATATCCGGCCCTCGTAACAAATGAGCTTGACACCCCTGCTCTCGACTCAAGGACTCACATTGTTCTCCTTTCCTCCCTTTTATCATCACAACAACCCTGTGAAGAAGGTTAGACTGAGAGTGTGTGACTGGCCCAAGGTTACCCAGCAAGCTTCCACGGCAGACTGGGGATTCGAAGCTGGGTCTACCAAATACTAGTCCAATACTCTTAAAACCCTACGCTGCACTGGCTTTATCGAGTGTGCTTTAAATTGTTAGCTGCTTTGGTGGCCCTTCTGCTTGGCATGGAGAAGGTCCCAGGTTCAATCCCTGGCAACTGCAGTTAAAGGGACTAGGCAGGTAGGTGATGTGAATAGACCCCTGACTGAGACCCTGGAGAGCCGCTGCTGGTCTGAGTAGACAATACTGACTTAGAATCGTAGAATCATAGAGTTGGAAGGGACCACCAGGGTCATCTAGTCCAGCCCCCTGCACAATGCAGGAAATTCACAACTACCTCCCCCCCACACCCCTAGTGATCAGAAGATGCCCAAGATGTTCTCCCTCTCATCATCTGCCTAAGGTCATAGAATCAGCATTGCTGACAGATGGCCATCTAACCTCTTCTTAAAAACCTCCAGGGAAGAAACACTTCCCACCTCCCAAGGAAGCCTGTTCCACTGAGGAACCGCTCTGTTAGAAAAATCTTCCTTTGATGGGCCAAGGGTCTGCTTCAGCATAAGGCAGCTTCACGTGTTCGTGTGTAAGGGCAGAAAGGTAGGATACAAATTCTGTAACTCAATAAAATGATACACACTTCCCCCAGCTTTTCCCAGTGAGATTTATGGAGGAAGGGTGTGACGCACCCAAGGAAGAAGTCCCTTCAGACTATTGCCAAGGCTTGGGCGTTACTGCCCTCTCCTTCGCACCATTGCATCATTTCAAAGATCACCTGGCGTCGGAGTGAGCCACGTGTCCAAAATCCAAACACCCAGGCCATTTGTACAACTCCCCTTCTGCCAGGTTGCTGATTTTGCAGTTCATTAGCCTGGCTCTGTAAGCTTGGGAAGATGCCATGGCTGGTCAGGGCCCAGCGACTTTGCCCAGGGAAGAAGAAGAGTTGGTTTTTATATGCTGACTTTCTCTACCACTTAATGGAGACTCAAACCGGCTTACAGTCACCTTTCCTTCCCATGAGCAGTGGAGGCTAATCCGGTGAACTGGGTTGGTTTCCCCACTCCTACGCATAAGGCCAGCTGGGTGACCTTGGGCTAGTCACAGCTCTCTCAGCCCCACCTACCTCACGGGGTCTGTTGTGGGGAGGGGAAGGGAAGCTGATCTGATACTCCCTTAAGTGGTAGAGAAAGTCGGCATACAAAACCCAACTTTTTTTCTTCTTCTATATGATTCCCAGTCTCTTCTAACACGATACTGTAACCACAACATCCTGCAGGCTGTCAGTATAGTTCTGGAGGCCAGCCTGCGTCTGGCAGGTTTGGGTGTGGGTTTGCTTGGCTCCTCTGCCCCCCTCTGAAATGAATTCACACCTTGGACTTTCAGAGGAAAGAAATCGGGCGAGTGTTGATGCACCACCACGACTCCCGTCAAGGCAGCCGGACTGTCGAAAAAATAAAAATAAATGCCGAGTCTCAAAGCGGCTCCGGCCGTGTCCTTGCTTCACCTCCACCAACCGGAGCTCCAAATTATGCAAATAATGAACAATTTTCCAGGCTGCCTATTAAACCGTCTGCTGCGAAGCAGACCAGCTAATTCCTGGAGCGTTCGGATGCGGCGGCTGATGACGGAACGTGCCTCCGTTTGTCTCGAAAGGTTACAGGCTCCGCAGGTTGCCAACATTGGCACAAACGGGGTGTGGATCCCGATTGTTTTGCAGTTGTTCAGCGAAGTGTCTGTGTAGCTCGTCCTGAAGGGTTTAAGGTGTCTAGCAAATGACATTGTTGTAGCAGTTCTGCTCTTTGTGTTTTGTATAGCTTGGCATTTGAGAATGCGGGCTCTTGGATGATTGCCCTCGATGGCTGGTGGCTACTGGCTGCTGGGATTTTGGGCAGACCCCATTCCCTTGGGTGGTAGGGTTGCCAACCTCCAGGATGGATATGGCAAGAGGCTTAAATGTCCTATGAAAGAACTGAATACTATGCACAGACACTTCTGAGATCGAATGACTGATGAAGCCTTTGGCAGAAACGATCTTCTAATGTGTATCCAGAACAACCGTCTCCTTCTTTGATCTCTTTTGGACCTTTCTGATCCATTTTGGATCATTGTTCAGCATGCACACTTACCTGACCACCAGTATTTTTCATGTCTTGTTGAATTTCTCTGCCTTATTTACCCCCGTGTGAGGTTGGACTGTAATGTTGGTCTGCATGTATGCTTAGACACTATATAGATTGCTATACATTGTAGTATTTCGTGTATGGTTCTGGTCTGTTTCATTATATATTGTTCCATTCTTTAGCCTGGTGTTGTTGTTTTCGTTCAACCTCCAGGTACTAGCTGGAGATCTCCCGCCATTACAACGGATCTCCAGCCAACAGAAATCAGTTCACCTGGAGAAAATGGCTGCTTTGGCAATTGGACTCTATGGCATTGAAGTCCCTCCCCAAACCCAGCCCTCCTCAGGCTCCGCTCCCAAATCTCCAGGTATTTCCCAATCTGGAGCTGGCAAACCTAACTCTATGGCATTATACCCCATTGAACTCCCTCCCTTCCCCAAACCCCACGCTTCCGTTGCCCTATTGATGTTTACCTTTTCTGGACTTTTGACTTATTTGTGCCTGAATACTTTGTAAATACACTTACCTGTTTGTAATTTGAATTGTGTATAACACGTCCTTGCTCTGGATTCTATATCCTTAGGATAGTGTGTATTGTGAGGCTCCTCCTCCCAATACATTATTTGCAATTGCTGTGTAAGTGCTTTATTGAGCTTTGTACTAGTGCATAATTTTGATTCCTCTACCACCTGGAAGTTGGCAATCCTAATTGAAGGGGAGAGGGAAGGGGGTGAATGCTGAGTTTGGTGTTAGTTGGAGAAGGTGACCTTAAGCAGATGATGAGAGGGAGGGCATCTTGGCCATCTTCTGGGCATGGAGTAGCGGTCACTCGGGGTGTGTGTGTGGGGGAGGTAGTTGTGAATTTCCTGCACTGTGCAGGGGGTTGGACTAGATGACCCTGGTGGTCCCTTCCAACTCTATGATTCTGTCAAGTTTCTTTCTGTAAGCTGTCTTGAGCCCATTTGGGGGAAAGGTAGGGTATAAATGCTTTAAATAAATAAGTTGAAAGAACAATTGAAGCAAACAAATGCAGGTCTCTGCCTCAAGGAGTTTACAATCTAAGTGGGAAAGGGGATGGAGAGATAGGAGGAGGTAGAGTTGCCAGGTCTGGGTTGGGAAATAGCTACAGCTTTGGGAGGGGGGGTTGAGCCTGGAGTTTGGGGAGGAGAGGGAACTCAGCAGGGTATAATTCCATACAGTCCATCTTCCAAAACTGCCATTTTCTAAGATTGCCAAGAGGTTTCAGACTGGGTGGGCCAGGGGGATCTCACCAAGGGAGCAAGATTGAGAAAAGCCCCCAAGTATTCTTAGAGCCCTTTATCTGGAAAAGAATGTAGGCCAGGCCTAGTTCATGCAGTCATTTTCTTCCATCATAATGACACAAATGTTATTGGCATATAGGGTTGCCAGGTCCCTCTTTGCCACCGGCGGGAGATTTTTGGGGTGGAGCCTGAGGAGGGCGGGGTTTGGGGAGGGATTTAAATGCCATAGAGTCCAATGGCCAAAGCGGCCCTTTTCTCCAGGTGATCTGATCTCTATCGGCTGGAGATCAGTTGAATTAGCAGGAGATCTTCTGCCACTAGCTGGCAGTGGGCAACCCTATTGGCATAGGATAAAGGAAATTCCCTAGCTCTCCCTTTTGAAGAGAACGGGATTTGTGCTTTTGATATGCACAATTAGTACACAGAGCCTTTTCATAGTTTAGGATAAAATTCAGTATGCGCCACTAGTGAAAAGGCTGAATTAGAATTCCTTAAGAAGTTCAATAGTATCTCATTCCCTGCAGGGCTGAACAAAGATTTGGAAGTTCTTACTCACCATAGGTGTTAACTGTTTTAACAAAAACCTGGAACTTTCCCGCCCACCCGTTCCAGGTGTTAACTAGTGTAGCAGTTCTAGTGAATAGTCTCTGTACTTTCCTGAATTAGATTTGACGTTTACATAAATGCATTTTAACTAGATTTCTTGCATTTTATGGCCTCCTTGATCTTGCTGAATTTGCATTTGAAGAAGTGAGTTCTTGTGGAAATCAGAGGCTGGGATAAATATTTTGTAAACTGGTTTTTTTTTCGGGGGAGCAGTTCCTACGCAGGGTTAACACTCTCCAGATTCTGCTTTCCTGCATCCACCCTCCATTAATGCCACTTGGAAGAAAACTAGAATTAAAAATCTAACATTTAAATTACCGTGACCTGAAACATAAAGGGAAAAGATTTTCCTTCTGCTACTACGGTTGGGAAATACCTGGAGATTTTGTTTTTTTAGGGGGAGGGAGCCTGAAGAGGGCAGGGTTTGAGGAGGGGAGTAGGGTTGCCAACCTCCAGGCAGTAGCTGGAGATCTCCTGCTATTACAACTGATCTCCAGCCGATAGAGAGCAGTTCACCTGGAGAAAAATGGCCCCTTTGGCAATTGGACTCTATGGCATTGAAGACCCTCCCCTCCCCAAACCCCGCCCTCCTCAGGCTCCACCCCAAAAATCTCCAGGTATTTCCCAACTGAGAGCTGACAACCCTAGGTGGGCTGCAGAATGCACAGAGATGCTCTGCTCTCTTCCTTGGGGTCCCTGCAATGGGTAAGCCTTCCTGCCCATCCCAAATGACCGACATCTTGTAAGACCTTAATATTCTCTTCCTGGCTGTCCCTACCTTCTTTCGGTCAGACACCCACATCCTGGAAAGACCAGGTGGTGATTTTCAAGGGGAGGGGAGTAGATTATATAACTGGCATAAAAAGGATTAGTAATTCTCCTCGGTGGTAACTACAGACTGAGATCAGATATACACGGCAAGCCTTTGTGTGGGAGCAAAAATCTCGCTTTTCCAGTTATCAGACGAACCGTTGGATATTGCATTTCCTTGGAGTGCCTCCTTTGACAGTGAAAGACAGCCTGGTCTCATCCCCCCCCCCCCCCCCAATAAATTGCAGACTTGTGGCTCCTGGAAAACTTGCAAGAATGTATTTGATTCATGCAAACTCGTCTCCTTAAAGACCTCAAGGTGCCCCGGGCTCCAGTTTATTTTGGCTGCCGCAGACTTAACACAGCGACCCTCCTTTGGTATTTTTGTGTAGGTGGATCAAGATGCATTTCCTTGCTGCAATTAAACCGCTGGGCTTTTTCTCCGTTTCCTTTGGAGGCGGGAGGAATGAATGCAATCTGGTTAGGTTGTGTTGGGCAATACAGTGGTGCTTGGTCGAAATAAACAAATAAATGCCACATGTCATGGAATCAATCAATCAAGTTTTATTTCGATACAAAACCAGCTCTGGATAAAAATCAAACTTAGATTAAAATAATAAAATAAAATAATGAAAAGTTGATGATTCTGGGAAGGATGATTTGAAGAAGAGGAGGAAAGGTCTTCTATGGGGAAAGGTTTTCAAGTAGCCATTTACGAATCCCACTAGACCGGAGGCAGAATTTGGCTACTTGAATGGTTATCTCCCGAGAGGAGTCTGCTAAGAGAAGGGAAACTTTCGTTTCTGCCGATCTCCCAGGAAAGCATGACAATATGGGGAGAATGTACTGCGATCTTATGTCGTTGTAGAAGGGACACTGCAACAGAACATGTTCTATGGTTTCCACTTTCTCTGTTTTGCACGGGCATAGTCCTTGATGAAAGGGAGTACGGAGATACCTGCCTTCCAGGAGAGCTGAAGGTAAGGCCTTGAAACACCCAAGAGTAAAGGCCCTTCGATATTTGGATACTTCCAGGAATCCAAGGTAGTCGGCAGGGTGGAGAGTTTTGATGTATTGCAAGATGGGTGAATATTTATGAATCTGAGCCCCGTCTGATTGAAGGGCGTGGTCCAAGAGTCTCTGTTTGATTGTTTCCTTGGCCTTTTGGTGTCCCAGTGGCAATATGGCTTGAGAAGAGAGGCCGTGTTTCTGGAGCATCTTCTCTATTGCACTTTGCCAAGTTGAGCAGTGATTATCAGCTAGAATCAGAGGGGTTAGACCAATAGGGTTGAATATGAGTTTTAGCCAATAGTTAAGTGCGCGGACGGTCGGACCCACATATTGGACTCCAAAGAGATCACTCCAGTTTCTAATCGGAGAAGGGATCTCATGGAATCATAGAATCATAGAGTTGGAAGGGACCACCAGGGTCATTTAGTCCAACCCCCTGCACGAAGCAGGGCATTCACAACTACCTCTCCCCCACGCCCCTGCACATACTCCATGTCCAGAAGATGGCCAAGACACACACCCCTTCATGAACTGCCTAATGTCAGTTCCAGTCGCAATAGCGACTTTGATGGCAGTCAACGGAGCCAGCCCTGACTGTTCCACATGGTTATTTTCCTAGTAAGAAAACCACCAACTTACTGCCTTTCCCTACACATGCACAAAACAAATGTTGATTTTGCAAATTTCTCAAACCCCGCAGGGCGTTTGTTGCCAAGGCATCCAAAAGCAGCACCGTGTGTTTTTTTTTAAAGGAACTCCATGAGCGGTTTTAATAATGTAATTAGATGTTGGAATACAGTATCCAAAGGGGGTCATCTGAGGATAAAGGATGCGGAGGCAAGGGCAGAATGGGCTCATGAGCATAGAAGAGCCAATCTCTGCTGTGATTTAGGACAGGTGGATTGTGGGGGGTGGGAACCCTTGCAGAATTGAGCATACCTATGCTTCACCATAGAGAAAAACTTTTAAAACGAACACAGCATAGAGGTAGGTTCTCACCTGATGCTGTGCTAGGGTTGCCAACCTCCAGGTACTAGCTGGGAATCTCCTGCTATTACAACTGATCTCCAGTTAGGGTTGCCAACCTCCAGGTACTAGCTGGAGATCTCCTGCTATTACAACTGATCTCCAGCTGATACAGATCAGTTCCCCTGGATAAAATGACTACTTTGGCAATTGGACTCTCCAAACTCCTCCCTCCTCAGGCTCCACCCCCAAATCTCCTGTTGGTGGCAACAGAGATCAGTTCACCTGGAGAAAATGGCTGCTTTGGAAGGTTGACTCTATGGCATTATACTCCACTGAAGTCCCTTCCCCTCCCCAACCCCTGACTTTCTCAGGCTCCACCCCCAAAATCTCCAGGTATTTCCCAACCTGGAGCTGGCAACCCTAATGGGAGACCACCAAGGAAGTCCAGGGTTGCTCTGCAGAGGCAGGCAATGGCAAACCATCTCTGTATACCTCTCATCTTGAAAACCCTATGGAGTCACCATAATTCAGTTACAACTTGACAATTTTAGGCTCTGACCTGGATGGCCGAGGCCATTGAACCAAGTGACATATCCGGCCCTCGCAACAAATGAACACACACACATGAAGCTGCCTTACATTGAATCAGACCCTTGGTTTTTCCAAGTCAGTATTGTCTGCTCAGACCAGCAGCGGCTCTCCAGGGTCTCAGGCAGAGGTCATTCACATCACCTACTTGGGTAGTCCCCTTAACTGGAGATGCCAGGGATTGAACCTGGGAAAGGAAGGAAGAAAGGAAGATCTGGTGAACTGGATTTGTTTCCCCTCCCCTACACATGCAGCCAGCTGGGTGACCTTGTGCTAGTCACCCTCTCTCAGCCTCACCTACCTCACAGGGTGTCTGTTGTGGGAAGGGGAAGGGAAGGTGATTGTAAGCCGGTTTGATTCTCCCTTAAGTGGTAGAGAAAGTCAGCATATAAAACCCAACTCCTCCTCCTCCTCTTCTCCTCCTCCTCCTCCTCCCCCCTCTGCTTCCTACCTTTATTCCAGGGCCCTCGAATCTTCCATCTGTAGCCTGCAAACACCCACTGCAGACGGGGGCGCCATTAGAGGAGTGATGTCTGAGGCGCTGCCCTTGAGTCGCATTTCTTAAAAAATTGCTCTGCTTATGTAAGATAGTGGGAAGGATGGGAAAAACCCGACAGATGCAAGGGTTGTGTTCATTCCCTGAGAGTGACTCACGCAGGAGAGGCCTGGGAAACAGAAGATGGCATCCGTTGCTGGGACCAACCGACGCCCTGGCCAGGTGGGAAATGTATCCGCAGTGCGCAGGCTGGAGAGCTGAACATTGGGAACCCTGTTTGCCTTATGGCTCTCAAAGCCGACCATACAGAAGAACATCAGAGCAGCCATGCTGGATCAGAACAGTGGTCCATGTCATCCAGCATCCCATTTTCATGCAGTGGCTGAACAGATGCTCCTGGAAAGCCTATAAGTTGAGCACAGAGGCCAGAACATCGCCCTGCTGTTGCCTTGCAGTATTTCCTGAACTACTGCTCCTGAACATGGAGGTTCCATTGGTGAATGGCCACTGATGGTGGTGGAAAGTGCCATCAAGTCACAGCCAACTTACGGCGACCCCATAGGGTTTTCCAGTCAAGAGACAGAGGTGGTTTGCCATTGCCTGCCTCTACATAGCATCCCTGGACTTCCTTGATGGTCTCCCATCCAAATAAGAACCAGGGCTGACCCTGCTTAGCTTCGTAGGATCTGACAAGGTCGGGCTACCCTGGGTCATCCAGGTCACACACATGAACACACATGAAGCTGACTTCTACTGAATCAGACCCTTGGTCCATCAAAGTCAGAATTTTCTACACAGACCAGCAGCAGTTCTCCAGGGTCTCAGGCAGAGTCTTTCACATCACCTACTTGCCTTGTGCCTTTAACTGGAGATGCCGGGGATTGAACCTGGGACCTTCTGCATGTCAAGCAGATGCTCATCCACTGAGCCATGGCCCTTCTTTGTGGCTCTCCAAGGTCTCAGGCAGAGGTCTTTCGCATCACCTACTTGCCTGGTCCCTTTAACTGGAGATGCCGGGGATTGAACCTGGGACCTTCTGCATGCCAAGCAGATGCGCTACCGCTGAGCCATGGCCCCTCCCCATCAAGGGGGTCAAGGTGGGCAGTAAATACCCTGCACTTATGAAAGATACAGCTATCATTGGCTGTTGGTGGTAGAAAGTGCCATCCAGTCGCAGCTTATGGCAACCTCATAGGGTTGATGAATAGAGGTGGTTTGGCATTGCCTGTCTCTGCATTGCAACCCTGGACTTCCTTGGTGGTCTCCCAACCTGGGCCAACCCTTCTTAGCTTCCAAGTTCTGATGAGATCAGGCTAGCCTGGGCCATCCAGATCAGGGCAATAGCCATTGATGGCCTCCATGAATTTATCAAATCCTCTTTGAAAGCCAACTAAATGGGTGACTTTTATCACACCACATGGCAATGATGGAGAAGGTAGAAGCGACCAGTGGTGCTATTAGCCTGATAAACATGTCACAGCAAATGCATGCATACATCTATGTAAGAACATAAGAAAAGCCCTGCTGGATCAGACCAAGGCCCATCAAGTCCAGCAGTCTGCTCACACTGTGGTCAACCAGGTGCCTCTAGGAAGCCCCCAGACAAGACGACTGCAGCAGCACCATCCTGCCTGTGTCCCACAGCACCCAAGATAATAGGCATGCTCCTCTGATCCTGGAGAGTATAGGTATGCATCATGACTAGTATCCATTTTAACTAGTAGCCATGAATACCCCTCTCCTCAATGAACATGTCCACTCCCCTCTTAAAGCCTTCCAAGTTGGCAGCCATCACCACATCCTGGGGCAGGGAGTTCCACAATTTAACTATGTGTTGTGTGAAAAAATACTTCCTTTTATCTGTTTTGAATCTCTCACCCTCCAGCTTCAGCAGATGACCCCGTGTTCTAGTATTATGGGAGAAGGAGAAAAGCTTCTCTCTGTCCACTCTCTCCAAACCATGCATAATTTTATGGACCTCTATCATGTCTCCCCTCAGCCGCCTTCTTTCCAAGCTAAACAGCCCTAAGTGTTTTAACAGTACATATGAAGCTGCCTTATACTGAATCAGACCACTGGTCCATCAAGGTCAGCACTGTCTACTCAGACTGACAGCAGCTCTCCAGGGCCTCAGGTGGAGATCTTTCACATCATCCACAACCTGGTCCTTTTTAACTGGAGATGTCGGGGATTGAACCTGGCACCTTCTACATGGCAAGCAGATGTTCTACCACTGAGCCACAGCCCTTCCCCATGAAGCTACCTTCTACTGAATCAGACTGTTGGGCCATTAAGGTTGGTATTCTCTACTCAGACCAGCAACAGCTCTCCTGGGCTTCAGGTGGAAGTCTTTCACATCACCTCCCACCTGTTCTTTTTAAGTGGAGACGCCAGGGATTGAACCTAGGACCTTCTGCATGCCAAGCAGATGCTCTACCACTGAGTCACAGCTCCTCCTCTCTAATCTGAGTATAAGGAAGAGCCAACACACATATACTTTGCAATACCTGGAAAAATATGTGGTCAATGTCACATCTTCAGCTCTGCATGCATTGGATGTAACATGAGAATTATATATCTTTAATCAAAAGAATAGACTTTGGCCATTTATGCTTGGAAATTAGCAGAATGGTCCAGGCTGAAGTGCTCCGCATATTTTTTTGCGTTTTTCAAGCTGAACCTTCATTCAGGAAGTGACTGCAAAGCCAGCACATACCTGCTTTGCATTTCTTAAGAGCCCCTTTAATGTAAGGAAGCATGCAAAATCACAGCCACCAGTTAGCTGTGCAAATGGTGGTTGCTAATGGCTATGCAAACAAAGGAATGAAGGAGCAGGCAAGTGGGGGTGTGCGGAATTTCTCCTTTTGCGTGGGGACCATGAATAGGCATTTTAAAGGTCACATTTTTAAAAAGTGCTTTGAGCGAGCACCAAAATTGACCCTGCATAAATGGCCTTTGTCTTGGCATTTAAAACAGTGCAGGACTGGCTTTTGTGGCATAAAAGCAAACAGAAGGCCACGGACAATTGCCTTCCACGATGATGCATATGGCAGAGGGGCGCTGGATAGTTCAGATTTCAGCCCAATTTTGGGTGCTGAGCTTGTGAGATGTCACAAGATGAACGACCAATCAATTGAAAAGGATCAGCAGTAGCCAATCAGACGGCAGCTCTGATAATTGCTGTGATGTAAAGACTTCAAGGACGAAGAGGGATTCCTCGCACCCGCCCCCCAGCCCGCTGCCTTCATGGAAACAGCTGCGGGGTCATTGCAGGACACGCTTTCATTCATAACTCTTTATAGACAACGATCTTTACGGCAACGTTGATTTAAGCCCCAGCGCATGTAACTGGGAATGGTGCTGTTCAGAAGCGTATGAGACCTCTGATGAATGGCAGAAGGGTCCATTAATAAACAAACAAACAAATAAACAAACATATCTATATCTATATGAAAATATTGTGTCCATGTGAGTCGGGGCTGTAGGCTGGCAGCTTTCCAAGGTCTCAGGCAAAGATCTTTCCCAAGAATGGGCATCTTTGCTTTAGACCCTTGCGAGTCCACCTGCGACCTTCCACACAACATGCATATTCGCTCCAGCTGAGATATCTCCTCCTGGGGTTGCCAGCTCTGGGCTGGGAAATTCCTGGAGATTTGGGGGAAATCTGGGGGAGGTAGGTGGAGTTTGGAGAGAGGAGGGAGCTCAGCACTCTCCAAAGCAGCCATGCCCTCCACAGGCAGCCTGCTGGGTGACCTTGGGCTAGTCACAGTTCTCTCTGAACTTCCTTAGCCCCACCTACCTTACAAGGTGTCTGCTGTGGGGGGGGGGAAGGTAAGGTGATTGTAAGCCATTTTGAGACTCCTTTTGATAGAGAAAAGTGGGGCATAAAAACCAACTCCTCCTCCTCTTCTTCTTTTTCTTCTTCTTCATCTCATGCTTCCTCCAAAGCAATCATGGCAGCAAACACGATTAGAGTTTTACAGCTTTTAAACTAGTCTCTTTAGCTGTCTTTTTAATATTACTTGGATCCGCAGCAATTAGCAGCTGATGTTATTTATCTCCATGCTATGAAAAGTTTCAACCGCCCATTTCTACGTATTCAACCTCTATTCAAGGGACAGGACTTTTTTTCCAGGCTGGATGGCAACCTGCTTTTGTGAATGGCTTCTCCATTTCTTGAAACAAAAACTGTTAAATATCTTAAATCAGGACCCAAATAATTCAGAGTGCTTTGCAAGTTTTTGAGTTCTCCAGACTGTTAAAATGGGGGGACAGGACAAAAAATAAAAATGTTTTGAGCATCTTTATTATCTTAAGGTCTGTATCCTTTGCAGAATGGCAGGTTTGAATATCGTAGATGGACAGATTCATGGAGGACAGGTCTATCAGTGGCTACAGGTCATGGTGACTAAAGGGAACCTCCATGTTCATAGGCGGTCAACTTCTGAACCCCAGCATGAGGAGGCAACATCAGGGAAAGGCCTCAGCCTCTATGCCCTCCCTGCTGGACCTACAGAGGCACTTATTGACCACTGTGTGAGACAAGATGCTGGAATAGATGGACCTCTGGCCTGATTCAGCAGGATTCTTCTTTTGTTCTTAAGATGCTGGACTAGATGGACATCTGGTCTGATCCAGCAGGGCTTGTCTTACATTCATAGGATGCTGGACTAGACTTAGCATGCATAATCACAAGGAAGCCCCAAAGCAGTCTGTGGGGATGACTGCGGGGAAACGTCCCTGCATAAAAAACCATAGTTAAAATGCATAAACATTGGATTACAGAGCTCAAAACTGAAAATTAAACATTAAAACATTCTAACATGCTGAGGTTTAAATTTTCCTATAAATCTATCTTTGCCATCCCATTAAATGCCAATCGGAAGAGATGTTAATATGGTGACTGTAGGTTGGTTTAATACTATATCTCGTGTCTCATATCTCAGGGGGGGTGGACCAAACCGCTCAGTCTGAACATAGGCCTGTCTGAAGACAGACCTGTGCGCACTTCATACATCTTGACCGCCCTCTAGTGTCTGCAGTCCCACAAACACCAAAGCTATGGGATGCGGGAAAGAAATGAGCAAAATGCAAAGACTGGGCAAGCCTTTTTCCACCTTTCGCTCTCTGCTCTTTGCCCGCCGGTCCATCTGATTCAAGGCTTGCTGATTACACAGCGCAATTCTATGACACAATCGCAGGAATGAGTTCCAAAGATCAATGCTAACATGTACGGTTGCCAACCTCCAGGTACCAGCTGGAGATCTTCGGCTATTACAACCGATCTCTAGCCGATAGAGATCAGTTCCTCTGGAGAAAATGGCTGCTTTGGCAATGGACTCTATGGCATTGAAGCCCCTCCCCAAACCCCACCCTCCTCAGGCTTCGTCCCAAAAACCTCCCGCTAGTGGCGAAGAGGGACCTGGCAACCCTATGCATTGCCTATGCAACAGAGATAGCCAGGAAAAAGGATCTTCCTTGTGCGGAACAGATAGGGTTGCCAACTTCAGGTTGGAAAATATCTGGAGAGTTTGGGGAGGGGAGGGACTTCAATGCCATACAGTCCAATTGCCAAAGTGGCCATTTTCTCCAGGGGAACTGATCTCTATTGGCTGGAGATCAGTTGGAACAGCAGGAGATCTCCAGCTAGTACCTGGAGGTTGGCAACTAGGATTACCAGGTCCCTCTTCACCACCAGTGATAGGTTTTTGGGGCTGAGCCCGAGGAGGTCAGGGTTTGGGGTGGGGAGGGACTTCAATGCCATAGAGTCCAATTGCCAAAGTGGCCATTTTCTCCAGGGGAACTGATCTCTATTGGCTGGAGATCAGTTGGAACAGCAGGAGATCTCCAGCTAGTACCTGGAGGTTGGCAACTAGGATTACCAGGTCCCTCTTCACCACCAGTGGTAGGTTTTTGGGGCTGAGCCCGAGGAGGTCAGGGTTTGGGGAGGGGAGGGACTTCAATGCCATACAGTCCAATTGCCAAAGTGGCCATTTTCTCCAGGGGAACCCATCTCTGTTGGCTGGATATCAGTTGTAAAAGCAGGAGTTCTCCAGCTACTACCTGGAGGTTGGCAACCCTAACCAGTGGGCAGATGCCCCAGCACTCTTGAGGGCCCAGCAGCTGCCCCTTTGGCAAGGGCAACTGCATACACAAAGTGCTTTCTATGCCCGGGTGGCCCATTGTCCCCAGGGCCTCTGCTGAAGTAAGCGTCGGGGGCTGGCAACAATAGCGTCCGGCCTGCTTAAAGCCCGGAGGCTCAGCCGCCACGTTATTGTTCTGGTGGGAGAGCGTTTTGTGTTCAAAAGAGCCTTGTGACTCGGTCATCAGAATAAGCCCTGAGTCACAGTGCCCTCTGTGCCAAGTTCCCAGCCGGCCAAGCTGGCATGAGCAAGAAGCGGGATGGGCGGCGGGGAGGGGGGGGAGGGAATCAAACCTATGCAAACTGGCTCCTAAAATGAGCAAGGGGGTGGGAAGGCCAAATTGTTTGGGCCTTGCTAGGGGGAGGGCAATGGACTCCTGTTTTATCAATTGGGTTGCCAACCTCCAGTTGGCACCAGGAGAGGTCCCGCTATTACAATTGAGCTCCAGACTACAGAGATCAGTTCCCCTGGAGAAAATGGATGCTTTGCAGCGGGGACTGTATGTCATTATACCTTGCTGAGGTCCCTCCCCGCCCCAAATCCTGCCCTCCCCAGGCTCCACCGCCCCCCAAACCTCCAGGAATTTCCCAGCTCAGAGCTAGCAATCCTGTTTATAAATAAGGTTTCCAGGTCCCTCTTCGCCATCTGCGGGAGTTTTTTTGGTGGAGCCTGAGGAGGGCGGGGTTTGGGGAGGGGAGGGTCTTCAATGCCATAGAGTCCAATTGTCAAAGTGGCCATTTTCTCCAGGTGAACTGATCTCTATTGGCTGGAGATCAGTTGTAATAGCAGGGGAACTCCAGCTAGTACCTGGAGGTTGGCAGCCTTATTTATAAACCATGTAAAATGCCTATACCATGAAGAAAAATTAGGGTGTGGGGACAGGTGTGCCGGTATGACATTGGGGACGACACTCTAGAATTCACCCAAAACTCAATGGTTTAACCAAAAGGGAAGGGAGTTGCTTTCATGCTCTATTTATTAGCTTCTCAGAGTCATCTGGATGACTGATGTTGGAAACTGGACACTAGAGTCAATGAACATTGGTCTGAGCTGACAAGGAAATGCAGTTTTAATGAGCAAAATGTTCAGACACCATACAAAATGCCTTTGAATCTGGAGAGATACAGCTTAGCTCCACAAACGTGCCTGGAAATGAGACATCACGCTCTTCGAATCATACAGGGTCTGAAGATACTCTGACATCTGAAGATACTCCGACGGTGGAATGCGCTGCCTTGGAGGGTGGTGGAGTCCCCGTCTTTGGAGGTCTTTAAGCAGAGGCTAGATGGCCATCTGTCAGGAGTGCTTTGATTGTGGGATCCTGCATGGCGGGGGGAGGGTTGGGGTCACTGGGGGTGTGGGGGGGAGGTAGTTGTGAAATTCCTGCATTGTGCAGGGGGTTGGACTAGATGACCCTGGTGGTCCCTTCCAACTCTATGATTCTATGATCTTTATTTCTAATAAAGGTTCCAAATGGTGCCTACGCTTCTCTGCCACAAAGCCACTGGCTTTAAAAGGAGTTTAGGCAAAGTACCCGGGGGAGAGGCCCAACAACTGCTGTTAACCATGACAGCTAAATAGAACCTTCATGTTTAGAAGAAGTATACCTCTAAGTGTCATGTCCCTGGAGGGGGGGGTCAACTGTGGAATTCATTAGCTTCCCAGAGACATCCCTTTTTTGATGGGTGGGGAGGTGCAATGTGATATTTTCATAATAAATAAATAACAGGCGGGCTTTCGTGGGAAAGTACACAGTCTTTGTACTGAGTTGTGATCCAGCTGGTCTCTTGTGATCCAGCTGGGAGCCAGCGTGGTGTAGTGGTTAAGAGCGGTGGTTTGGAGAGGTGGACTCTGATCTGGAGAACCGGGTTGGATTCCCCACTCCTCCACATGAGCGGTGGGCGCTAATCCGGTGAACCGGGTTGGTTTCCCCACTCCTGCACATGAAGCCAGCTGGGTGACCTTGGGCTAGTCACTGCTCTCTTAGAGCTCTCTCAGCCCCACCTACCTCACAGGGTGTCTGTTGTGGGGAGGGGAAGGGAAGGTGGCTGTAAGCCGGTTTGATTCTTCCTTAAGTGGTAGAGAAAGCTGGCGTATAAAAATCAATTCTCCTTCTCCTTCTCCTTCTGTGCCCTCTCGGAAGGGAAGCCAAGACTTCTCGGAGTTGTGGTTGTAAAAAAAAAGTCACCGCGGTATTGTAAAAGCCCAGAAGTGATCTGGGGTACCTCTAGGAATCACTGGAAACTCAATGGTTTCACCATAGAGTTTCTGGAAATTCCTAGAACTATCCTATATCACTTCTGGGTTTTTACTGGAAATGCCATAGCACTGTAGCTGGTCCTGCCCACAACCCTCCTGCTGGTGGCCAGGCATTGTCTGGCAACTCTACAGCTCAGCCAGGGCATCATACACACAAAAACAAAGAATGATGTCACATTTATTACTGAATCTCTTCTAGTTGCCATGGAAGATCAAAGCCTTCCCAACCAGTATTCAGAGGTACACTGCCTCTGAACAGGCAGGTTCCATATTGCCATTACGGCTAACAACCATGATGGATCTGTCCTCTAATTTGTGTTTAGATAGTAGAAAAGGGCAAGACTCCAGTAGCACCTTAAAGAGTATCAAAAATATTTTCTGGTAGGCTATGAGCTTTCGTGAGCCACAGCTCACTTCTTCAGATACCAGGTATCTGAAGAAGTGAGCTGTGGCTCACGAAAGCTCATACCCTACCAGAAAATATTCTTGTTAGTCTTTAAGGTGCTACTGGACTCTTGCCCTTTTCTACTACTGCAGACAGACTAACACGGCTACCCACTGTGAATTGTGTTTAGATGTTAGGGAGTCCCATTTTGTAGGGAAAATGCCAAGGGAAGTTTATCAATATGCCCAACAAATTGTCTCTGGCTGCCAGTGGTTTACTTGATATGTAACACTGCCATCAAGGGTCCAACCCTGAGAAATGCACTTTTAATATCAGGGCGTAGGGCTGGTCGAAGAGGAAGACTTGGTTTTTATATGCCGACTTTCTCTCCCTTTTTAAGGAGAATCAAACCGGTTTACAATCTCCTTTTCCTTCTTCTCCCCGCCCTGTGAGGTAGGTGTGGGGCTGACAGAGTTCAGAGAGAACTGTGACTGGCCCAGGGTCATCCAGCAGGCTTCATGTGCAGGAGTGGAGAAACCAACCTGGTTCACCAGATTACAGTCTGTCAGAAGTCCCTGCGAGAAAGGCAGACTATAAATTATGCAAACAAACAGACAAATTGTTTTATATGACAGAAGGGCTGTCATATAGAGGAAGGGGCCGAGTTGTTTTCTGCTGCCCCAGAAGGTCAGACCAGAACCAACGGGTTGAAATTAAATCAAAAGAGTTTCTGCCTAGACATTAGGAAGAATTTTCTAACAGTTAGAGCGGTTACTCAGTGGAACAGGCTTCCTCAGGAGGTAGTAAGCACTCCTTCCCTGGAGGTTTTGAAGCAGAGGCTAGATGGCCATCTGTCAGCTGATTCTATGCTGATTCTATGACCTTAGCCAGATCATGAGAAGGAAGGGCATCTTGGCCATCTTCTGGGCATGAAGTTGGGGTCACTGGGGATGTGAGGGGGGGAGGTAGTTGTGAATTTCCTGCATTGTGCAGGGGGTTGGACTAGATGACCCTGGTGGTCCCTTCCAACTCTATGATTCTATGATCCCTTAAGGGCCAGACTACACAGTATATATAACACGTGACCACCATGGGGACTTGCTGCACGAAAGCTGTTGTGAGTTCCTTGTTATGGAACCTTAGCATGTGCTAAGGTTGCCAGGTCCTTCTTCACCACTTGTGGGAGGTTTTAGGGGTGGAGCCTGAAGAGGGCAGGGTTTGGGAAGGGGAGGGACTTCAATGCCATAGAGTCCAATTGCCAAAGCGGCCATTTTCTCCAGGTGAACTGATTTCTATCGGCCGGAGATCTGTTGTAATAGGAGATCTCCAGCTAATACCTGGAGGTTAAGAAAATTACAGCATAGGCTCAATTTCCAAAAATATTTTTATAATAATGCAAAAAACTCATAGCTCAGCAAGATGTAACTATAACTCAGAAACACAAGTATTTTAAAGGTTAATTCACCAGCAAGATCAAAAAACCGGTTACCGCACCGGCAATGTGTAGCCCCTGGCCCGTCCCAAAAATAACATAAAGGGTATGAAACCCACAGTTCTAAATTCAAACAAAATTCAACCGGAATAACTTATTCCAAATCCAAAGGAAATAGTCCAACAAACTTGTTTCAAGAAGAATCGGCATGCAAAGGTAACGTGCGCCGTCAGGGAGGGCAAAATCCAAGAGTTCCAGATAGGAAAATTCCAACAAAACGACACTTCCGGATTTGTGTTCGTTTCGCGTATAAGCTTCATCAGTTGTTAGTGTAATTCCTCTAGCTTCATAAACATTTTTACAGGGTTCATAGACCTCATAAAGGGTTCACAGACCTCACAAAAGACCAGCAGACCTGACACGTGTCTTAATTTTCTTAACTATTGTTGTTTCAGCATATAGACACGTGTCAGGTCTGCTGGTCTTTTGTGAGGTCTGTGAACCCTTTATGAGGTCTATGAACCCTGTAAAAATGTTTATGAAGCTAGAGGAATTACACTAACAACTGATGAAGCTTATACGCGAAACGAACACAAATCCGGAAGTGTCGTTTTGTTGGAATTTTCCTATCTGGAACTCTTGGATTTTGCCCTCCCTGACGGCGCACGTTACCTTTGCATGCCGATTCTTCTTGAAACAAGTTTGTTGGACTATTTCCTTTGGATTTGGAATAAGTTATTCCGGTTGAATTTTGTTTGAATTTAGAACTGTGGGTTTCATACCCTTTATGTTATTTTTGGGACGGGCCAGGGGCTACACATTGCCGGTGCGGTAACCGGTTTTTTGATCTTGCTGGTGAATTAACCTTTAAAATACTTGTGTTTCTGAGTTATAGTTACATCTTGCTGAGCTATGAGTTTTTTGCATTATTATAAAAATATTTTTGGAAATTGAGCCTATGCTGTAATTTTCTTAACTATTGTTGTTTCAGCATATAGTACCTGGAGGTTGGCAACTCTAGCACGTGCAGCCCCTCTGACGGGTTAAGGACCCCAGGCTAATTTGGGTCAGGGGAAAAAGGGCAGGGGGAAAGCTGAAGCCCGTCCTTCCTCCATACCATAGTTCTAATCTGAATTAGGTGCAAGTCCTTGTGACAATCACGTGTTACGTGTAGTTTGGGCCTCATTGATGCTCTTTAGTTAGCAATAATACGTGTGGTTTGAGCCTCACTGATGCTCTTTAGTTAGCAATAATAAATTTGTTTTCATGTTGTTGTAATAAATAATTGTAATAAATAACTTTCTTGATTATTTTTGAGTTGATTTTGTTGGATCTTGGCCTTTGGTCCAAGGTTTGGACCCTCCGCTCAACCAGAAGAAGAAGAGTTGGTTTTCAGATGTCGACTTTCTCTACCACATAAGGGAGAATAAAACCGGCTTACAATCGCCTTCCCTTCCCCTCCCCACAACAGAACACCCTGTGAGGTAGGTGGGGCTGAGAGAGTGTGACTAGCCCAAGGCCACCCAGCTGGCTTCATGTGGAGGAGTGGGGAAACAAATCCAGTTCACCGGATTAGCGTCTGCCGCTCATGTGGAGGAGTGGGGAATCAAACCCGGTTCTCCAGATTAGAGTCCACTGCTCCAAACCACCGCTCTTAACCACTACACCACGCTGGCTCTCTGGGGCTCACCACGTTTGGCCCCACCCTTGCCTGGGAAGTGGTCCTATTTTTACTTCCACATTCAGGCACAAACTTTCTCTCTTAGGAATGCTCCCAACTTCGGTTTGCCTAGAGATAACATCTGCACACATTTCCATGGACAACACTTTATTAACCTGTACAAACATCATATACAGTTAAGAAAAAAATTGGTATTAACAGTTTTAATTCAACCCCATGACCGTTCTGAGGAATAATGGCATATTCTATGTACTGAAGGAAAAACAAATGAAGACCCATTAAACTGGCGTCACTGGGTTGTAGGGTTGCCACTTATGCGTTGGGAGGTTTAATGGGCAGAGACACACAAATATGCATCACAGTGATGCTGCGACGTCTCTTCTAAGACAAACCCAGAAGTGACATCATCACGTTGGTGCGACACTCTAGGATTCCACCAGAGCTCTATGGTAAAACTGAAACCAAAGATTTTCGATGGGATCCTCGCTTGTTGCGCCTGTGTGACGATGTCACTTCCTGGTTTGCATCAACAATGTTATGGCACTGCCACAAAGCCTATTCCCTCCCCCATTTCACCCCCACTACTCTACCAAGTGGCAGCTGGCAACCAGGGTCTCAGGAAGGGTTGCCAGCAATGAGTTGGGAAATACCTGGAAATTTTGGGGGTGGAGCCTGATGAGGGCGGGGTTTGGAGAGGGGAGGGACTTCAATGCCATAGAGTCCAATTGCCAAAGCTGCCCTTTTATCCAGGGGAACTGATCTCTATCACCTGGAGATCAGTTGGAAAAGTGGGAGATCTCCAGCCACCACCTGGAGGTTAATTTGGATAACCACAGCAGCTATGACCAAATATATCATCTCGGTGTGTATGTAAAACAGAACAACCCACCATAGATGTACAACCTGCTTTATGAACAGTAATAATTCAACAGTGATTATAACAACACATTTTACCCAAAAATACTTAGGAGGGCTGAGTTTGTGGAGGGGAGGGACTTCAGTGCCATAGTGTCCAATTGCCAACCTCCAGATACTGGCAAATAAGTAATCAGCCTGCTGTAATGTTAGTTACAAGCTTATAAACTCAGCAGCATAATACAACAAAACACATAAATCATACTAAGCAAAGAGTGCTATATTCTATGTGCAGTAGTCAAATACAGTGAATAAATATATACAGTGATGTTAGCTAGACAAATAGAACTATATACAAAAGTTAAAACGTTCTTTTTTAGAACTAGTGTCTTTGGAGTCATTGTCCATCAGTAATCCTTTCAAGGTGGCCACATTTGGGTGCCTTGTTGTTGTTAATAATAAACTATTATAATAATACTCACTTCAAGGCATTAGAAACCAAGTCTTAGACGCCCCGATGGCATTGCATTTTAAAAACAAGAACCATATCACTGATGATTTTGCATATTTTGTTATTTGGCGTTATGAACGCAGAACTTCTGACAAAGTGGACATAGATAAGATTTTAAAACAACAGGAGGCTAAATATATCCACCTGCTGAATACAGTTTCTCCATTTGGACACAATAATGAACTGGATTTGACATGTTTCATTTGAGGCCTTAAAAGTAAGAATTGAGTGAATATCCCTTTAAGTGTCAGGAAACAGTCTGCTGAAACAGCTGCTGTTGATTTGGAAATGCTGTCTTTTAGCATTCAACTACACAGAGTAATTTGAGAGCTTTGAGTTCCCTCCATTACAAGAGCAGACATATTAACTGCCTTGAAGTGAGTATTATTATAATAGTTTATTATAACAGTTTATTTTTATAATATTTGAATGCTTATAACATGACTAATCTGCTTATAGAACCACAAAAAATTTGTAGGGTGGTTCTTGTGGAGTAAGCTACCTTCTCAATATTATATTGATAACAATGAACAACTGATTGACAGAATGTATATGTATATTATAGCATATTTTCTGATGAAGACCTCGGGTCGAAACTGGGCGTTAATCCGGACCCCTGTTATACACCTTGGACTGTGAAATTTGTATGATCCCAACTTCATATTGTCAGTGCAATCAACAGGATACAACTCCATGATGCACTTCAACAACAAGGCACCCAAATGTTGCAACCTTGAAAGGATTACTGATGGACAATGACTCCAAAGACACTGGTTCTAAAAAAGAACGTTTAACTTTGGTATATAGTTCTATTTGTCTAGCTAACATCACTGTATATATTTATTCACTGTATTTGACTATTGCACATAGAATATAGCACTCTTTGCATAGTATGATTTATGTGTTTTGTTGTCTTATGCTGCTGTGTTTATAAGTTTGTAACCTCCAGATACTAGCTGGAGATCTCCCGCTATTCCAACTGATCTCCAGATCAGTTCACCTGGAGAAAATGACTCCTTTTGCAATTGGACTCTATGGCACTGAAGTCCCTCCCCTCCCCAAACTCTGCCCTCTTCAGGCTCTGCCCCAAATATCTCCAGGTATTTCCCAACCCAGAGCTGGCAACCCTATCCCCACAGGGAAGAGCTCCCAAAGGCCCAAGGGCATGGTGGAGCTTGCAAAGAGGAAAGAATCTCATGAGATCTGAAAGATCTCACAGGATTGGGATCTGGTGTGCAGGGTGGAAATCTCACAAGATCTTGCAAGAGCAGAAAGCAGACCTGAGATTTAGCTAACGGAAACACAGAGAATACACTGTCGCATGGAACCAGGGGAATCCAGCCAGACTATTTCTGTTTGGGTTGCCAACTCCAGGATGGGAAATTCCTTCTGATCTGGGCAGGGGAGGGAGCTCAGCAGGGAAGTGAAGTCACAGACGCCTCCCTCCAAAGCAGCCATTTTCTCCAGGGAAAATGATCTCTGTGATCTCAAGATCAGTTGTAATTCTGGGAGATCTCCAGGACCCACCTGGAGGTTGGCAACCCTATTTTCTCTCTAGAGGTATGCTGAAGTTTCATCGCCCTGTCTTCAGGAGAGGAGAAGAAGGAGTTCAGCCGATCTGGCGCATCTTTTTTAGGTAGCGGCGCTTCCGGTTCTCAGGACAGCAACTTATCCATGATGGGGCTGGTAAATGAAAAGTTTCTGAACAAGTTCTGGTCCATGCTGTTAAGGAGAGCTTGGTCTCCGTACGATAGCCGGGGTTTCTCGTTCAGAAATTCCTTGTCAAAGTTGCTGCAATCGCCGGGCGATTTCTTGCCGAAGGAGAGAGAAATCAGAGTCAGCGATGGTGGTTAGGGATGATTATCGACATCATGGAGGATAACATGTCGGTATTACTGTTTCGTTCGTATTTAACGTATTTGATTCTTAAAGGACTCCCCCCCCCCTTTGCAAATGCAGCCTCTGGGATTGCTTTAGCTACCAAGGAGGAGAATGGGTGTGGAGAGAGAGGGAAAACAACCCTTCCCTCCCCTGCTGTTTGGTCACTAGAAAAAGCTATCTTCAAGCTCCTTTGACTCTTGGGTAAAGCTTACAGGTAATCTGTATTCGAAGAAGAAGAAGAAGAGGAGGAGGAGGAAGAGGAGGTGGTGGTGGTGGTGGTGGTCTTTATACCAGAATTTTCTCTACCTTTACGGGCTCTTGAACCAGCTTACAATCACCTTCCCTTCCCCTCTCCACAATAGACACCTTGTGAGGTAGGTGGGGCTGAGAGAGTTTGGAGAGAACTGTGACTGGCCCAAGGTCACCAAGCAGGCTGCATGTGGAGGAATGGGGAATCGAACCCGGTTCTCCAGATTCGAGTCTGCCGCTCTTAACCACTACACCACGCAGGCTATCCTCCTACCTCACAGGTTTGTTGCATGGAAGAAGAAAAGTTGGTTTTTATACCCTGCTTTTCTCTACCTTTAAGGAGAATCAAAGCGGCTTACAATCACCTTCCCTCCCCCCCCCCCAACAGGTGCCTTGTGAGGTCGGTGGGGCTGAGAGAGTTTGGAGAGAACTGTGACTAACCCAAGATCATCCAGCTGGCTTCATGTGTGTGTGTGTGTGGGAAACCAACCCTGTTCACCAGATCAGAGTCTGCCGCTCATGTGGAGGAGTGGGGAATCAAACCTGGTTCTCCAGATTAGAGTCCACCACTTCTAACCACTATACCATGCTGGCTAAAATTTGCTAAAGAATTTTTTTAAATAAACACAGAAGAAACTCCAGAGGAGTAGCCAAGTTAGTGTGTTGCATTCCAGTGACCCAGACTAGCCTGATCTCATCAAATCTCAGAAGCTAAGCAAGGGTCAGTATTATTATTATTTATTTGTGTAAAACATTTCTTAGCTGCCTTTCTTCCTTACAGAGTTCAAGGCAGCTTACAACATAGATAAAATACATGAAATAAAATCCATTAAAAAACCCCGTAAAAACCAAAATTTAAAAACACAATTCAGGACTGCTAGTAAACGTTAACAAAATGTGGTCCTAAATAAAACCAACAGCCTCCTAAGGATCAAAAGTGAGCGGGACAGGCACCTGGGGAGGTTGTTCCATAATTATGGGGCTGCCACTGAAAAGGCCCTGTCTCACGTACCCACCAAATGAGCTTCTTTGATTTATGGGTCAGGCAGGAGGGCCTTTCCCTGACATCTTAATTCCCAGGCAGGAACGAATGGGAGAAGACCCTGGTACGTAGCTACATAGGGCTTTAAAGGTCAAACCTAGCATGGTGGTTAGCCATGTCAGTCTGGCACTAGCAGTAGAAAACAGCAAGAGTCCAGCAGCACCTTAAAGACTAACAAAATTTCTGGCAGGGTATGAGCTTTTGTGAGCTACAGCTTACTTCTTCAGATACAGCTAGAACATGATTCCATCTATCCTTAAGTAGAGACGAATTAGACACACAAGGGCAATGTAAATGTCAAAAGCAAGTAAATGACATTAGCAGGCGTGATTGAATTAGGTGTGGTATACAGAGGGGTTGTAGGCGTGGAGAAATTAGCATTGGTAATGAGACAGGAATCCCAGATCTCTATTCAGTCCAGGAGAATGCATTGTCTTGCGCTTCATTATTAGTTGTAATGCAACAGTCTCTCTTTCTAACCTCCCTTTGAAATCCCTCTGTAGGAGAACTGCTACTCTTAAATCAGCAACTGAATGTCCTGGAAGATTAAAATGTTCCCCCGCTGGTTTCTGAATGTTGTGGTTTCTGATGTCAGACATATGTTCATTTAATCTTTGTGCAATCAAAAAAGCGCACGTCTATGTCAAAAAGCTCAAGCAGTAACTGATACTGACATAGGAAGACCTCCGTATCGTGTAGTCAGTGGCTCTTAAAGAGATACACTCACAATAAATAAATGCAAGTATAATAAATCAAAACCCAACGTGAAATTTAACAATGCAGGTAAGTAAAACAGTTCTTAATTCCACATTAACACAAGCACCAAGACTTTGTGCATCCTAATATGGTATGTATGAGCCCCGTGGCACAGAGTGGTAAACTGCAGTACTGCAGTCCAAGCTCTGCTCACGACCTGAGTTTGATCCCAGCGGAAGTTGGTTCTAGGTAGCCGGCTCAAGGTCAACTCAGCCTTCCATCCTCCCGAGGTTGGTAAAATGAGTACCCAGCTTCCCGGGGGGTAAAGGGAAGATGACTGGGGAAGGCACTGGCAAACCACCCTGTAAACAAAGTCTGCCTAGTAAACGTCGAGATGTGACATCACCCCATGGGTCAGGAATGATCAGGTGCCTGCACAGGGGACCTTTTACCTTTTTAAAATATGGTATGTACATCCAAAGTTCAAATCTTCAAGGCACGTCCCGAAAAGCGTCTGGGCGACGGACGCCGGGAGAAACCAAGGGAAGCCGAAGATCGGATTCCGTGCCTTGAAGATTTGAACTTTGGATGTATATATACCATATTATGTATGTTGCGCTCAAGATCTTTGGTCAGATGAGCTTGAAATAAAAAGAAAGGATATACCATATTAAGTTGCACAAAATCATGGCTCTTGTGTCTATGTGGAATTAAGAACTGTTGTACTTACCTGCATTGTTAAATTTCACGTTGGGTTTTGATTTATTATACTTGCCTTTATTTATTGTGAGTGTGTCTCTTTAAGAGCCACGGAGTACATGATCTTCCCATGTCAGTTTCATTTTGTTACAGGGACTGGCCTGTTTGTCCAATGTAGAGGATGGAAGGGCAACTATTAAGTTAGGCAGAAACTGTACATCTCCCTTTGGAATAGCCAATATCACACATGCAAACAGGAAATGCCCCCACCCTGTTAACAAGCAGATCATGTGCATTTCACTACTCGGAAGCAAGCCCCCCCTAGGTGCAAAGGAGCGTCCTCCCAAGTAGGCATGCATTGGACTGGAGGAGAGTTCATTTTAATGTAACTTGCTCAAGGGGGAGGGGAATTGTTGTCCTGAAAAGGCCATTTATTGCTTGATATAGCTCTTGATTTATTTTTAACACATCTAACCCACCTTTCCATCCCCACCTGGGGATCCCCAGTGCAGCTAACAGAAACCAAAACCAACAATAAAACCGCAGCCAGCATTAAAACAACTATTGTCAGCAAGCACATGCAACCGTCAAACAACAGCAATTAAAACAACATGGCACAAGCATATCCATAGAAGTGCAACAGAGAGCAGGTAGGCATTGGAGAGGGGCATGCAGCTGGATGAGCAGGTGGGTGGGTGGGAGGGGGAGGAAAGCGGGGCGGGCAGGCATTTGCAGACTGAGCCCCCCCCCCCAATTGGAACTAGAACACAAAAATGTAAGAAGAGCCCTGCTGGACCAGACCAATGGTCCATCCAGTCCAGGATCCTAAGAAAAAAAGAAGAGCCCTGCAGGATCAGACATCCTAAGAAAAGAAGAGCCCTGCTGGATCAGACCAGTGGTCCATCAAGTCCAGCATCCTAAGAACATCAGAAGAGCCCTGCTGGATCAGACCAGTGGTTCATCCAGTCCAGCATCTTAAGAACATCAGAAAAGCCCTGATGGATCAGACCAGTGGTCCATCCATTCCAGCATCCTAAGAACAAAAGAAGAGCCCTGCAGGATCAAACCAGTGGTCCATCCCATCCAGCATCCTAAGAACATCAGAAGAGCCCTGCTGAATCAGACCAGTGGTCCATCTAGTCCAGCATCCCATCTCACACAGTGGCCAACCAGTTCCTTTGGAGGTCCAACAACAAGGCATAGAGGCTGAGGCCTTGTCCTGCTGTTGCCTAAAGGCACTGGGATCCCGAGGCTGACTGCCTCTGAACCTGGAGGTTCCCTTTAGTCACCATGGCTAGTAGCCATTGACAGACCTCTCCACCATGAATCTGTCTAATGCCCTGCCTATGCCTGTGGCCATCACTCCATGCTCTGGCAGCGAATTCCACCTTCTAATCACTTGCTGAGTAAAGAGGTATTTCCTATTGTCCGTCCTCAATCTGCTGCCCACCAACTTCATCAGGTGCCTCCCGAGTTCTAGTAGTTTGGGAGAGGGAGAAAGGGCAAGGAATTCCAAAGGCAAACAATCCCAAATTCTGAGAGCCACCGCTGAAAGGTCCATGCCAGACAATCATACCCACCATTCTCTTGGAACTTCTCACCAATTGAGGCACAGGGAACAGGTGGATGGATGTCCAGTGGCTAGAGCGAACCAAACTAATAGGACTGAGTGGCACTTTTCAAGTGACTTCCCCCACCCCTCCTAAAAAAATTCCAGCATTGGTCAATTGCAGCCATAATAAGCAGGGTCATCAATGGATAAATATGAAAACCACCTTGGATTCTCTAAAAAGGAACTTGGAAGGGAAATGTATATATTAAGGTTGTAGCATAGGAGCCTCTTCCAAAAGGTTTGGCCCCAGAAATGAAAAGGATTCATTTAGGTATGGCAAATACTGAATGGTATATTTTCTCCACATCGGCACCACTGGCCTCCAGGAAGCAGTGAAAGGAATGACTTCATTTTCCCAGCTTGTGCAAGTCCTTTTCACAAAAGCTACCACCTTGTACTTTCGCTTGTAAGTTCCTGTTTCTTTGGTAGTGGGGGTTCTGTTCCACACGTGGTTTGTTCCTTCTAGTGGTCGACTCAGTATTACGCCGGTTTACTTCTGGCATAAAAACCTGACCAGATATGCCGGACATAAACCAGTGTAATTTTGAATCAGCCACTAGAAGGGGCAAACCATGTACAGAACAGACCCCCGCCCCAAAGAAACAGGAACCTACAAGCGAGGAAAATGAGAATGCGGCAAAGCCCCACGAGGTCAGGCCTAGAGTTGCCAACTCCCAGGTACTAACCATTAAAAAACAACAGGAAAAGGTCACAGTGTGGTGTCCGGTCCCATGTATTCTTCCCATATTGTGCTTTTTTGTAGAGATGTCCTCAAGTGGTCAGAATTCTGAGATAACATTTGAGGCAAGTGGCACCCTTAGAGACCAACAAGATTTTCCCGGTATGAGCTTTCAAGAGTGAAAGACTTTGTCAGATATCTTGATCTCTCAAGATACTCTCGAACACGCATCCCACGAAAATCATGTTGAACCCAAATCTACCTGTTCAACCTCAGTACCCTCGGAAACTTGAATTGTACTGAATTGGGTTTCCAAACAGGCTATGTTTGGGGGCAGTTTTAAACCTGGTGTAATATCATTGTGGTCACGGGGGTGGGGGGGACACCTATGCAAGAGGTCTGAACCCAAGAGAATGAGTGGGTAGAAAACGCCCTCCGTTTCGGGTGGACCGTTCGTTCCTGTGCAGGGAACCAAAGGGCACGAAAAAGCAGCAAGTTACGAAAGGGGTTTTCTCACCACTCTGGGCTTGAAAGGGGGTTCGACCGCTCTTCCTTCCACAGCTACCCAGTCGATTTCCTGGAAAAAGGCGTGCTGACGGATGTTGCCTTTGGTGCCCAGCCTCCTCTCCGGTTCTCGTACAAAAAGCTGGACAAGTAACAGAAGAGTAAAGAAAAAAATAGTTTTGTCATGATTCAGGGTACTGGTCCTGTTCATCCAAATACTCTTATCTTCTCAATCAAGATGGTCATCCTTTTCTATTCCAGCAAGCATACAATTGTAGAGTTGGAGGGGGCCACAGAGGCCATCTAGTCCAACCCCCGCTCAATGCAGGATCTGCCTTGAGCATCCCTGACAAGTGCTTGTCCAGCCGCTGCTTGAAGACTGCCAGTGAGGGGGAGCTCACCACCTCCCTAGACAACAACTGAAGAAAAAGGGGAACAAAGAAACTCAACCTAAAAGTCAGGGGGAACCAAAGGGGTTGAGCTAAACACTGTCTAACATAACAACAAATAAATCTATTTTTATTATCTATTGCGCACAATTATATTTAAAAACACAGGGCCTAAAATACAGGCTTCTAAAAAGCACAAACTTAGTTACAAATATTACCAACACATAACAGTTGATGTTAGTACATAAAATGACCAAAATCTGACCAGACGCGTTTTGGCCTTTTACAGACCTTCCTCAGTGGTCATTCATACACGATTTTACAATACACATCCTGACATATACACAAATGTTATGCAAGGTAATATATATATATATATTAAAGCCTTTTATTCTGTGTGGCTTTAAAGAATCATAGAATCATAGAGTTGGAAGGGACCACCGGGGTCATCAAGTCCAACCCCCTGCACAATGCAGGAAATTCACAACTACCTCCCCCCCCCCACACCCCCAGTGACCAGAAGATGGCCAAGATGCCCTCCTTCTCATCACCTGCCTAAGGTCACAGAATCAGCATTGCTCACAGGTGGCCATCTAACCTCTTCTTAAAAACCTCCAGGGAAGGAGAGCTTACCACCTCCCGAGGAAGCCTGTTCCACTGAGAAACTGCTCTGACTGTTAGAAAATTCTTCCTAATGTCTAGACGGAAACTCTTTTGACTTAATTTCAATTTGATTTAGTTTATGTTAAAATAGTTAGTCCATGTGCCTTAAGACATGGCTCACGGCTCACACCTTGTATGTGGTGTCCAGCGTTTCAGGATGCGTACAACATCAACACCCGTGAAGAAAAGATTCCACTGCTGAACTACTTACTGAAAAAAATTTCCCCTAATATCCAGCCAGTACCTTTCCACCCATAATATCCAGCCATCTTCAGGGCAGACTCAGAAGGGGATTCCTGTCTACCCAGCCATCATAACTGACCTCCCTGTTCCATCTTTACTTCCACCTATCCTGCCTTCTCCCCATACTGTTCAGTCACCAGTGCTATTATGAAGGATGCCATCTGGATCTCCTGGTTTTACTCTGTGAGTTTTTAGGATACATTATCCGATAATGATTATCGGTTTCAGTTATCATTTGTTGTGCTATTATGATGCATTGCATTTTAAAGGCGGAGGGAGCTGGGGATGTTCAGTCTGGAGAAGAGGAGGCTGAGGGGGGACAGGATTGCTCTCTTGAAGTATTTGAAGGGCTGTCCCTTAGAGGAGGGCAGGGATGCTGGGAATTAGTCTGCAAGTTTTATCTCTGTCAGGACTACAAAAATGGTTAAATGATTATGTTATGTTTGCATGGCCTCAGGGGATAGTTCTAGCCTAAACTGCTGTGTTTTTTTTCTTAAGAGAAGACTCACAGTGCATCCCTGAGCGGAATGCCTGCACCGCCGAAACCTCTTCCTGGCGCAAAAAATCTGTGCAACCCTCATAGGGTGGTGTATCTCGGCCGGGAAAAAAGGGGGTGATCCTGAGCCGTTCCTGAGCTCCCTGGCTGGCGTCGTGACACCCCGGGAACGCCTCCTGGGACACCGGGATGCCGCCATGGCCTTTGCCTGCGGCCGGATACCAGCGGCAGGCTCCGGCAGCGGCTGGACCTGGTGCTGCCACGGCAGCGGCCAGAGACCGGCGGCCGGCCCTGCACACCGGCGCTGGGGCCACAAACGCCGGCATGAGCCACCCGGACGCCAGCGCCGTGGGACCTTGCGCTGGTGCAGGCCTTTGCCAGCCTCCTCCTGGCCGCCGGCGATTCTTAGGAACGCCCTGTTACTTCGCTTCAATTCTTCTCCTGAAGTTATGAGCCAAAATAGGCAACAAGAGAAGAAAATGAGTTGTAGTTAGGAGTTGTTATTTTATATCCCAAGTTTACCCTCCCTTTAATATAGTAAACTTATATGTTTTGTTAAGGAAACCAACGTGTCTTGAGTCTTAGTGCGTGTGTTTAATATATGATCCACAAGATCACGATCTATCACAATCAATCTCAACAAGGGAGCTGTTCCTGTTCGCAGCAGAGGATAGGATGCAATAATGGGTTTAAATCGAGGACGAAGAGGTACCGGCTGGATATTAGGAAGACGTTTTTTACAGTAAGAGTTGTTCGACAGTGGAATCAGCTAAGAAAAGCCCTGCTGGTTCAGACCAAGGTCCATCAAGTCCAGCAGTCTGTTCACACAGTGGCAAGCAAGACGACTGCCGCAGCATTATCCTGCTAATAACAATACATGTTATTTGTATCCCTCCCTCCCATGGCGAACTGAGCTCAGGGCGGCTAGCCTCATATAAAATACAACATAATTTCGATTCTGTAAAAACATAAATACTGTACAATACACTTTAAGATTGAAAATTCAAAAAGATGCAGCCGATGTTACATAGACTGGTTCTCGGGAATTTTTCAACGGCAAATCAAAACACCTTTTTTTTTGTTTCTGAGTGTTTTTCTGGAGCAGATGACTGTCTCCAGAGATCAAGAATTGCTGGCTGTTTAATAAACCGGCTGCCTGTGTTTGATACTGTTTTATTGCTCTGATTTTCTCAAACGACAGCGCTTATTGAATTTCCACATGCTCGATGTTGCCCCTGGGGCACAGAATGTGACTGGCTAACGTTCTAAGCAAATACAAATAACGGAAATACTGCAAACAAAACGCGAGCTAATTAAAGCGCTGTTCCTCCGGTGAAGGTAATTCTGTTTGTAAAGGCTGCCGTTTTAGCACAAAGGGAAATGAACTGCCCATATATGCAAAACAAGAAGTATTTAGCCAAAAAGGGACATCTCCTTTCTCACCTTCACTAAAAGGTCTCTCGCATTTGTGTCGAGCCAGCGAGGGTAGAAGGGACTATCCATGCGGATCGACTGAAAGAGTTCCTCTTCGTCCTGGCCGTGGAATGGAGACTGGCCAATCAGCATTTCATATAAGAGGACGCCAAAGGACCACCAGTCAACAGACATGTTGTATTTCTGTCCCAGGAGAATCTGTCATCGAAGGGAGTCGGAAATGGAAGACAGAGAAGACTTGAAGATATGACGTGGTTATACAGTGAGCAGCTAGTCACATCTCATATGAACACATGAAGCTGCCTTCTACTGAATCAGACCCTTGGTCCATCAAAGTCAGTATTGCCTACTCAGACCAGCAGTATTGTCTACTCAGACCTCTCCAGGGTCTCTGGCAGGGGTCTTTCACATCACCTACTACCTGATCTCTTTAACTGGAGAAGCTGGGGATTGAACCTGGGACCTTCTGCATGCCAAGCGGATGCTCTACAAACTGAGCCACAGGCCCTCCCATCTCTTCCAGTGATCCCCATGGGAGCCACAGGGCCCGCCAATGTGTTTTCTGGTGCCCTTCTTTCCCAAAGCATATTTCCCCCAAAGCAAAGAGCTAGTCCTGCCTTTCCTTCATCTCTTTGGAGCAGTTCGTTCTTCAGAAGAGTCCAGGAGGCCTTTGGTCTTCAGAAAGCACACAGGAACAGCTGATTTCATCACATGAGGATACTGGGAACCTCTGAAGTGGGACCCTTCCAAGATTTGATCACTGCACCCAGACCCCATGGTAATTATTTGGTAGTGGGCTATAGCCCCCTATGACAGCCATTTGGTGGTAGCCCCCACTCAATGTTCTCAAAATTCCAAAAGGGCCCACAGGCATGACATGATTGGGAATCCCTAATCTACTCTGGTTGACCGCAGTTCTCAAAGGTGTTGGACAATTTCTTTCTAACGAAACATGTAACATGACCAGTGCCATTCTAAACACAGTGACACCCTTCTAAATCCATTTAAGTCAGTAGGATTTTTGGGGGGAGGGCATCAAATTGCAGCTGACTTATAAGAAGAAGAGGAAGAGGAGTTGGTTTTTATATGCCGACTTTCTGTGCCACTTAAGGAAGAATCACACCGGCTTACAATCACCTTCCCTTCCCCTCCCCGCAACAGACACTTACCTCCCCACCCTGTGAGGTAGGTGGGGCTGAGAGAGTTTGGAGAGAACTGTGACTAGCCCAAGGTGGAGGAGTGGGGAATCAAACTTGGTTCTCCAGATTAGAGTCCACTGCTCCAAACCACCTCTCTTAACCACTACACCATGCTGGCTCTTATAGCGACTTTGTGGGGTTTTCAAGGCAAGAGATGAGCAGAAGTGGTTTGCCATTGCCTGCCTCTGCGTAGCAACTCTAAGCTTTCTTGGTGGTCTCCCATCCAAGTTCCTAAGCAAGCATAAAGGAAGAGGCACTCTGCTGTTCTTTCCTCCTAGCATCATTTTCAAAGATATACTGCCTGTGGACAGGGAGGTTCCATTTCTCGACTGTGGCTAATAGCTGCTGATAGACCTTATGAGCAATAGGGTCACGATGCCTGCCTACCTCTGGTGCAATGTAGTCGGGCGTCCCACAAAAGGTGCTCGTCTTGTCGTCTCCGAACATGTTTTCCTTACACATCCCGAAGTCAGCGATCTTGATGTGGCCTTCCTTGTCTAAGAGAACATTATCAAGCTTCAGATCTCTGCAAGATAAAAATGGGTGAGGCCTTTTCTCTGAAAATGCTTCTGAGACAGAAGGGCAGGATTGGTGTCTGAAGAAGTGAGCTGTGGCTCACGAAAGCTCATACCCTGCCAGAAATTTTGTTAGTCTTGAAGCTGCTACTGGACTCTTGCTCTTTTCTACTATTAACATTATTATTATTATTATTTTTGCAAAAAGCATTAACTAACTGTAGGCCTTCCAACAGCAGACAGACATTTCGGTTATAGCCAGAAGTTGCACAAGAGGCAAGGGAAAACATGGCAAGTATTCAACAGGCTCTTTATACTAGGAAGAACACGTTTCAGCTCCTCCTAGAGTTGAAATGGACTATGCACACCCTGTGTCAGCACTGACGTTCCCAAAACCTCTCACATTCTCTCCCACAAAATATGATACAACCCTACCTGTATATGATTCCTTTGGAATGAAGGAATTGCAAGCCGCAAATAATTTCAGCAGCGTAGAACCTGAAAAAGTCACAGTTTTGATTTTACTCGTTTCTTTTCATAGGTATGAACTGTCTTTCGGCAAACATCCACAGAGTCAAGCAATTAAAAAAAAAAATCTGAAATGCTAGAAGAAAAAACATCCAGCATTAATCATAACCCGTTAGAAAATGGCACTGAAAAACCCAGACAAAAGAAGACAGAAGGGTTTTAACAGGCACCTAGTCCCAGCTCAGGCTAAAATGGATTATGCCATGTTTTAATAAATGGTCCACGTTTTCTTGAGCAACTTTAGAGCATAAGGTTCAATTCCTCTTTGAGGACTGTGACCCTCATTTTGCTGCTTGTTCTTCATAGGGTGCAGAGAAGAGTCGAAGGGAGGTGTTTTTAGGGGTCTTATTTAAGTGTTCTGGTTTTATTGTTCAAGACCTCGGTCTAAGAACAGGGGGAAAGAGAGAGAAATAACAGGAACCGAAGGGCCAAAGCAAAGCATCTGTGACTTGATATTAATTAGGAAATATGAGCTGCATGAGGTCCTGGTTTGGACCAGGTCCATGGCGTTGGTAGAGTTTAACTCTTTCGCTCTGAACCTTTGATTTCAGATTGCAGGGCCCTCATTCTCCCCGAGAACAGTGTTTTTCAACTTTTCCAGACCTGGGAGTGAATGAGCCCGGGTTGCCAGACCCCCACGGGGGGCATGGGATCCCCTGCTTTGGGGCCCCTTCCCCTGCTGCTGTTCAGCCAGCCGGCGGGGGGACTTAACCAGTAGCAAACTGAGGCCTAGGACTCTGTTGCTGGCGACATGTCGATGCTACTTCCGGCACTGACTGGGAGTGACATCATCATGTTGCCAGAGATGTGGGGATGCTCTGATAGTTGGGGAAAAAACTCTACAGTCAAAGTGGCTTCTACCAGTGACCCCTACTCCATGCCCAGAAGACGGCCAAGATGCCCTCCCTCTCATCATCTGCCTATGGTCACAGAATCAGCATGGCTGACAGATGGCCATCTAGCCTCTGCTTAAAAACCTCCAGGGAAGGAGAGCTTACCACCTCCCGAGGAAGCATGACAGATGGCCATCTAACCTTAAAAACCTCCAGGGAAGGAGAGCTTATCACCTCCCAAGGAAGCCTGTTCCACTGAGGAACCGCTCTGTTAGAAAATTCTTCCTAATGTCTAGACGGAAACTCTTTTGATTTAATTTCAACCCGTTGGTTCTGGTCTGACCTTCTGGGGCAACAGAAAACAACTTGGCACCCTCCTCTATATGACAGCCCTTCAAATACTTGAAGATGGTTATCATGTCCCCTCTCAGTCTTCTCCTCTCCAGGCTGAACATACCCAGCTCCTTCAACCTTTCCTCATAGGACTGAGCTTTCAAACCAAGGATTATCCCTCACATTCTAAGGTGGTACTTTACTGGCAAGGACTGCACCAAATCAGAAAAGGTTATCATTGGATAATCTCTCAAAATGAGCAGCAAAACTGATGCCATCTTACCTTGCTCTGCCCATGTCAAACTTGTGGCAGATTTGAATGTGAAACATCAGATCTCCCCCGTTGAGATATTCCATTACAAAAAAGAGGTTTTCCTGGGAAACAATGACATGTTGTGGTAAGGATAACATGGAGGACAGGAGAATGTAAGCTCCTTGGATCCCCACTGGGATGTAAATGAAGTAAACAAACAAATGAATACCTATCACCTCATGTTGGGAAGGGGCAGAAGCTCAGTGGCAGAGCATCTGCTTGGCATGCAGAAGGTCCCTGGTTCAATCCCCGGCATCTCCAGTTAAAGGGACGAAGCAGGTAGGTGATGCGAAAGACCTCCGCCTGAGACCCTGGAGACCCGCTGCCGGTCTGAGCAGACAATACTGACTTTGAACACATGAACACACGAATCTGCCTTATACTGAATCAGACCCTTGGTCCATCAAAGTCCCTTTAACTGGAGATGCTGGGGATTGAACCTGGGACCTTCTGCATGCCAAGCAGAGGCTCTACCACTGAGTCACAGCCCCTCCCCAGCATCTCCATTGATGGACCAAAGGTCTTATTCAGTAGAAGGCAGCTTCATGTATGATCTTTAATGGGGTCAGTTCACACAAAATTGCCAAAGACTGTGTGTGTGTGTTAAGTGCCGTCAAGTCGCTTCCGACTCATGGCGACCCTATGAATGAAAGTCTTCCAAAATGTCCTATTTTTGACAGCCTTGCTCAGATCTTGCAAATTGAAGGCTGTGGCTTCCTTTATTGAGTCAATCCATCTCTTGTTGGGTCTTCCTTTTTTTCCTGCTGCCCTCAACTTTTGTTTGCCAAAGGCTACTAAACAGTAAAAAAATTACCGTCCACAGCTTATAACTCCCCTCAAAATAATCTAGTAAATAAAAGACCCAGAGAAGATTTTTTTTAAAAAACTGGAGGTTTTATTATACTTACGCGAGAACAGCATTAAGCCCCGAGGAGCTTAATATGTATATGGATAATATTAAAAATGTGGTCTTAAAAGGAATATTTTGTTTAGCTTAACAGAAATATAGAATAAATATATTATAATTTAGAATGTTCAAGATTAAATTGGGACATAAGGTATATTCACACTGAGTGTGTGTATGTGTGTGTGTGTATAAAATTGAACAGTAGATATAAGATTTTAGAAGAAGAAGAAGAGTTGGTTTTTATATGCCGACTTTCTCTACCACTTAAGGGAGAATCAAACCGGCTTACAATCACCTTCCCCCCCTCCCCACAACAGACACCCTGTGAGGTAGGTGGGGCTGAGAGAGTGTGACTAGCCCACGGTCACCCAGCTGGCTTCATGTGTAGGAGTGGGGAAACAATTCCAGTTCACCAGATTAGCCTCCGCCGCTCATGTGGAGGAGTGGGGAATCAAACCCGGTTCACCAGATCAGAGCCCACTGCTCCAAACCACTGCCCTTAACCACTACACCACGCTGGCTCTCAAACCACTGCTCTTAACCACTCTCACCACTCTGAAGCATCACTGTAATCCCCTATTCCCCCACCCCTCTTTTTTATGTTCATTCCTTTATTTTCTGAAAATAAAACGTATCACAAAGGAATAAATTACCGTCCACAGCATATAACTCCCCTCAAAAATAAACCAATGGCATCTTTTAAATCCACTTTTTCTCTAAGGATTAAAAAAACAAACAGCTCTTTCCCCCCCCCCACCTCACAACACTCCTGGCTGTGCTATAACAGCTACACTAAGGCTGGCATGTTCCCATGTGCCAACATACCAAAGCCGGCCTTTTTTTCTTGTCGTCTTCAAAATGAAAGGAAGGAACAAGGTTTCCCCCCGCCCTTACCTTGGTTTGGAATGTGCAATAGACGTGTGTGAGGAAAGGGTGTTCCCACGCAAGGGAGAGGACTCGCTTTTCCACCATGGTGCATTCGACGTCGTCGTCCATGAGCACCACGTCCTTCTTCAGAGCTTTCAAGGCGAAAAACTGGCTGGTGGATTTCAGCTCAGCAAGAAAGACCTGGAGCAGAGAGGGGATGCTCTTTAGGGACTGGCAGCGTGGCGTGCAAGTCCGCGATTCCAGCGTGCCCAACAAAGCTACAGAACTTGGCACCGGGTGAGCAATGGGGACTCTTAGAGCCTGGCACAGGGATCTCCAACAGGTTGCCTGTGGGCACTGAAGTCCCGGCTTGGTTTGCTGAAGGGTCGAAGGACAGAACTTCCCTTTTTATTTGTACTATCAAAATTAAGGTTTAAGGTTGACAATGAGGACATTGAAATTGTTCAAGACTTTCTATTCCTTGGCTCCATCCATCGTCAACCAAAAGGGAGACAGCAGCCAAGAAATCAGAAGGAGATGGAGACTGGGAAGGGCAGCCATGAAGGAGCTAGAAAAGATTCTGAAGTGTAAGGATGTGTCACTGGCCACCAAGACCAGATTAATCCATGCCATCGTATTCCCTATTACTATGTATGGGTGTGAAAGCTGGACAGTGAAGAAAGCTGATAGGAAGAAAATAGATTCCTTTGGTGTTGGCGGAGAGTGTTACGGATACCCCGGACAGCCCAAAAAAACCAAATCAGTGGGTTATAGATAAAATCAAGCCTGAACTGACCCTTGAAGCTAAAATGGCTCAACTGAGGCTATCGTACTTTGGTCTAGTTATGAGAAGACAGGAGTCACTGGAAAAGACAACCATGTTAGGAAAAGTTGAAGGCGGCAGGAAAAGAGGAGGACCCAACAAGAGATGGATGGACTCTATAAAGGGATTAGGCAGGTAGGTGATTTGAAAGACCTGAGACCCTGGAGAGCCGCTGCCGGTCTGAGTAGACAATACTGACTTTGATGGACCGAGGGTCTGATTCAGTAGCAGGAAGCTTCATGTGTTTGTTTTGTTCAAGGGTTTGTATCTGGCATGGTAAGTTAGAAAGAGAATATGCCCGTTTATATATTTTACGAAATGTTTCTTTTGGAACAAAAGATGGAACCAGCCCTTTGGTTAAGTGTATCTGAAAGGTCAACACCCCAGAGAATTTGCTGCCTCCTTTTTCTTTCCCGACGTACCTTGCCAAAACTTCCTTTCCCCAACATTTTGTGCAAGACAAAATCATCTATGGTTAATTTTGGCAGATCAGGTCGGAGATCTATCCTCGGCTCCGGCACCACGGGAGAATCAGAGCCTGTTATGTCTTCCGCTGGAGATTCCCAGGAGATACCTTGAGGCTCTGTAAGGCATCACAGAACATATAAAAATAGTCTCCAGGGACGTTAGAAGTAGAAGCCCCGTGGAGCAGAGTGGGAAGCTGCAGTACTGCTGCCAAAATCTCTGCTCACGACAAAGGTCGTTTATGCATGGGTACTTTCACTCGCGTTTGCCCCCGGTCTGTCTCATTTGTTCCTTGGAGTTATGCATGAGTTTTCCCTCCATTAGAGATGACCTCGCTGCCAGCCCTCACAAATCCTGGGACTTCCCGTTCCTCTGTGAACCCGATTCTCCCCCCTCCCCTGAGCTCAGCCCGGGTAAAATTCCCATGCAAAAGGCAAAGCGCGGGACATGCAAGCTTGGTTTCTCTCACAGCCAATTACAAAGCAGCGTGTAAAGAGGCGGGGATTCAAGTGCTTCCTGCTTCCCACTTCCACGGAGCTCTTTCTGAGCAGAAGAAAGGCTTTTTAAAACCGAGGCTTGGATTTCTCTCCCCCCCCCACTTTCAGATTGCATTTACAATGCAATCCTTACACCCTTCCAACCCCATTGTCTTCAGTGGATTTAGAAGGGTGTATCTCTGTTTAGGATTACACTGTAAGTCTCCTTCTAATCTGGCAGGGAAATAGTTAAAGCCAGGGAACAATATATGTTGGGGTGGGAGGGGAAGTCCCCTGTATGGAGGGAGTAACTCATTTTGGGGGGGGGGGGAAGGATAAAATGCAATACCTTTTTTCCCCACTGGGGGGCCTGGCACAGAAGGGGTGGAAGATGCGTCTCGGTCAGGGGAGAGAATTTCAAGCGGTCCTTCTCGCATAATCTGCTCCGGATCACGCAAACTTCGAGCCTGGTGGACAGGCTCATATATATGTGTGTGTGTGTGTGTGTATGTGTGTGTGTGTGTGTGTGAGAGAGAGAGAGAGAGAGAGAAGACACACCCACATCACAGATTTGCAAACACCCCACAAATATAGAATCTGAGTGCAGAACTCCCCACCCTGAGAATCCTGTCTTTTCTTTTCTTTATAACAAGTTTCTAGTCCTGAGTTTGATCCCGACGGAAGTTGATTTCAGGAAGCTGGCTCAAGGATGACTCAGCCTTCCATCCTTCCGAGGTCAGTAAAATGAGTACCCAGCTTGCTGGGGATAAAGTGTAGACGACTGGGGAAGGCAATGGCAAACCACCCCGAAAACATAGCCTGCCTAGTAAACGTCGGGATGTGACACCCCATGGGTCAGTAATGACCCGGTGCTTGCACAGGGGACTACCTCTACCTTTAGCCCCTGATACTGGAATGTGGGACATATCCTTAGGGTGTGGCTAGAACCCATTTGGCAAATGAGGAAAGAGGATGAATGAAAAGAAACAAGCTGAAAGCTTTGCATCTGGCTTGGGAAACAAGAACAGAATCTGAATTCTGAAAGGTGACAGGCAAGCAACAACCTTAGAAAATGGGCAAAATCTGCTGTTGCTTCTGAGGGACTTGTGTAGGGTTGCCAACTCCAGGTTGGGAGATTCCTGAAGTTTTCGGGGTAAAGAATGGGGAGGGTGGGGTCGGGGGAGGGGAGAGAGCTCAGTGGGATATTATACCATAGTGCCCACCTCCAAAGCAGCTGTTGTCTCCAGGAGAACTGATCGCCTGGAGATCAGCTGTAATTCTGAGAGATCGCCAGGCCCACCTGGAGGTTGGCAACCTTAGACTGATGATTAGATACACTCCCCCACACTTAACCAAGTCTGCAGCGCAGACTCCATTTTCAACTCCGTTTTCAACTTTCTAACTTTCAAAGAAAGGATAGCTTCCAGATAATAGAGGGTTATGTTCTCCCTACCACCCCACTCAGTGAGACATTTCAAAGGCAGAATAGGCTATAGTTTCCTTAGGATGAAATGGAGAAGGAGATTTATGCCATCTCTGTTAACATTTACTTTATTTAAATATAGGGCTTTTTCGCATTCTCATTTTATTTATTTATTACATTTTCCTTGCTTGTAAATTGCTGTTTTTTTTCTGTGTGAGTGTGTGTGTGTTTCATGTTCTGCATGTGTTTTGCTCCCTCTAGTGGTCGATTCGATATCACACAGGTTTATGTCTGGCATAAAAACCTGCTGTTTAATTCCACAGGGAGATATGCAGGACATAAACCTGTGTGATATCGAATTGGCCACTAGAGGGAGCAAAACACATGGAGAACAGGAAACACCCCTTTCCCCTGGAAGAAGCAGGAACTTAAGAAGTGTGGAAAATGAGAATGTGGAAAAGCCCTTCCCCCTGTCCCTGTGACTCCCAAGGGGAATGCAACAGAGATTGGGAAGTTCACCGGTGTGTGTGTGTTAAACTAATCTCTCAGTGGTATTGGAACTGGGTCCCCCATGGCTGCTTAAAAAACAACAACAACCATGAAAGATCCTAATCCCTCATCTAATGGGTGACCTCAAGTTTGGTACTTTCTCTGTCTCCAAATTTAGAACTGCCAATCTGTTGTTCCTCATGTTGTTTCTTTTCTGGGCATTCATCTACGATGGTTCTCCCTCTGGAAGCGCTGCAGAAGTTTCCTGAGCGGGCAAATTCCCCTGCCGACCCCATTTGCCAGAGCCATTCCCCATGATCAGACAGTATGCCCCAGTCCTCTCTGCCCTCTGCTGAGCTGCCACAGAATTGTATTGCTTACCCACCTGCTGTGTGCTCTCGATCAGTGCCAACGCTTCGGCCATGAGCTTCTGATTGATGCCACATAGGTTTGCCACTTTGGTTTGGCATTTGTGGTGGACATTCATGGCACAGGCTGAGAAGAAGACACTGAGTCAGGGGGGTCCAACCTAGATGCTACCAGATACACATTTTCCTTGTGCTTTGCTATGTACATTTCTTTTGACCAAACTACACAATATACATATTTAATGTTTCCTGGCCCTGACTTGCTTTTCCTGCAGCCACACAACAGCTGCGGGGAAAGTCTGGGCTTTTCCGCATTCTCGTTTTCCTTGCTTCTAAGCTTTTGTTTCTTCCGGTGTGTTCAGTTCTGCACGTTTTGCTCCTTCTAGAGGTCAATTCAATACAACACAGGTTTCTGTCCAGCATATAACCCTGCAGTTTAAATCTGCAGAAACCTGTTTGATATCGAATCAATCACTAGAGGGAGCAAAACACGTGCGGAAATAGAATCCCCCCTTTCTTCAACAGGATCTTAGAAGCAAGGAAAACAAGACTGTGGAAAAACCCGGTGGGGGTCCAGCGTGGCTCAGGAGAATGCTGGGGGGAAGAGGTGGGGCTCCCCCCTGGACCCGACTCATTAAAAAAATGCATCATGTTGTTTTGTCCCTCTGGGATGCCCAACATTGGTTTGGCAGCCCTAATGCCAGGACAGGTTTTCCCCCAATTCTTTCCCAAATTCTGTTATCTGATAATGATCCCCCCCCCCGGTATTAGCTTCAGGAGCGAGGCAAAACACCAGAGACACCGATTTTGCATGAGATTTTTGATTTTTGTCCCAATCAGACCTAAGAGCAGTTTGGGGTGTATGGGGGCATTTCTCTCAGGGTAGGGTTGCCATCCTCCAGGTGGTGGCTGGAGATCTCCTGGGATGACGACTGATCTCCAGGTGACAATTCCTTTGAAGAAAATGGTTGCTTTGGAAGGTGGACTCTGTATACCCTGCTGAAGTCCCTCCTTTCCCCACACCCCACCCTCCCCAGACTCCACCCCCAAAATCTCCAGGAATTTCCGGACCTGGAGCTGGCAACCCTATCTCAGGGAAATAGTGCCAGGGGCAGGGAGTTCATTTGCCCATTCCTTTGTCCTCAGTGTTGGAACTCCCTCCCCAATTGGGTGGCAGCCTGGTGGCTTTTTTAGTTGGCTTTTTTAGTTTTGTTTGTGGGTTTCCTAGAGGCACCTGGTTGGCCACTGGGTGAACAGACATCTGGACTTGATGGGCCTTGGTCTGATCCAGCAGGACCTTTCTTATGTTCTTATGGCAAAAGAGGAAAAAAACCAAATGCTGAAACACGAATACCTAACAACAAAACAACAGCATAAAGGCCACCAAATAAGCATCAAATTTGGACAGACCCAAAGAAAAACAACTGCCTTAAATAAGTACTGGCTTGTAATAATTATGTCTATTATAACAATTACAGATTCAACCACTCAAAATATATGCACATCAAGTACAATAAGAATAACCCTTAGATAAGCAAGTAGTAATGCTATACATAAATCTACCAACGGTGCAGATAATAGTCCCAATTAAACAGCCGAGAAAGCTGGTAGTTATCTCAACGTGCTCTAAATCAGCAATCAGTTACTTCTGCATCAGAGTAACCCGCCTTTGCAATTCATCTTGGCACAAGCCTACTATTGGGATTACTGCCTGCAATTACTGCCTGCTATTACACCAGTGCTATTCTATGACACATTCCACCTTTTGCAAGCCGACCCTTATACAGGCTGGCAATTACCAGTGAGCGCGTTGAGATAACTACCAGCTTTCTGATGCTGATTGGTAGCCTGTATGCTGTTGTTTTGTTTTTAGTCTTTTTTCGTGGGGTAGGCTGGGTGAAAGACCCCCAACATACAGGGCTGCTTGATTCAGAGATGATGCTACTATCCCTCAGGACATCTTGCACTTCCGGCCAGGGCAGGGCCGGTTCTAAGCCAACCAAGGGACTGAAATCTTGAAATTCTGCATCTTCGTTCTGCAGACCTGATAGCCCCAATCATTCTCTCGACTCACCATCGCATTTTAAGCCCTGCCTCGCGAGGCCCCAGAGCAGCGTGCCGCAGTGGTCGCAGAAGGTCGGACTTTTGTAGTTGTACACTTTAAAGCGGTGAGGCATGTCAATTTTAAACCTTTCCTTGTGGAACTGCAAGAAAGAGAGATGCCTGAAGGAACATGTCTGTTGCTAAAGAAAAGCTCACCTGGATCTTGCTTGTCTGTATTGGCATTTTCCTTGCTTTTCAGTTCCTGTTTTGTTTGGGTTTTTTTTCCAGTTCTGCATGTGTTTTGCTCCCTCTAGTGGTCGCTTCAATATCACATTTTTAAGTCTGGCATAAAAACCTGCAGTTTAAATCTGCAGGGAGATATGATGGACTTAAATCTGCTTGCTATCGAATCATCCTGTAGACGGAGTAAAACACATGCAGAACTGAACACCCCACAAAAGAAACAGGAACTTAGAAGCGATTAAAATGAGTGTGGAAAAGCCTTAAACCACCTGGGAACTGTAGCAATGCTGGTCTGAGCCCTTTGGAAGAATAGCAGAATATTATTATTGCCAAGACCAAGTCCTGATTCTACATGGGTATAGAAAGCATGCAGACAGTGGTGCCAGACATCACAATCAACCTGAGAATGTCGAGTTTCTAGCCCTTATGACTGTACGTTTGAAAGGGTGTTCACATTTCTAAACTCAGAAGAAGAAGAGTAGTCTTTTTATATGCCGACTTTCTCGACCTTTTAAGGAGAATCAAACTGGCTTACAATCTTCTTCCTCTCCCCAAAACAGACACCCTGTGAGGTAGGCAGAGCTGAGAGAGTTTGGAGAGAACTGAGACTAGCCCAAGGTCACCCAGCTGGCTTCAGGTAGAGGAGTGGGGAATGAAACTTGGTTCTCCAGATTAGAGTCCACCACTTTAACCATTACACCACACCGGCTCTGCAAGAGCAGCTGAGCAAGAATTCCAGGGTTCCAGTAGACCCCTCCCCCTCCCCAGGACTAGCAAGCTGGAAGAACACATTAGGTTCCCCCCCAAAAGCCAACAACCATGCAAACTTTTAGAAACATAGAATAATAGAATTGGCTTCCTAGGGAGGTGGCGAGCTCCCCCTCACTGGCAGTCTTTAAGCAGAGGCTGGACAAACACTTGTCAGGGATGCTTTAGGCTGATCCTGCATTGAGCAGGGGGTTGGACTAGATGGCCTCTATGTCCCCTTCCAACTCGATGATTCTATGATGGGTTTAAAATACTTCTATGTTTTGAAACTCTTCCTGGATAGCGTATTTATGGGCTGCCTCCAATGACACCTGAGGCGTGGCATCATTCCGATACTTACTATGGTCTCTCTACTGTTGATCGCCGATCCGGTACACTTCGCAATCACTTTATCGATGCACTTCTTGTGAATGGCAGCATTGCATTCTGGGGAAAGAGAAAAGTCTCCTGGCATCATTTGAAGAAGACCTCCTGGGATTGCAACGGGGGACTACCTTTACCTTTTACTAAATGATACTGTGTGTAAGGGAAGGGAAAAACCGATGCAGTTAAGAAGCCAAGTTGGAGCAAAAACCTGCAGCTGAAAAGCCTCTGTCCTCTCCATGTTACATCCAAGAGGTACTACAACAGGGGTCCCCAATATGGTACCCTTGGCTGTCCACTGACAACTTTCCTGGTGTCCACCAAGTGTAGTTAGAAAGTGGGCAGGACCAGGTCAGGTACTTGCCCAACAGGGCTTCTGATTGGCCACTGGAGATCTGATTGACAGTGCAGATTATAATAATGTCCCTTCAGGGGCAGCTGCCATAGTGTTGGTTTGATTCTCTCTCACTCCTCTTTTCCAGTGTCTTTTAAAAAATTATCCCCCTTTCCCCCTATATTTGGGCTTCCTCTCTATGTGTGGCTCCACATCATGCAGCATCCATTTTGTGGTTGGCTCCACCTCTTGCGGCAGCCATTTTGTGTTTGGCTCCACCTCTTGCGACAGCCATTTTGTGTTTGGCTCCACCTCTTGCAGCAGCCATTTTGTGACTGCGCCCACCTCCCTCTGTCAGAATTCCAAAGGTGGACACAGGCTCAAAAAGGTTGGAGTCCCCTGTAATGCAACATCAGCTACAGTAATTAATATGAATAGTAATGAAAATAATTAGACATTAATAATGTAATTACATAATACATAAAAATGTAATATAATGAAGTCTCTTACGTCTGCATTGGTAGCCTTGCTTGTTAAGACCCCTGGAATAAAAACGGAGGAAAAGGTGTTAGAATAGTACAGATTCTGCAAGTCATATATATTGAAGGTGATGAATGAAAATTAAACTTTTCAGAAACTAGCGCAGTGTGTGAGGACCCAGAAAACATGACTGTAGGATGTGAAATTTAGGATAATTTCTAGGGTTGCTTAGCTATAGAAAAGGAGGGAAAGGATAATGGAAGAGATGACAGAATAAAGAACCAAAGACATTTTCCACTATCTCTAGTTCGTGGGTAAGGGAAAATGTCTTCGGTTTTGGACTTGGTAGCATTATACCCTGCTGAGGTCCCCCCTCCTCAAACCCCACGTTCTGCAGGTTCTACCTCTAAAATCTCCAAGAATTTCCCAGCCTGGAGGTGCCAACTGGCTAGGTGGGACTTCATGCCCTCCTCTGTAACGTTGCTCCGCATTCTTCCTTGGTAAGTTATAACACTTGACAGACTGTAATAAATCAAGATTCTCTTCCCTTTTCTCAATATATTGCATTGTTTGGAGTTTCTCTTCCTTTTTCTTAATTTATTATACAGCTTGGAGCTGGGGGAGGGCCATTTTGAGCGGTAAAACAGATTGTGGTAGCATTTCTAGTAAGCCGAGAGGGGGGCATTTGGAGGGACAAGCCGATCAGAGCCTCTTCCCTCCTGCACAGACCATGGTGGTGGTGGTGGTGGAAAGTACCACCAAGTCGCACCCGACTTACGGCAATCCTGTAGGGTTTCCCAGGCAATAGACATTCAGAGGTGGGTTTGCCATCGCCTGCCTCTGCGTAGCTACCCTGGACTTCCTTGATGGTCCCCCATCCAAGTCCTAATCAAGGCCAACCCTGCTTAGCTTCCAAGATCTGACAAGATCAGGTTAGCCTGGGCCATCCAGGTCAAGGCAAGAGATGGACAGAGGTGGTTGGCCATTGCCTGCCTCTGCATAGCTCCCCTGGACTTTCTTGGTGGTCTCCTATCAGAGTCCTAAACTGGGCTGACCCTGCTTTAAGTGGAGGCTGGACCAACGCTTGTCAGGGATGCTCTAGGCTGATCCTGCATTAAGCAGGGGGTTGTGTTGGATTAAGAGGGCTTCATTATGCCAAAATCCTTGTTAATTTAGCAGAGCGCACAAGGCTATCATGCGCAGAGAAGCCCATTCAAACCTGTGTGTGTGCCAGGGACAAAATTGCTAGGAGCCTATACTTCATTTATTGTAGGAAATTCATTTCTGGATAGGATAGAGTAAAATATAGTTCCCAATCTATTCTAACTAACTAGGATGGAGGGAGATCCAGGACGTGGATCCTTCCCTCATGGTGGCAACATGGAGAAGAGGGCCAGTGTGTGTGAGGAGGTGAGGAAGAAGCAGGAAGGAAGGAAGTTCCTGTAAGAGTAGCAATCTACACATCAAAGGGATAGTTCAAAGCAGTAGAGAAAGGATGCCCCAGTGTCTTGTCCCCTCTATCTCTCTGACTCACTAGTCTTGTCCCCTTCTGGAGTCTGAGGTTAAGAGACAGCAAAAAGTCCTTCACTTCCAACAGGCTGGACTAGATGGTTTTTATGGCCCCTTCCAACTCTATGATTCTGTGATGTCGGCTTGACAGCACTTTACATACACAAGCATCTAGCACAAGTTTTTCCATGCATGGCCCAATAGTAACATCAAGACCAGTAATGAGCCAGGGACCACCTTGCCGCATCTCCTGCCTGCTGCTTTAGTACTTATGCTAATCTGGAGATATTTTAACCTGCCTACCTTCACGTCTGTAAGCGTATGTTAGATTTTGTTATTTTATTTGCACTGGCTTATTCCTGTCTTATGCTTAAGCCTGAACCTATTTTTTAAAATCTTTGCAATAAAGCCTGTTGCGTTTATTGGTGTGTTCGACTGAGCGTGTAAGAGTCCAAACCCAGTTTCAGTCAAACTATCAGAAGGGGATTTATTCCAAAGTCCCAGATCTAGGGACAGGGAGATCTAATCTTCCTTACAAGGATGTGGTGGGTTGGAAGCCCCCGTCTTCGACTGTTTAGCTCCAAAGATCTGATGATATTGGGCTAGACTGGGCCGCCCAGTTCAGGGCTCACAGACCGTAGGCCGAGGGAAACCCCAAAAGCCCTACCAGACAAACTCGTGACAGACGGAGCAGAACGTGGGTTGCGGGAAGAAGGTGGCAGTGAACTCGTGACATTTGACGTTGTGGATCTTGGCTTGCTTGATAGCCCCTCGGCGTTGATGCAGAGAGAAAAACCCTTCCTTTTCGCAGTCAATGAATTTGTGGGCATCTGGGGAGAGCACAGAGAGAAGTCAAAGTCCGATGAAGAAATCCTGTGGTCAGGGTCTAAACCAAAATAACACTATTTAGATCCACTTGAAAGTTGCCTTGCTCAAATGACAAAAATAGTAGGGCATGCTTCCTAAAAGTGTCTCAGGGCTGAATGAGATCATCAGAGGGACTATGTGGTATAGCTCTTGTTGGACTATACTATGTGGCAGAGAGGGGGAGTCACAGACAAAAAAACCTGGCTTGTGAACATGTGAGCACATAAAGCTGCCTGATACTGAATCAGACCCTTGGCCCATCATGGTCAGTTTTGTCTACTCTGACTGGTAGCGGCTCTCCAGGGTCTCAGGCTGAGGTCTTTTCCATTACCTGTTGCCTCATTCTTTTAACTGGAGATGCCGGGGATTGAACCTGGGACCTTATACATGCCAAACAGATGCTCAACCTCTGAGACATGGCCCCATGGCTCTACCAATGTGAAACACTAGCCCTTCCCCGCTTGTGGAACACTAGTGTGCCAGGGGAAAGTGTTCTAGCCTCTCTGTCACTGAAATGTTGTGCAAAGGCTGTCTTTGGGAGAATATGAAATTTAAATTTAAAGGGCCCTGGCTCAGTGGTAGAGCATCTGCTTGGCATGCAGAAGGTCCCAGGTTCAATCCCTGGCCTCTCCAGTTGAAAAGGACCAGGCAGTAGGTGACGTGAAAGACCTCCGCCTGAGATCCTGGAGAGCTGCTGCCAGTCTGAGTAGACAATTGCTGACCAAAATGGACCAAGGTAGTTTCAGGTTGGTAGTTGTGTTGGTCTGCAGTAGAAGAGCTAGATTCAAATCCAGTACCACCTTAGAGACCAACAAGACTTCCAGGGTGTCAGCTTTTGAGAGCTTCATGTGTTCAAATTACTACAAAATGGTATGCTATTTCAAGATGGCATGATGTAATTTTCCTGATTCCTACCCTACTTTTCTCTAAAAATGTGTGTGTGTTAAGTGCCGTCAAGCAACTTCCGACTCACGGCGACCCAATGAATCAACGTCCTCCAAAATGTCCTATCTTTGACAGCCTTGCTCAGGTCTTGCAAACTGAGGGCTGTGGCTTCCTTGATTGAGTCAATCTACCTCTTGTTGGGTCTTCCTCTCTAAAGATACCCACCCCCCAAAACCTTCCTCCAGATAATTAAGGTTGGTTGTTTCCTTCCCCAGAAACATTTGTTGGGTTGATTTACAAAATGTGACTCATACATTTTTGCATACCAAAGCGGGAGTTGGCCACATCTCTATAGCTGAGCACAGGCAACATTTGCTGCTTGCAGAAAGTCCATGGATCACAGTTCCAAGACTCAAATATACATCACAGTTGCTTTTTTCTTTTGCAAATGCAGGCTCTGGGATTGCCTTTTCAAAGAGGAGGAGAGAGAAGGAGGGAAACTTTAACCCTTTCCTCCCCCTCTGGTTTCTCTGCTGGAACAATTTCATTTCAGCTCATCTCCAGCAGCTTGCCGTCATGTTCAGCTCACCGTTTTGTTTTGCTTTTCGTCATGAGTGACTGATGCTCACTGGTCCCTAGGTGTTTGGATTAAAACACAGCCCAGAAAGGCTGCAATCATGTGATTCTATGCATGATGTGCAACAAACGCATGAATACATGAAGCTGCCTTCTACTGAATCAGAGCCTTGGTCCATCAAAGTCAATATTGTCTACTCAGACCGGCATAAGAACATAAGAACATAAGAAGGGCCCTGCTGGATCAGACCAAGGCCCATCAAGTCCAGCAGTCTGTTCACAAAGTGGCCAACCAGGTGCCTCTAGGAAGCCCACAAACAAGAAGACTGTAGCAGCACCATCCTGCCTGTGTTCCACCGCACCCAAACTAATAGGCATGCTCCTCTGATACTAGAGAGAATAGGTGTGCAGCATGACTAGTATCCATTCTAACTAACAGCCATGAATACCCCTCTCCTCTATGAATATGTCCACTCCCCTCTTAAAGCAGCAGCTCTCCAAGTTCTCAGGCAGAGGTCTTTCACATCACCTACTGGCCTAGGAGATGCTGGGGATTGAATCTGGGACCTTCTGCATGCCAAGCAAATGCTCTACCAATGAGCCACATTTGAGTCCAGTAGCACTATTTGAGTCCAGTAGCACTTAGAGACCAGCAACATTTTCCAGCTTTTGTGAGTCAAAGCTGCCTTTCTCAGATCCTTCCGTCTAGACATTAGGAAGAAATTTCTAACAGAGCGGTTCCTCAGTGGAACAGGCTTCCTCTGGAGGTGGTGAGCTCTCCTTCCCTGGAGGTTTTTAAGAAGTGGTTAGATGGCCATCTGTCAGCAATGCTGATTCTGTGACCTTAAGCAGATGATGAGAGGGAGGGCATTTGGCCATCTTCTGGGCATGCAGTATGGGTCACTGGGTGTGTGTGGGGGGAGGTAGTTGTTAGTTTCCTGAATTCTGCAGGGGGTTGGACTAGATGACCCTGGTGGTCCCTTCCAACTCCTATGATTCTATGTGCTTTGACTCGTGGACACTTAGAGCCTGGAAGATTTTGTTGGTCTGTTCAGGGCTACTAGTAGGTTTGACCCTCAGCTCTTTGGCGGGCAGCCGGGTGGATTGGCGGGTATTTGCCCACCACCGGGCACTTGGCAACCTATCGTTGTCGCCAAACACAACATACAGGTCCCTAACAGTGCAATCCTAAGAACAGCTACACCCTTCTAAATTTATTGAAGTTAATGGGTTTAGAAGAGTGTTATTTGGATTAGGAATAGGATGGCTAGATTCCAGTCCAGCAGCAATTTAGAGACCTAGAATTACAACGGATCCCCAAACTAGAGAGACCAGTTCCCCCGGAGAAAATGAACGTTTTGGTGGACTCTATGGTATTATGCCCCATAGAAATCTCTTCCCCAACTTCTCCCTCCCCTAGTTCTTCCTGCAAATCTCCAGAAATTTCCCAACCTGAAGATGACAACCCTAAACCAAACTGAATAGAAATACCTAGTGGGGTGGGCAAGAAACCCTTTGGAATTGTTACTTTAAAGGGAGAAACTGAACTGAAAAACTGCAGCAAATTTCACACGCACAGTGGCCTGAACAATATCTAGAAACAAAAGAGAAGAAACATTAACTTTCTAATACCTCTTCTATAATAATGAAGCGCTCCCAATGGACATGTCCCAACCCAAGACTTTGAGACTGGGAGGGCGGATTCTCGAAATAATGTCAAACAAATAATGTAACAATAGTGTTACTTGCCACTGGTTTCCAGGAAGTATCTTGCATTCATTAGCATTCTGCCTTGGGGCTTCAGTTCTAGCTAAACAAAAAAAGAAAGAGAGAGGCTTTTTTAAAAGAAAAGAGAAGAGGGGTTTTAACTCAATCAGCAAATGATCATTTTGGGAAAGCTAATGATGTTCTCATTGGTGATGCACAGAAAAGAAACATCCCGCACACACACACCCAGTATTTCCCTGTGAGGAACACAGATGCAACAATGACTGATCTCTATGTGTCCACACAATTTTCTAACTTTTGCCTTCTGAGGCAAGATACCTGGGGGGGTGGGCGCTGCAGATATAGGGCTGCCAGGTCTTCCAGTATTAGGGTTGCCAACCTCCAGGTACTAGCTGGAGATCTCCTGCTATTACAACTGATCTCCAGCCGATAGAGATCAGTTCACCTGTAGAAAAGGGCCGCTTTGGCAATGGGACTCTATGGCACTGAAGTCCCTCCCCTCCCCAAACCCCGCCTTCCTCGGGCCCTGCCCCCCAAAACTCCCACCGATAGTGAAGAGGGACCTGGCAACCCAATTACTGACCCATGGAGTGACATCACATCACGACGTTTGCTAGGCAGACTATGTTTATAGGATGGTTTGCCATTGAACATATATATTAATCCAAAACCTAAATACTAACACCCCAGGGCTTATTCATGTTGGGAAAATAACATGATGAGGAAGAATGAAGTCCCTTTTCCTCATGAGCTGAGGTCCTGATCAGCAGGTAACTCACAAGCCTGTGTGGACTGGGGTGGGGGGAGAGTAATGTGTAGTTTGGCCCCATGTCTAGAAGATGGATATAGACAACTGTGTTTTATGGGCTTGTGAGGATCCCAGTCCTCTGACTGATGATGAGCTTTCAAAAATCCATTTAGCAATCAGTGAGATGCAGCACAGTCCAGATCCCTGGATTATATTATTATAACAGCAACGGTAAAATGGTAAGTGCCGTTTGCCAACAGTCAACGGAACTGTGATGGGATCTAAGCAGAACGCTACACTGCTGCATTAATCTCTCGATTAAATTTGGGGAGAAAATTCCCCACCCGTACACCACATAGTTCAAGCTCCAGGTCACTTTGATTACTCTCCCTTATTATCTCATCCTCCCAAAGGGCTTTTCTTTCTAAGCAAAAGCTATTACGGCACAGTCTTTCACGCTATTATTGAGACCAGGTGCTTCAGTCCTGCAGGAACGGGCACCATCAACGTGATGCGTTGCCCGCTTGGAGAACTGCAGACAACTTTTATGGCAACCTCGGAGTATTCCTCATCCCAAAACTAATTGTACTCTATCTTGTGGTATGTTCATAATCTAATCCAGACTCATTCCAAGGCTATTTTTAATATCTTAAGAATACGCGCAACGGTTTAACGCCACTTTGCCTACAAACACCTTTCCTGGTGCCCGTCAAGTGTTTTTAGAAAGTGGGCAGGGCCTAAGGTTGCCAACCCCCAGGTGGTAGCTGGAGATATCCCGCTATTACAATTGATCTCCAGGTGATATGAGATCATTTTCCCCTGGAGAAAAATGGCCACTTTGGCCATTGGACTCTATGGCATTGAAGTCCCACATCCTCTTCAGGCTCCACCCCCAAAATCTCCAGGTCTTTCCCAACCTGGAGCTGGCAACCCTAGTGGGGCCAGGGGGGGCTTTTGTCCTGCAAGGCTTCTGATTGGCCGGTGGATTTTTAAAAATGTTGCTTTGGCGGCAGCTGCCACCATAATACAAGGATCTGTACTGGGGGACTGAAGGTGGGCTGCAGCAGCCATTTCCTGGCTGGCTCCTCCTCCTGTGGAAGCCATTTTATGGCTGTGCCCATCACACTATGTCAGAGTTCCTCAGGTGCCCGCAGGCTGAAAAAGGTTGGGGACCCCCGGTTTAACGGCTCCAATGCTTACCCAGATTTCTGTTTTCCCGTTATTCTTTTTACACTTGTCTGCCACCACGTTGAGTTCAACCGTCGTTTCGGAGACCATCTCGGCGTTCTTGTCCTTCACGATGATGTGCATGACCCGCCCCTTGTGGATGTGCGCGTCAAAAGTGCTGTTCCAAGGGGGGTACATGGTGGGCTTCTTCTGGAGGTACCCTTGGCCATTCTCTAGGATCAAAAATGTTGTAATTATTTAGGTCCTCTGCATTCCTATGAGTTTACGAATCGCCGCTCATCTGTATCAAATGGTCATGGTTGCTGCAAACTTAAGTTTATTGACTGACGGCTTGCTGAATCGTTTTTGCACGGCTTTTATGCTGCTGCTGTTTCTGATTTAGTTAGGGTTGCCAACTGTGGGTTGGGAAATTCCTGGAGGGGGGGGGTAGAGCCCAGGGAGGGCAAGGTTTGGGGAGGGAGCTCAGCAGGGTATAATGCCATAGAGTCCCCCCCCCTCCAAAGCAGCCATTTTCTGCAAAGGGAACTGATCTCTGTAGTCTGGAGATAAGCTGTAATTCCAGAAGATCTCCAGGCCCCACCTGGAGGTTGGCAACCCTAGTTCAGTAACAGTGGCTTGAATCGAACAAGAACCATTGTGGGGGTTTAGAACCAGACTTTCCTGCCTACCATTGCTGCTGTTGCTCACCACACTTCCTGAAACGCTACCCCCATGATTCCTGGGACCCCCCACCCACACAAAATAATGTGGGAAGAGATGTCTACAGTGCATGGGGGGAAATCAGTGGAAGCTACCTTCTCTGCTATCTGAAACATCCTTCCAATGGTGGAAAACCACCGCAGGATACGAGTCAATATTTTAATCGATGTAATTGGTTTTAATGCACTGGAATGTACGTCATGGCTTTGTTGTACACTATTTATGGCAGGGGTGGGGGACGTCAGGCCCGGGGGTCGTTTAAGGCCTGCGAAATCATTTGGTCTGGCCCTTCGTGGGTCCTGGCAGATCTCTAGCTCATAAGGATCTAAGAGTGGTATCTGCACCCTCCCGCGGACAGGAATAGCCTCTATTCAAGGCAGATGTGAGTTTGTTTTGCCGAGAAAAGGAACTTTTTTTCTCCCTTGCAGAAGAGTCGTTAGCTATGGAGCTGCTAGGACCACCCAAGAAACTGTGTTAACCCTTTCCCACCCGGGCCATGGAGAAACCTATTGGTCGGCTAATTTTAAAGTTGATAATTTTGTATGGCCCGCGAATATCCAAATGGCCTTGGGAAGAAAAAAGGTTCCCTACCCCTGATTTATGGCACTGTTTTTGGGAGAAGCAGTTATCAAATACCTTCAGTGGATAAATAGCAAATAAAATGTATTTGTCTATTACCATCAATGCGCAGAGAGTAACAAAGAAAAAGAGAGGTCCCTGCCCTAAAGTAGTTACAATCTAAAAGTAAGGCTATTTTAATGAAATAAGGGGAGATACAAGTAGCGTGGCCAGCTCCCTCACTCCAGCGGGATGCCTCCCCCATGATAGCTTCAGTTCTCTGCCACCACTTCTGTAAGGCAGAAGGGGGGGGGAACAGGTATCATTCGAATGCAGTGACATAACTTCTGGCATGAACCCAGAAGTGACATTATTATGTCGGGCGACACTCTAGGACTCCACCAAAACTCTATGGTAAAACCACAGAGCTTCAGGGAATCCTAGAACATCACCCTGGCATAATGACGTTGCTTCTGGGAGGTGACGCTGCAGCACTGGACCAATGCCAGGAACGGCCACCGCGAGCAAGACAAGCCGAGCAGCTGTCTGAGCCGCCATAACCACGCTTCCTCTTTACATCCTCCCTCCCTAATCACCCCGGGTGATCATCACTTGATTGACTGCTGCAACAAGTGATAACTGCAAATGGGCCAAATGAACACACAATGCAGCTTTATATGTAGGGTTGCCAACCTCCAGGTGGTGGCTGGAGATCTCCCGCTATTACAACTGTTCTCCAGGTGAGAGATCAGTTCCCCTGGAGAAAAGGGCCACTTTGGCAATCGGACTCTATGGCAGTGAAGTCCCTCCCCGCTCAAAACCCCGCCCTCCTCAGGCTCCACCCCCCAAATCTCCAGGTATTTTCCAACCTAGAACTGGCAACCCTACTTATATTGCCCAAGACTATTGGTCCGTTTAGATCTGAACTGCCTGCCTTGTTGTGCGGCCACAGAGGCGGTTCAGATATTGAACTCAGGTCATTCTGTACGCAAAGTAGGTGCTTTACCACTGAGCAACATGTTGTTCCCATCACTGATCAAGCATAGCTGGCTGATTTTCACCTACAGTTCTACAGAAAACTTGGCCATCTAATAATAGCCCTCTTAGCATCCCGCAACAATAAACACACGTCTTGTGGTTCTCCTTAAAGACTTAGAAGAAGAAGAGTTGGTTTTTATATGCCGACTTTCTCTACCACTAAAGGGAGACTCAAACTGGCTTACAATCACCTTCCCTTCCCCTCCCCTCCCCACAAAAGACACCCTGTGAGGTAGGTGGGGCTGAGAGAGTGTGACTAGCCCAAGGTCACCCAGCTGGCTTCACGTGTAGGAGTGGGGAAACAAATCCGGATCACCAGATTAGCCTCCACTGCTCATGTGGAGGAGTGGGGAATCAAACCCACTTCTCCAGATCAGAGTCCACCGCTCCAAACCACTGTTCTTAACCACTACACCACGCTGGCTCCTTAACCACTACACTCCACTGATTAGAAGGAGACCTTGTGGTTATGTGTTCCAAAGGAGCACGGAGATGCATGTAATGATCGTTGTGCTAGATCGGAACATCTTGCTCCACTGCATGAAGCATTCTCTGGTTTTCGACTAGATAGAGAATATTTTCCATAAATGGTTTGGGAAAAGCATCGCTTCCCAGGGACGTTGCTCGAGCTTTGCCTCATTTCAAACACGACACAAAAATCCCAACAAATCTTCAGCTCCATACTGGTGTCGGTGGTCGGGGAAAAGAAGGGGTTCTTGGACACAGAACGTTTCACCGTTCCTGCCTGTGCTGCTGCCCTCATCTAAATCGCCCCTCCCTGAAACGGGAAATTCATATGTTTGATCCTGTCGGGCAAATTCTAGTTGGAAGAGGGCCTTTAAGCCGGGAAAAGAGTGAGAAGACTGAGAAACAAATTGCAGACGCTTCCTCAAGCGTCACTTCTCTTATCCATAGGGTTGCCAGGTCCCTCTGCCACTGGTGGGAGGTTTTTGGGGCGGAGCCTGAGGAGGGCGGGGTTTGGGGAAGGGAGGGATTTTAATGCCATAGAGTCCAATTTCACAAAGCAGCCATTTTCTCCAGGGGAACTGATCTCTATCAGCTGGAGATCAGCGATAATAGCAGGAGATCTCCAGCTAGTACCTGGTGCTTAAGGTAAAGATAGTACTGGCTCTCAAAATGATTGCAAAACGTATATATTGACAATAACAAAAGTGCAATAGTGTGACAACGGAAACTTATCAAATCTAAAGACGGACTCAATACAGCAAGATAGTCAACGATAACAATATACAATAATATATACAAACCAATATGCCAACTGTAAAAAAGTCAATTCCGGCTTGGGGTCCAAGTCTGGGAAGTACAAATGCAAAGTCTCTTATTTCATAATCCTAACAGAAGGCAAAAAGAGGGAGATTTCAATCTGTTAGGATTATGAAATAAGAGACTTTGCATTTGTACTTCCCAGACTTGGACCCCAAGCCGGAATTGACTTTTTTACAGTTGGCATATTGGTTTGTATATATTATTGTTGACTATCTTGCTGTATTGAGTCCGTCTTTAGATTTGATAAGTTTCCGTTGTCACACTATTGCACTTGCACTTTTGTTATTGTCAATATATACGTTTTGCAATCATTTTGAGAGCCAGTACTATCTTGATCTTAGCTAGACTATCTTAGTACTTGTGCATTTTTATCTCAGCAGTACCTGGTGGTTGGCAACCCTACCTATCCAATTCCTAGGGCCTGCCAACTCTGACATGGGAAATTCCTGGAAATTTGGGGGCGATGCCTGTAGGGGGGCATTTGGGAACAGATTTCTCCTAGAATCTATGATATATAGAGTTTGCCCTCTGAGGCTGCCATGTTCTTCTTCAAGTCCAGTAGCACCTTAAAGAACAACAAAGTTTCCAGGAAAAAGGTCACGATGTTAGTCTGTAGCAGTAGAAAAGGGCAAGAGTCCAGTGGCACCTTAAAGACTAACAAAGTTTCTGGCAGGATATGAGCTTTCGTCAGTCACAGCTCGCTTCTTCAGATTTCCAGGGTCTGGAGAAGGGAGCTCTGACTCTTGAAAGCTTATACCCTGGAAATCTTGCGGGTCTCTAAGGTACTACTAGACTCGAATCTTGCTTGGTACTACTAGACTCGAATCTACAATATCACAACATCAAATATATACAGACAATTGTGATAGGGCAAGTTGTGATATTGTAGCACTCAATATATTTTGCACTTTGCTATATTAATTTGCTCCTGTGCTAATTTCCAAACCCACAGGTATAAGTACAGAGGTGTTCTCTTTGATAGTAACCTCCAGATACTAGCTGGAGATATCCTGCTATTACAACTGATCTCCAGCAGATAGGGATCAGTTCACCTGGAGAAAATGGACGCTTTAGCAACGGGACTCTACGGCATTGAAGTCCCTCCCCTCCCCAAACTCATCCCTCCTCAGGCTCCACCCACAAACCTCCAGGTATTTCCCAACCCGGAGCTGGGAACTCTATATCCAGACCACAGAGTTTGGTTCCCCTGGAGAAAATGGCTGCTTTGGAGGGTGGAATCTGTGGCATTATACCCCCCATTGAAGTCCCTCCCCTCCCCAAACCCAGGCTACCTCAAGCTCCACCCCAGAAACCTCCCACCAGTGGTGAAGAGAGACCTGGCAACCCTACTGATGGACTGGTTCACTGTAAACTAGGGCTTACTTGTAATTCCACGAGAACTCCAGGCTCCGCCTGGAGGTTGGCAATCCTACCCAGAGTATAAACAATGACAGCTTCAGAGGGCAAACTCTATGGTATGCTGTAGATGGTATGCCAGCGTGGTGTAGTGGTGAAGAGCAGTGGTTTGGAGCAGTGGACTCTGTTCTGGAGAACCGGGTTTGATTCCCCACTCCTCCACATGAGCGGCGGAGGCTAATCTGGTGAACTGGATTTGTTTCCCCACTCCTCCACACGAAGCCAGCTGGGTGAGCTTGGGCTAGTCAAATTCTCTCAGCTTCACCTGCCTCACAGGGTGTCTGTTGTGGGGAGGGGAAGACGATTGTAAGCCGGTTTGATTCCCCCTTAAGTGGCAGAGAAAGTCGGCATATAAAAACCAACTCTTCTTCTTCTTCTTCTTCTTCTTCTTCTTCTTCTTCTTCTTCTTCTTCTTCTTCTTCTTCTTCTTCTTCTTCTTCTTCTTCTTCTTCTTCTTCTTCTTGATTCTAGGTTAAATTGCTCCTCAAATCCCCACACACAGTCAATGCCCCCAAATCTGCAGGAATTTTTCAAGCTGGAGTTGGTAACACTATGAGAGTATTAGCAGCCTTGTGGACTCAGTCCCTCCATAAGGGGAATGCGATCCTCTCCAGATCCCCTGGCTATTTTCCTAACAAGACATTGCAGGACGTATGTGGGTGTGTGAAATGCACTGCCTTCGTTGACCTTTCCCTGTCACAACCAAATGCTTTCCTGAATTCCCTGGTGGCTTATTTTTAGAGTACGGGCCCCTTTGGACGGCCATGTCATTACCTGTGTTTAATTAAGTCAATGACAGCATGGGAAAAAACACTTTGGCCATTTATGCAGGGTCAATTTTGATGTTCGCTCAGAGCTGTTTTTTTTTAAATGCGACCTTTAAAATGCTTATTCACAGTCCCAACGCAAAAGGAGAAATTCCACTCGCCTGCTCCTTCGTTCCTTCCATCCGCTGTTTGCATAGCTAACCCGTGGCTGTGAATTTTGCATGATTCCTTGAGGGGATTCTTCATTGCAAGGGCGGAGCAAACACAAAAGGTCGCGTTAAAAGGACTCTTAAGAACCGCGAAGCAGGTATGTTTCACAGTCACTTCCTGAATGACCGTTCAGCGTGAAAAACTCAAAAAAAGCTGCGGGGCAATTCAGCCTGGAACACGCTGCTAATTACCAAGCATAAATGGCTTTTGTGTCATCTGCCACACCTTCCCAAGCAAAAGGGCAAAACAAGATGTCATGGCGTCCTCACGGCTGCCATGAGGTTGCCGCTGCCTAGGAAGGGGCTGGGGGGTAGGATTGCCTTTTCCAGGTTGGGAAACTCCCAGAGATTTGAGGTTGGAGCCTGGGGAGGACGGGGACCTCAGTGGGGTACAATTAGGGTTGCCAACTCCAGGTTGGGAAATACCTGGAGATTTTGGGGGCGGAGCCTGAAGAGGGAGGGGTTTGGAGAGGGGAAGGACTTCAATGGCATAGAGTCCAATTGCCAAAGCGGCCGTTTTCTCCAGGTGAACTGATCTCTATCGGCTGGAGATCAGTTGTAATAGCAGGAGATCTTCAGCCACCACCTGAGGTTGGCAGCCCTAGGTATAATGCCACAGAGCCCATCCTCCAAAGCATCCCTTTTCTCCAGGGAAACTGGATCTCTGTAGTCTGGAGACGAGCTGTAATTCCAGGAGGTCCCCAGGTCCCTGGAGACTGGCATCCCTACCGCCGCCATCGAAAAGTCATTTAAAATTGTTCATCAGGATCAGGGTCATAGCGCGGGGCTCTTGACCATTCACGCCTTTTCAAGCACCCAAGAAGCCATGAGGGGAGGGGCGTGTGCAGTCATTTCGGTGCTCAAAAAGACATAGTGTGAGGGGAGGAAAAAGAGCACCTTTTCAGGCCCGTGCGGACGCCGTCACATCTAGTTTGGTGCCAAAACCGACTGCCCTCACATGGGGGCAGGATAATCCAATAGGAACAGAGTCCAAGTGACCATTTCCTCCATCACTTGCCCTGCTCCTTCCTCCTCACCCCTGGCTCCTCTCAGCCACACCCGTATATCAGCCCCTAGAGTTTCCAACTGGCCTGAAGGGGGTAAAATGTCCTTTTCCTTTAATAGAGGCTTAATGTGTGGAAAAAATGGACAGCTGAAGCTTTTCATGGTATGAAGGGAAATAACATCACCTGGCAAAAAACATCCTATTAAACTCCTATTAAAAACATAAGAAAGGCCCTGCTGGATCAGACCCAGGCCCATCAAGTCCAGCAGTCTGTTCCCACAGTGGCCAACCAGGTGCCTCTAGGAAGCCCCCAAACAAGACGACTGCAGCAGCACCATCCTGCCTGTGCTCCACAGCACCTAATATAATAGGCATGCTCCTCTGATACTGTAGAGAACAGGTATGCATCATGACTAGTATTCATTTTGACTAGTAGCCATGGATATCCCTCTCTTCCATGAACATGTCCACTCCCCTCTTTAAGCTGTCCAAGTTGGCAGCCATCACCACATCCTGGGGCAGAGAGTTCCACAATTTCACTATGCGTTGTGTGAAGAAAGACTTCCTTTTTATCTGTTTTGAATCTCTCACCCTCCAGCTTCAGGAGATGACCCCCGCGTTCTGGTATTATGAGAGAGGGAGAAAAGGTCTCCCTGTCCCCTCTCTCCATACCATGCATAATTTTATATTTCTCTATCATGTCTCCCCTTAACTGCCTTCTTTCCAAGCTAAACAGCCCCAAATATTTTAACTGCTCCTCATAGGGCCGTTGCTCTAGTCCCCTGATCATTTTGGTTGCTCTTTTCTGCACCTTCTCCAGCTCTGCAATATCCTTTTTTTAGGTGTGGTGACCAGAACTGTACACAGTATTCCAAGTGTGGTCTCACCATAGATCTGCACAAGGGCAGTACAATTCCCCTGTAGAAAATGGCTGCTTTTGACAGTGGGCTGTGTGACATTGTATCATACCAAGGTCCCTCACCTGCCCAAACCCCGCCGTCCTCAAGCTCTGCCCTAAATCTCCAAGAATTTCCGAAGCTGGAGTTGGCAACCATAGTGATGGCTGGAAAATTCCGGGAAAATTCAGAAGCGACACCAGTCCTCTCTAGCAATCATAAGAACATAAGAAAAGCCCTGCTAGATCAGACCAAGGGCCATCAAGTCCAGCAGTCTGTTCAGACAGTGGCCAACCAGGTGCCTCTAGGAAGCCCACAAGCAAGACGACTGCAGCAGCACCATCCTGCCTGTGCTCCACATCACCTAATAGAACAGGCATGCTCCTCTGATCCTGGAGAGAATAAGTATACATGCATAGTCTGCATGCATGTAGTTTGGAGGTGACTAGAAATCACCAGCAACTCGATGGTCTTACCTAGAGAGGTGTGACATCACTTCTGGGTTTTCCCGGAAGTAACATCACACCGCCACCCCTTCTCCTTCTGGTTGCCAGGCTGGGTCTGACAACCGTGTTTTCTCACCCATGAAAGGAAATAATGGGGGAAATATGGGGATCTCAAAATGTCCCTCCTTGGCTGAAAGAAAAGTAGCCACGGGAAGGCAGATTAGAGCAGGACAATAAATAGAAAACACCCTGGGCCTGGTTCGCATCCCATAATCTCGGCTTTAAAGGGAACAGAGGGGAGAAAAACCACACCTAACTGAGGATAATGTGTTGTACAAGATTTTTTTCTGATTAGGTTTGAGGTGCATTTCTTCAGAAATTGCCACTTTTAAGTGCGGCTAGCTTACACCCATGCACAGAAAGAGGCGCATGCATGCTCAGACACACTTACCAGCTTCCACTGCTTCTTTGACCATCACAGCGCAGTACGGATCAATCACGTCCCCTTGGGAAGGCAGGTAGGGCCCACTGTCATAGTTTGACAGCCCGATCCGGAGAAAGGGAGACATGGTCGACGGCTCTGTGTCGAGCAGAAAAGGGGACGTTGTCAGACTCGTTTCTAAAAATGCCCTGCTCGGCTCTATCGTTCCTGGCACACCCGGGGATTCAGACCAGAAACCCTTTATCCCTCCTGACAGGACTTCCCCTCTCCGTCAACCTGCTGAGTTAGCGAAAGTTGGTCGCACAGCTGAGCGTGGGGCCCGCCGGGTTGCTTGATTCGCCAGCGCAGCCGCACGGCTGGAGGCTGGTGCCAGGCGACAGCCGGGAATAACGCTGCGTTGACTGTGCTCGGTGCAAAATGAAAGGCATGCTGGCTGCGAAAGGCATGCAGTGAGATATTGGCTGGTGCAGGCAGGGAACGGCATTTGCCTGGGTGAACTGTCAAAAAAAAAAAAAGTTCGCACAAAAGTCACCGGCGGCGCTGAAAGGGGAGAAAAGCAGAGTCACTTCTGCTTATGCATGAGGCGGCGAGGAACACCGCTAAGGAGCTGTATGGCTCGACATGACTCCGGCAAGCACGTTATTTATATCCTGGATGAAAAGGAAGCCAGCCAGATAGAATCCTTGCTCTAAGAATTGAAAACAACGAAGGATCAGCTCATCTTCAAACTGCAAGGAGGAAAACAGCTGGTTTCCAGCATAAGAACATAAGAACATAAGAAAGGCCACGCTGGATCAGACCAAGGCCCATCAAGTCCAGCAGTCTGTTCCCATAGTGGCCAACCAGGTGCCCTTAGGAAGCCCCCAAACAAGATGACTGCAGCAGCATCCTCCTGCCTGTGTTCTACAGCTGGGGTTGCCAACCTCCAGGTAGTAGCTGGAGATCTCCTGCTACTACAACTGATCTCCAGCCAATAGAGATCAGAAAATGGCTGCTTTGGCAACTGGACTCTATGGCATTGAAGCCCCTCCCCTCCCCATACCCCGTCCCAAAAATCTCCAGTGGAAAAGAAGGACATGGCAACCCTATCCCCAGTACCTAATATAATAGGCAAGCTCATAAGAATATAAGAAAATATGAAAGGCCCTGCTGGATCAGACCAAGGCCCATCAAGTCCAGTGGTCTGTTCCCACAGTGGCCAACCAGGGGCCTCTAGGAAGCCCACAAGCAAGACGACTGCAGCAGCATTATCCTGGCTGTGTTAAGAATATAAGAAAATAAGAAAGGCCCTGCTGGATCAGACCAAGGCCCATCAAGTCCAGTGGTCTGTTCCCACAGTGGCCAACCAGGGGCCTCTAGGAAGCCCACAAACAAGACGACTGCAGTAGTATTATCATGCCTGTGCTCCACAGCACCTAAGATAATAGGGCTACTCCTCTGATCCTGGAGAGAATAGGTATACTTTGCACTTATGTCCCCCCCCACACCCCAGTCTGTAACTGTCTCTCCTCCAGGTTAATCAGAGAACCGTACCAGGGCATTCTGTCCAAACATTCTTGCCCTCTCTATGGTCCAACATTCAACCCAAAGGTGCCTTTCCTCTCCAGCTAGGGCTGCCAACTTCCCGACAGGGGCTGGAGACCACCCGCTATTACAATTGATCTGCAGGCTTTGGAAAGGGGAGGGACCTCAGCAGGGTATAATGCCTTAGAGTCCACCCTCCAAAGCAGCCACTTTATCCAGGGGAACCAATCTGAACACATGAAGCTGCCTTCTACTGAATCAGGCCCTGGGTCCATCAAAGTCAGTATTGTCTACACCAGTGGTTCCCAACCTTTTTTTGACCAGGGACCACTAGACTTTTTTGTTCGGTGCAGGGACCCCAAGGTTCAAAATAAAAATTCTGAGAATTTGAAAATAAACTTTAATCATAACTGTTAGTTAAACATTAAACTTAGAATAATATTTGAAAATATTTTTTATAATAGAGAACTTTTAATTGAAAATATTAATTTATTATGGGTTTATAACTTTGTTTCGCGGACCTTAATTTAGTTCTCGCAGACCCCTGAAGGTCCATGGCCCACTGGTTGGGAACCAGTGGTCTACACAGACCGGCAGCGGCTCTCCAGGGTCACAAGTGAAGGTCACCTACTTGCCTAGTCCCTCACTGGTTCCCAACCAGGAGTCCATGGACCCCCAGGGGTCCGCGAGAACTAAATTAAGGTCCGCGAAACAAAGTTATAAACCCATAATAAATTAATATTTTCAGTTAAAAGTTCTCTATTAAAAATATTTTCAAATATTATTCTAAGTTTAATGTTTAACTAACAGTTATGATTAAAGTTTATTTTCAAATTCTCAGAATTTTTATTTTGAAGCTTGGGGTCCCTGCACCGAACAAAAAAGTCCTAGTGGTCCCTGGTCAAAAAAAGGTTGGGAACCACTGCTTGATGCCGGGGATTGAACCTGGGACCTTCTGCATACCAAGCAGATGCTCTACCACTGAGCCACGGCCCCTCCTCTCTGTAGTCTGGAGACAAATTGTAATGTTGGGAGATCTCCAGGCCCCACCTGGAGGTTGGCAACCCTGTCTCTCCCAGTCTCTCCCAGCCAACCTGATTCCCCAAAGACTTGTCAGTTTCCACAATAATTGCATTGTCTTAGCAGTGAGCTCCCTCAAGCTGATCTCTGGAGAGCTGGCATATAAACTGTCTGCATTAATATACAAACTATTAAAAGGACTACTTGGCGCGACCTGGAAGCAGCTTCTGCATGTTGAAAATATGTCGGTTTATGTAATTTCTGGAGTCTTTCTATCTATGCAGGAACCAACTGACACAGGTGCTGGCTTTTTTTTTTTTTTTTTGCTGCAGCAAACAGAAAACCACTGAGTCAGAGGGGCACTTCCTGCCCTAGGCCGGCGGCAGAGTTCAAAACGCAAACTGTCTATGTTCGATGAATCCAAACATTTGAAAGTTAACGCTTCACTTAAATTACAACGTGAGAACATATAGGCCATTTATGCAGGGTCAATTCTGACACTCACTCAAAGCTCTTTTTTAAAATGCGACTTTAAAAATGCCTATTCACGGTCCCGATGCAAAAGGAGAAATTCCACCCACCCCCCACTCACCTGCTCCTTTGTTCGTTTGCATAGCCATTAGCATGTGCACTGTTGTTTTGCATGGTTCCCTCTGGTTATTCTTCGCAGCAGCGGCGGAGCCAACACAAAAGGTCATGTTAAGTGGGCTCTTTTGTAATGCAAAGCAGGTCTGCGCCGGCTTGGCCGAAATGACGGTTCAGCGTGCAAAATTCAAAAAAAGCTGCGGGGCAATTCAGCCTGGAACGCGCTGCTAAGTACCATGCAAAAACGGCCAGTATGTTTTAAAAACAGGCTAAATAGGCAAGAAATGCTATCCGCCCAAAGTCAAACGCCCCACTTCAAAAAGGATGTAGGCAGAATCGAGCGGGTGCAGAGGAGAGCGACGAGGATGATCAGGGGCCTGGAGACCGAGCCCTGCGAGGAAAGGCTGCGGGAGTTGGGAATGTTGAATCTGGAGAAGAGGAGGTTGAGGGGGGACACGATTGCTCTCTTTAAGTATTTGAAGGGCTGACACTTAGAGGAGGGCAGGGAGCTGTTGGCAGCAGAGGATAGGACTCACAATAATGGGTTTAAATTGCAGGCGGAGAGGTACCGGCTGGACAGCCCTTCAAATACTTCAAGAGAGCAACCATGTCCCCCCTCAATCTCCTCTTCTCCAGGCTCAACGTTCCCAACTCCCTCAGCCTTTCCTTTTAGGGCTTGGTCTCCAGGCCCCTGATCATCCTCGTCGCTCTCCTCTGTTCCCCCTCGATTCTGTCCACATCCTTTTTGAACCGAGGCCTCCAGAACGGCACACAGTACTCCAGGTGCGGCCTCGCCAATGCAGCATACATTACAGTGTAAATAAGTAAAACTTGCAAAAGGGGTGTTTTTCTTGGGAGAGATCAACACAGCATCCCTTTCGTATTCTGGACTCCGCCCGTTTCCCTTCTGGTACCCAAACTCAAACACATTCACTGGACAAACACTTGTCAGGAATGCTCTAGGCCCGTGTTGGCGAACCTATGGCACGCGTGCCACTTCCGGCACGCGTAGCCCTCTCTGCCGGCACGCGGGGTTCCTCCAAGCCGCTGGCCTTTCCAGCTCTGCCCCGCCCCAGATGGGGGAGGCTGTAGCCCAGGGGTGGGGAACCTCCGACATCATTGGCGGTGGCCCCCAGACTCTCCCACAGAAGCTGCCGCCATTGCCGCCGCTGGAGCGTGCGCGGCCGGCCAGGCGGGTGGGAGAGCGGGGAACAGAAGCCGAGTGCCCACACTCGGCATGGCCGGCAGCTTCTCCGGCGCCTGTGCGGGCAGAGGGGCGTGGCTGACCGGTGGGTGCGAAGGAGGCGCCCTCTGCCTCCAACCCCGCCCTCCTCAGGCACCACCCCCAAAACCTCCCACTCAATGGGGAAGAGGAACTTGGCAACCCTAGCCTCTCCCTCTGGGCCCCCTCTGGGGGTGGTATTCAGGTTAAATTGCCTCATTGGCACTCGGCGATAAATAAGTGGGTTTTTGGTTGCAGTTTGGGCACTCGGTCTCTAAAAGGTTTGCCATCACTGCTCTAGGCTGATCCCGCATTAAGCAGGGTTTGGACTAGATGGCCTGTAAGGACGCTTCCAACTCAATGATTCTGTGTTCTAAATTGGGTCACAAATACATTGTGCGTTCTCCCGCTGCTGCCTGGGAAATGCGGCTCGATCCAGTGAACTCTGAGCATGCTCCAAAACAATGAATTCCACGGACGGCGCGGGTGCGAAAGGTGCCCACGCTGTCAAAAGGGAGGTGATTTCAAATGACCCACGGCCCCCTCCCAGGACAGTCCTGGCAAATCTGTAATCCCAACAAACCCACATATTACGAACATACGCCCGCAAAGCCTGTCCATGCTGAATGCCCCCAACGACACACTTTAAAAAAATACTAAACTGTGAACAAATCAACTGTACAATGAGAAGGAACAGTTCTTTATTGGGCTCTGATTGGCTCAACTGAACAGAAAATGAGCTGGGTACATTCAATTTGCAAGCGTGCTCTTTGGGGAAATCAAAGCGTCGCTATCTTTGTAACAAGCGCCGAAAAAAGAAATCCTCCTCTTCACCCGCCACATATTTACCTGTCAGCTGCGGCAGCTGCAGTAGTAGAAGAGGGTGTCTCGTTCCCCTTTCCTCCCCAGAACCTTGATCACTTCTCTTGCAGTATTGCAGATGCCAGGAGTTCTGGGAAATGTAGTTTCCTGAGTGCTGGGTTTCCAGCCTCAGGTGCCCTGGAAACAACATTTCCAGGTATTTGGGGTACCACCTAGGATTTTTTTTTTGTATCAGAGGGCAGCCCTACTGCTCTGCAGCAGAAGAGCCAAAATCGAGGCCAGTTTAGGGTTGCCAACCTCCATGTGGCGGCGGGAGATCTTCCGCTATTGCAACCGATCTCCAGGCGGCAGAGATCAGATCACCTGGAGAAAAGGGCCACTTTGGAAGGTGGACTCTATGGCATCGTACCCCATTAAAGTCCCTCCCCTCCTCAGGTTCCACCCCCAAAATCTCCAGGTATTTCCCACCCCGGAGCTGGCAACCCTAATCCAGGAGCACTAGGGTTGCCAGGTCCCTCTTTGCCACCAGTGGGAGTTTTTTGGGGCGGAGCCTGAGGAGGGCGGGGTTTGGGGAGGGGAGGGATTTTAATGCCATAGAGTCCAATGGCCAAAGCGGCCATATTCTCCAGGTGATCTGACCTCTATCGGCTGGAGATCAGTTGTAATAGCGAGAGATCTCCAGCTATTGCGGGGAGGTTGGCAACCCTAAGTAGCACCTTACAGACCAACAAGAGTTTCAGGGTTTAAGCTTTCGAGAGTCAAAGCCCCCTTCCTCAGACCCCATGTTGTGGTATCTGTCACGAATGTCAGACAAGACTAGCCTTCTCCCCCCGCCAACATTTGCTGCCACCACTTTGGGTAAAATCCAGCCCTCCTCTCTCTGACGTGGTTGTCCGAAGCCAACCTCCAGGGGTATCAGTAGCATGCCAAGGCAGGCAGTATCTGATGAAGGAAGCTTTGAGTCTGGGAAACCTAGACTAGGGGTGTCAAACTCATTTGTGGGGAGGGGCCGTGGCTCAGCGGTAGAGCATCTGCCTGGCATGCAGAAGGTCCCAGGTTCAATCCCCGGCATCTCCAGTTAAAGGGACTAAGCAAGTAGGTGATGTGAAAGACCTCAACCTGAGACCCTGGAGAGCCGCTGCTGGTCTGCGTAGACAATACTGACTTTGACGGACCAAGGGTCTGATTCAGTAGAAGGCAGCTTCATGTGTGTGTGTGCATTGGTTGCGAGGGGCGGATATGTCACTTGGTCGGGCCAAGCCATATGTACCATAACATTTAATGTCAGGTATTAAGAAAGATGTAGACAAGCTGGAACATGTCCAGAGGAGGGCAACAAAGATGGTGAGGGGTCTGGAGATCAAGTCCTATGAGGAAAGGCTGAAGGAGCTGAGTATGTTCAGAGCATTTCCTCAGTGGAACAGGCTTCCTCGAAAGGTGGTAAGTGCTCCTTCCCTGGAGGTTTTTAAGCAGAGGCTAGATGGCCATCTGTCAGCAATGCTGTTTCTATGACCTTAAGCAGATCAAGAGAGGGGAGGGCATTTTGGCCATCTTCTGGGCTTGGAGTAGGGGGTCACTGGGGGTGTGGGCGGGGGGAGGTAGTTGTGAATTTCCTGCATTGTGCAGGGGGTTGGACTAGATGACCCAGGTGATCCCTTCCAACTCTATGATTCTATACAAACTTTATACAAGACACAGGAAAAGCCAATTTATTTTTTATTTAAAATATGGCCGTGCTTAAAACTATAACACACAGTATTTTATTTAACAGTCTTTGACCATCGACATCTCAGGAGCTGGGTGGTGGTGGGGGGAAGGCATGCACAATCAAAATGAAGCACTGGAACACTTGGTGGGGTGACCATGAGGGAAACAGCCCTGCATAGATGGTCCTTGTTTAACTGCCCAATTGCTACTGGCTGTCTGCTCAGATCAAGTCAGGAGTTCATCTGTTACTAGGGTTTAACACAGTGGTTCCTAAAGTGGGCAGTACCACCCCCTGGGGGGCGGTGGGATTACCTAGGGGGGCACTAAGAGGCAAGGGGGCAGCAGGGGGGCGCTAGAGGTGGGGCCCCTTCAACTGTGTTGTTCACCAATTTACAATGGATCAAGCTGTGGCACCATGCTGGCAAATTCGGTGGAAACTATCAGAATTTTTTTCTTCCAGACTGAAGAGCTGGATCAAGCTCATCAGTTTTGTTGAATAAACTCCGACTAAAATTTTTTAATTTGATTTTGAATAGATGTGCAATTTATTGTCACTGTTTCGAAATGCTATTGTTATCATCTTCTTTAGTGAGTCATGCAAACCCCTATTTTGAATAATGCTTTTTATAGGATAGGGTAAGGGGGCGCTGGGGTTGAGTTTGTGGAACCGAGGGGGCGGTGGCCCGAAAAGTCTGGGAACCACTGGTGCATCACTTCAAGAGGTATATCAGGCACCTTTGCAAATTGCAAGGCTTTGGGCTTGAACATCAAGAACCGGAGCGGTTTCGCGAGAAGGCACAACAGCTGCGGACTTTGGGTTGCCACATTGCAACCCGGAGAGTCTCCCTGCGCTGCTGATTCAAGAGAAAAAGCAAATATTGTGGTTTCCTAAGGCTCAGCTGGCAAGCGTATCACCCGCAAGCCCGAGAACTGCTGAATGATGGCTGCGTGCTGTGCACTTGCAAACAGCTTGCTGTGCATCTTTTCTGGTGTAATCTCATTATGCATGAAGCAGACGCAGGCGACTAAAACTTTGGCAGGGATCTGAAAGGCCCCAAAGCCTTTGCAGTTCAAGGGGAGACACGATAGGGTATAGAATTATGCATAGGTTGGAGAAAGCAGGTAGAGAGCTGATGGCTCCCCCCCCCCCCACATCCCCATCTAGGGTTCTGAACCTCCAGGTGTGATTTGCTTTTGCGTTGATAGGGTTGCCAACCTCCAGGTACTAGCTGGAGATCTCCTATTACAACTGATCTCCAGCCAATACAGATCAATTCCCCTGTAGAAAATGGCTGCATTGGCAGTTGGGCTCTATGGCATTGAAGCCCCTTCTCTCCCCAAACCCCGCCCTCCTCAAGCTCTGCCCCCAAAACCTCCCACCGGTTGCGAAGAGGGACTTGGCAACCCTAGCTGTATGGGTAGGGTTGCCAACCTCCAGGTAATGCAATACAATAACACACAGACTGGCCCAATGCAGCAGTTCAAATAAATATAATAAACACAAATTCAAGTTAACAACCACTGGTTTGAGTGTGCAAAAATAAAGATGCAGTACATTCAATATTCCATCCAAGGGTCCAAATAGGTACTCAGTGTAAATGAATTTTCTTCCTTATAAATGATCTTCCTTTATTCCTTATACTGAGTACCTATTTGGACCCTTGGGATCCCCCATACCTCTGCACCCAATCCTCTCTGGCAACTGTATGTGAGCCCCGTGCTAACAATAACAGTAGTTGTTATTATTATTATGATGGTTGCCAACCTCCAGGTACTAGCTGGAGATCTGCTGCTATTACAACTGATCTCCAGCTGATAGAGGTCACTTCACCTGGAGAAAATGGCCACTTTGGCAACTGGACTCTAGGGCATTGAGGTCCCTCCCCTCCCCAAACCCCACCTCCAAATCCTCCTGCTGGTGGTGAAGAGGGACCTGGCAACCAATATGATTATGATTACGATTATGATTATTATTATTGACAGATGTTATATGCTGCCTTGAAATATATATTTTAGTCGTACAATCAAATCATTTTGTTTTGAATCAATGCCATTGTATCTACCACTAAAAACACAATCCAAATATAGTGGCGGAAGGACTTCCAGATCAGAGATATATTATTTCCGGTCTTGATCCAGAATTGTTTCTCTTTTTCAGGAACTAAGTGCACCATTCATGTCGACGACTCCCAGCCACCTTAGGAATGAAACGGAGTCCAGCAAACAACCTCTCCCTCCTCTGATTAAAAATGGCCACAGTGAGACCCGAAAGGATTATGTTGCATGCCCAGCATCTCACGTTGCCTCATTAGTATTCTACGGGGCTCGCTTAGAACTGGTCAAAGAACTGTAGAGAGAACAACCAGGCTTCCTCCACACTGGCCATTTGCACCAGGTGAACTGATCTCTATCGGCTGGATAGTCCAGCGGTAGTTCCACAGTGAGTAATATAATAGGCACAACTTTTTACATAACCACATCTTTTTAAATTTAGGGGTAGGGCACACTGGAGGCTGCTTCTTTCTGGAAAAATTACCCCTTGTTCGGTTACAACCAATTCTTTTTCCCCCCTTACCTCCTTACCACAATCTTTAGATAATGTATTCAGGAACAGCACCTTATTCAGAATTATACTGAAACAATTTCAAGCATTGATTTTTATAGACTGCCTTGGTGGAAAACAATAAAGAAAACCATACAGGTATTGCAAAATATATGTAAAACGGTGTATTAAACGCATAATAAAAGATGGTCAGCCAGCATGATGTAGCGCTTAGACTGCTGGACTAGGTGGTGTGTGTGTTAAGTGCCGTCAAGTCGCTTCCGACTCATGGCGACCCTATGAATGAAAGTCCTCCAAAATGTCCTATCTTTGACAGCCTTGGACTAGGTGGTAATCCCAGGAAATCTCCCTCCACCACCTGCAGGTTCTCAACCCTACTGATAGGGTTCCCATCTTCCTGGGCAATAACCTGCCCGCTGACCCACAGATGGTCGCCGAGCGGAAGCAGGCCAGCTTAAGGGGAGGGGAGCGATCCACAAGCCCAGCACGATGATGTCACTTCCGGGTTTATCCAGAAGCACCGGTATCACACCAGGGATGCTCTAGCACCCCCCCCCCAAAAAAAAACACTCTATGGAATCCATAGTGCATTTGGAGGAGAGTGCTAGACTGTCCCGGCGTGATGCCGGCACTTCTGGGTAAACCCAGAAGTAAACCCGGAAGTAGGGTTGCCAACCTCCAGGACTGAATCAGCTGCCCTATAGTACACTGAAGGCACAAACCTTTACTTTGGATAAGTTATCATGGAATACAATCCAACTGTGAGGATTTTCAAGTTCGATGAAGCATGAGCGAAATGGGAAATTTTACTGAAAGCCCATTGCTTGTCCTGTAATCCTATACATTGTATAATGTTCTCTTGTGTTGTTGTTGTTCTTAGCGCAGACTCTGTATCATGCACAATTTTTGATTTTGTGAACGCAATACTACTATTGTACACACTTCCTTGTGTTAGAGTGTAATTTTCAGATAAATTCTGATATTGCAAGATGCTGCCTTGATTGAGTTCAACCTCCAGGTAGTAGCTGGAGATCTCCTGCTATTACGACTGATCTCCAGCCGACAGAGATCAGTTCCCCTGGAGAAAATGGCTGCCTTGGCAATTGGACTCTATGGCATTGAAATCCCTCCCCTCCCCAAACCCTGCCCTCCTCAGGCTCCGCCCCCAAAACCTCCCACCGGTGGCAACGAGGCACCTGGCAACCCTACCCAGAAGTGACATCATCATGCTGGGCGTACAGATCGTCACCCCTACCCCCATAAAGCTCCCACTGGTTGCCAGTAGGGGCCTTCCTAGGCTTGTCAACCTCCAGGTACTAGCTGGAGATCTGCTATTACAACTGATCTCCAGCTGACAGTTCCCCTGGAGAAAATGGCCACTTTGGCAATTGGACTCTATGGCATTGAAATAGGGTTGCCAGGTCCGTCTTTGCCACCAGTGGGAGATTTTTGGGGCGGAGCCTGAGGAGGGCAGGGTTTGGGGAGGGGAGGGACTTCAATGCCGTACAGTCCAATGGCCAAAGCTGCCATTTTCTCCAGGGGAACTGATCTCTAATGGCTGGAGATCAGTTGTAATAGAAGGAGATCTCCAGCTAGTACCTGGAGGTTACAGCAAAACAAATAATCAGCCTGCTGTAATGTTAGTTACACACCTATATACACAGCAGCACAATACAAAACAAACTGGTCAAGCTATGCAACAAGTGCTATATTCTATGTGCAATGACAAAACTTAAACACTTATTAAATGACAAAACATAAATAAGCACTTATTAATATATACAGAGATTTTATCTAAACAAATAGAACTATTTACAAAGGTTAATCTTTAGGAACATTATTCTTTTGGAATCATTGTCCATGTGTAATCCTTTCAAGGTTGTTAAGATTGAATATCTTGTTGAAGTGCATACGTGGAATCATATCCGGTTGGTTGCACTGTCAATACAAGGTTGGGGTCTCACGAACTTCCCAGTCCGGGGCGATTTATAGGGGTCCGGATTATCGCCCTGTTTCGACCCAAAGTCTTCTTCAGAACGTGTTCAAGGCAGTTAGTATGTCTGTTCTTGTTTTTGGAACCGAAAACAACATAGAGAATAATGCTTCTAAAGAAGAAAGATTAACCTTTGTAAATAGTTCTATTTGTTTAGATAAGATCTCTGTATATATTAATAAGTGTTTATTTATGTTTTGTCACTGCACATAGAATATAGCACTTGTTGCATAGCTTGACCAGTTTGTTTTGTTGCATTGTGCTGCTGTGTATATAGGTGAGTACCTGGAGGTTGGCAAGCCTACAATGAAGTCCCTCCCCTCCCCAACCCCTGCCCTCCTCCGGCTCTACCCCAAAAATCTCCTGGCAGTGGCGAAGAGGGACCTGGCAACCATAGACCTTCCAATGCTGTTAAATTGTTTTTTAAATGGCCAGTAAGCTGCCCTGAACATCTTTGGGGAAGAGAATGGGACAGAAATGATTTAAACCAACGGATAAATATAATGTAACCAGCCCCCCGCCCACATCTATTTCTTATACTTTGTAGAAACAAAGCTAGTCTACATGCAAACCGTCTTTCTGTTTTTCTTTTCTGCTGGCTGTTTCATTCCTGGAACGCCGAACTTGCCGGCATGCAAGCTTCCTGCCCCAACCGCATACTTACACACCCCGTCAAATTTTGTTTCACCCTTACAAATGAAGGTGTGGGGAGCGGGGGGGGGGGAGACAAAGGGAGAAAGGTGCTCCTGTGCTGCCCCAGCAGAAAGTGAAATGTTACTCCTCAAGTAGGATTGTGAACCTCCAGGTACTAGCTAGAGATCTCCTGCTATTACAACTGATCTCCAGCTGATAGAGATCAGTTCACCTGGAGAAAATGCCCGCTTTGACAATTGGACTCTATGGCATTGAAGACCCTCCCCTCCCCAAACCCTGCCCTCCTCAGGCTCCACCCCAAAAACCTTCCGATGGTGAAGAGGGACCTGGCAACCCTAAGGGTGGAAAAGGCCTGCATAATCAAAAGGAAGCCCTGAAGAAGTCCCTCTCCTCCTGAAAACCTGCCTTCTTCAGGCTCTTCCCCCCAATCTGGAGTTGCCAGCCCTAAGAAGATTTCCGGGTTTGCAACAAAGCACAGACTTGTCAGGCACTTTCTCGACATTGCAGTTTCTTTCTTGCCTCCAAACCCAGATTTCAAGGTGCAGTTTAACCCCAAGAGGCCAAACCAGATGTGCCTGGCAGGGTTGCCAACCTCCAGGTAGTCCACAAGAAAAGAAGGCTCAGTGCTGTAAGGATAATTGGAGCAACCCAAAACAGCACTATAACACTATAAAGCAAATAAGTGAATTTTATAAAGTGCAAAGTGAATAAATATATACAGCATATACAAAGGGAGTACAACCAGATACAAAATTTACAATAACAATCCAATAAATATGACTTATCAAGAGGATGCCAAGGATCCTGATTCAACAGGTAAGTTCAAGTAATCAACCAATTAAGGTATCATTTGATATTAGAATTTTTTGAATCATTCAAATTCTTTTTAGGTTGCAGTTATTGGAACAAAGCCACAGGAAAAAGATGTCAGACGTGTTGTCTAGATCGGGACCACGTTTCGCATATGGCTTCTTCGGTGACCTGTATCAATAATAGATATAAGTATAAGTGCCTTAGTAGGTGTTGTCTCATAGGGACCGCAAAGATTTGTATCCAGGTCTCTTTTGGAGACCTGGATACAAATCTTTGCGGTCCCTATGAGACAACACCTACTAAGGCACTTATACTTATATCTATTATTGATACAGGTCACCGAAGAAGCCATATGCGAAACGTGGTCCCGATCTAGACAACACGTCTGACATCTTTTTCCTGTGGCTTTGTTCCAATAACTGCAACCTAAAAAGAATTTGAATGATTCAAAAAATTCTAATATCAAATGATACCTTAATTGGTTGATTACTTGAACTTACCTGTTGAATCAGGATCCTTGGCATCCTCTTGATAAGTCATATTTATTGGATTGTTATTGTAAATTTTGTATCTGGTTGTACTCCCTTTGTATATGCTGTATATATTTATTCACTTTGCACTTTATAAAATTCACTTATTTGCTTTATAGTGTTATAGTGCTGTTTTGGGTTGCTCCAACCTCCAGGTAGTGGCTGAAGATCTCCTGCTATTATGACTGATCTCCAGCCGATTAACACATCTGGGAGAAGCAGTTGGATAGGGGAGCTGCCCTGAAAAGGCAGCAGGCATATGACTAGGGTTGCCAACCTCCAGGTACTAGCTGGAGATCTCCTGCTATTACAACTGAACTCCACCTGACAGAGATCAGTTCCCCTGGAGAAAATGGCCAGTTTGGCAACTGGACTCTATGGCATTGAAGTCCCTCCCCTCCCCAAACCACACTCTTCTCAGGCTCCGCCCCAAAACCCTCCCTCCAGTCGTGATGAGGGACTTGGCAACCCTAGACTCTGACATTCAGTTCCCCTGTTAGAAATGGCCATTAGTCTGTTGGGCTCAGTATACGGTAGTTTTAAGTGGCTCTGTAGGCTCTCTGGCAGAGGAAAGTGCTTCCCAATACTGGTTAATAGAGACCCTTTAACTAGAGATGCTGAGGAGACTGGACCCGGGTCACTCACCATCCAAGACATGTACTCTTTCCCTGAGCCATGGCCTCTCCTGTCACTCACTAATGACATCCCCGCAGATGTGGAATTTTTCCCTGATATTTTACACACTCATGCAAACCTCTGCACTCTTGAAATGCACTATTCTCCGTCTCGCATATTCCAGCCATGCATTCCGCTCTTTTCCCACATCAATCTCACCTGATGTCTCATATAATATTTATGCTTCTGTAATGGCCCAGGCTATCTTGATCTTGTCAGATCTCAGAAGCTAAGCAGGGTCAGCCCTGGTTAGTATTTGGATGGGAGACCACCAAGGAATACCAGGGTTGCTGTGCAGAGGAAGGCACTGGCAAACCACCTCTGTTAGTCTCTTGCCATGAAAAACCCAAAAGGGGTTGCCATAAGTTGGCTGTGACTTGACAGCACTTTACACACCCACACAAAATTTACTTTTGCCTTGATAGGGTTGCCAACCTCCAGGTACTAGCTGGAGATCTCCTATTACAACTGATATCCAGCTGATAGAGGTCAGTTCCCCGGGAGAAAATGGCCACTCTGGCAATTGGACTCTATGGCACTGAAGTCCCTCCTCTTCCAAAACTCCACCCTCCTCAGGCTCCGCCCCAAAAACCTCCTGCTGGTGGCGAAGAGGGACCTGGCAACCCTATCATATGCCCATCTACCATAAAACACTGAAGGGGGTTTCAGCACACCTGACCACAAATTTCGAGAAGCAGAGGGATAGTAATATCCCCCTCACCACTGGGCGAGAGGTTCAGCAAAAAATGGCAAGTTATTCTTGAAGAAATGGTCATTGGCACGGACCAGCATTCAGCTTCCCTGATTCACACTCTTATTTTTGGCCCTCAAAACTACATCACCCATTGACGGCTGCCAAATTCCATTTCAGGTGTGGCTTTTAAAATTATGCAAAAGGGGGAGATTTGACAAGACGCGGAATCTTTTAACATGGGAGTGCTGGAATGAGCTAAGCGAATTAGTCTGGCAATGGCAAAGCGCCTCTCTTTGGCCTTTTATGCGTGGGTTGTTTCCATGAAGATCACTCTCCCCCCACTACTTTGTTTTCATAATGCACATCTTGCCCGACCCTTAGAAGTCATTCTGCTCCCTCCCCACGTTTTCTGGATGCTGTTTCTGGTGGCACCCCGAAAACGCGGGGGAAAACGCGGGGAGAGAGCAGTGTGACTTAGAATCATAGAATCATAAAGTTGGAAGGGACCACCAGGGTCATCTAGTCCAACCCCCTGCACAATGCAGGAAATTCACAACTACCTCCCCGCCACACCCCCAGTGACCCATATTCCATGCCCAGAAGATGGCCAAGATGCCCTCCCACTCATCATCTGCTGAAGGTAAAAAGAAGAAGAAGAAGAAGAAGAAGAAAGGAAAGAAGGAAAGAAGGAAGGAAAGAAAGAAAGAAAAAGAAAGAAAGAAAGAAAGGAAAGAAGGAAAGGAAAGAAGGAAGGAAGGAAGGAAGGAAGGAAGGAAGAAAGAAAGAGAAAGAAAGAAAGAAAGAAAGAAAGAAAGAAAGAAAGAAAGGAAGGAAGGAAGGAAGGAAGGAAGGAAGAAAGAGAAAGAAAGAAAGAAAGAAAGAAAGAAAGAAAGAAAGAAAGAAAGGAAGGAAGGAAGGAAGGAAGGAAGAAAGAAAGAAAGAAAGAAAGAAAGAAAGGAAAGAAGGAAAGGAAAGAAGGAAGGAAGGAAGGAAGGAAGGAAGAAAGAAAGAAAGAAAGAGAAAGAAAGAAAGAAAGAAAGAAAGAAAGGAAGGAAGGAAGGAAGGAAGGAAGAGAAAAGAAAGAAAGAAAGAAAGAAAGAAAGAAAGGAAGGAAGGAAGGAAGGAAGGAAGAAAGAAAGAAAGAAAGAAAGGAAGGAAGGAAGGAAGGAAGGAAGGAAGGAAGGAAGGAAGGAAGGAAGGAAGGAAGAAAGAAAGAAAGAAAGAAAGAAAGAAAGAAAGAAAGAAAGAAAGAAAGAAAGAAAGAAAGAAAGAAAGAAAGAGTTAGCAACCCTTGAACCCAGTCAGATTGGCAAAGGACTGTTTTTTCCACTTTCTGGGCTGCATTGAGAGGCAGAGCACAAGATTAGAAGTGGTGTACACACAAAAAAGGCATTGTACTTGAATGCTCAAATATCAGCAGTACTGTTGGGCTTGCTTTGGAGAGCCCTGGGCTCTGCAGGTAGAGCAGGCCTGCCCCACTCCCTGCTCCCCCCTTACCTGCCCTCCAGGCTGAGGCCTCCGTCTCTCTGGTGTCCCCCAGGGCTAGTTCAGTCAGAGGACGCCCTTCTGGAGCTGTGTGGCTGAGGCTAGGCTGCAGCTGCTGCTGTCACTTGCCCTGCCCACCCACCCACCACCCCCTCCATGGCTGATGCCACCAGGGCCCGGGGTGGAACTCAAGATGCTGCTCTCCCTCCCCCTGGGCAGTGTGACAGCGAGCTCAGAGCCTCCTCTCCTGGCAGGCAGAGACGTCTCGGGAGGGCAGAAATCCACCCCTCCGCCTTCCTCCGAATGCCACCCTGCAGATCCCTGAAGGAAGTGGCCACAGGCAGGAGAGAGGAACCACAGGGCTCTGTTTAAGAGGGTGTCACTGCCCGCGAAGGGCATTTGCAACAGACAACCCACAGTCAGTTCTGATATCATCTGTGTGCAGGGAGGCGCACGTTCGTGCAGGGTTTCTGGCCAGAGCTGGCGGGGATCAGAAGAACGGTGCCTGCACAGGAAACCGTGCCTGCACCATATCGCTTTCAGGAACCTTCGAGCCTGCCTGCAGCCGCAACGAAAAGGGGAGGGGGGTGTTGAGGGGCACGAGAGAGGAGAAAATAAAAGGGCCAGTAAAAAAGGGTCACTAAGCGATTAAAAAATAAGGCCATTTCAAAGATTACAGGAAATAAATTAAAGTTACAGCGACCCTTCCTCTTCTTTTCATTTCTAAATGTATTAACCACTTATGATCATAGAACCATAGAATCATAATAGAGTTGGAAGAGACCACCAGGGTCATCTAGTCCAACCCCCTGCACATGCAGGAAATTCATAACTACCTGCCCCCCCAGTGACCCCCACTACATGCCCAGAAGATGACCAAGGTGCGTTCCCTCTCATCATCTGCTTAAGGTCATAGAATCAGCATTGCTGACAGATGGCCCACATTTTCCGGATTCGGGCTAAATCAGCATCCTGAAAACATGGGGCAAAATGCGCAGAAACGGATGGGGAGAGCAAGGTGACCTCTGACTGTTCAGGAAAGGCATTCATAATCGAAAGGAAGCTCCGAAGCAGTCGCTGGGGTGACCGTGAGGGAAACAGCCCTGCATAAAGCGCAAGATCAGTAGCCAGTGGCTAACAGATCCCCCTGAAGAAGCTGGTCATTTCCAGAAGCTGGAAATGCACAGGAAATTTTTAGTTGAGTAACAAAATATATTTTTTTACTTTACTTGCACCTAGGATAGCCAACCTCTGGGTACTAGCTGGAAATCTCCCGCTATTACAACTGATCTCCAGCCAATAGGGATCAATTCACCTGGAGAAAATGGCCTCTTTGGCAATTGGACTCTATGGCATTGAAGTCCCTCCCCTCCCCAAACCCCGCCCTCCTCAGGCTCCACCCCAAAAACCTCCCACTGGTGGCGAAGAGGGACCTGGCAACCCTACTTGTACCGCTGGCCTTGATCTTATTTTGTATCTTGTCAATTGGGGGGGTTAAAAACAGGAGCTAGTACTGATGTGTCCCCACATTAACATAGAGTCCAATGGCACAGTACTAGGATTGCCAACTTCCAGGTGGCTATTATAATAAATGGCAGCACGTGGCTTCAAAGATAATATAATGTGAAATATACCAACTGGAAAAGAAAACAATATTATAGAATATAATAATTATATTTTTTGGAAAATCCAAAACACAACATAGATTCATAAACACTGTGTTGAAAGCCACACAGAAACCTCCCAGTGTGGCTTTCAACAGTGTTTATGAATGTATGTTGTGTTTTGGATTTTCCAAAAAACAGAATTATTATATTCTATAATATTGTTTTCTTTTCCAGTTGGTATATTTCACATTATATTATCTTTGAAGCCACGTGCTGCCATTTATTATAGTTTCTACTATTTCCAGCATAGGTATTTTCTTCTTCCAACTTCCAGGTGGCAGCTGGAGCTCTCCTGCTCTTACAATTGATCTCCATATGACCAAGATCAGTTCCCTTGGAGAAAGTGGCGGCTTTGGGATGTGTGTGAAGTCTATGACATTGTACCCTGCGGAGGTCCCTCCCCTTCCCAAACCTCACCCTCCTCAGGCTCTACCCCCAGAATCTCCCGGTATTTCCTAACCCAGAGCTGCAACCCTACCTGGGACTCATATATAAGGTAGTACCGATTCCCACCTATGTCCCTCTCAGGACCTGGGAGAGCCCTTTTCAAAGGTACCCGGTATTACGTACCAATGAGTACCATCACAACAACAAAAAATCCTTCTTCTTGTCAAACATTTTGGAATGAATTTTGGAGTTATTCCTAATGATGAGAAACGTGCCAATTAAAAAAAGAAAATCTGTCCAATTACAGACACTTTATGGATGCGGCTTTATTTCCTGGAATGCCCCCGTGTGTTTTTAACAGCTCCCCGTCAGGCAAAAATCCATCTGGAGAAGTAGAAGTCTTTCTCTTAACATTCAGCGTTAGTGATGGGGAAACTTTGCCTGCTGGATTCCTGCCTGCCCTTTCATGGAGGGGGGGGGGGGAGGTTCCCAGGGAAAAGTGTCTTTAGCAGAACAGATCTGCAGCACAACAATATATATTGTTAAAGGACAGGGAAATGTCCTGGGTGAGTTCTGTCTCCATTCCTCCCTGCAGCTTCATCTCCCCCGTCTCCCCGCATGAAGAAAAGCTGCATGTCAGGGAAAAGCCTAGTCTTCTCCCTGACATACCAACTTTCCCATTTGGATCTGCTGACTTGTCTAAAGTGATACAGAGCATCTTTCCGGCGAGGGGATTAATGTGGTTAATTAGTCTCAGTCCATTAAACGATGGAGAGACGCTATGTAATAGGGGCGCTTCAAAAAGGATTCGGATGCTTAATGAGGAAGTAAACGATAACGGGAACCCGGAATGATAAGAAGACGCCGCGGCGCATGTTAATTGGATGCCGTTTCAAGATGGTTCCCTTGGCAGGTTGTTCAAACACGTTGCTGTCAACAGGGGTGGAAGAAGGGATCATTACTTGCCAAAGTTAGTAATGGCGGATTTTATTTTAGCGATTATTTGACAGCTGCCACATGAGGTGGATTCAGACATCACAGTTAACACTGTGGTATAAGGGTAATATTTGGGGGGAAAAAGCATGAAGCTGACATGAAGCAAAAAATGGCTCATGGAGTTCAGGCCGCATCAGTTCGCAACGGGCCGGCTGATGCCCCCATCCAGCCTTCCCATGCTTCGCCAATGCGCCAATAACACTGTCGCCATTAATTTTAGTTGTGGCCATAATTTTCCAATATAAAATGTTTTCCAATAAAATACTGTTCTTTTTTTATAATAAAATTGTTATACGTTTATTAAAGATGAGTAGTAGTAAATTATATATTCAGTTCTCAGCCCAATAGCCCTTGGACAGCAAGTGGACATGAAGCAAAAAATGGCTCATGGCTGACATGAAGCAAAAAACATGTCAGCCAGAGCGCTAGTTTATCCAGCTCCATACTGGATGGGTATGCAGACATATCTATCTGTCCTCTTTTGTGTCTTCATTTTTGTGTCTTTTCCTTTTTGTGCAGGGTGAAGAAGACCTTTTTCGTTCCGTTTATTCTCTTTGGCGAATTTCCTTTTTTTGTTGGTCTTTGGTATCATTTTTAACCCTGGCCGTTTATGCACGGCTGTTTCCTCGCAGTCACCCCACTGACCACTTCAGGGCGTTGCTTCGATGATGCTTGGATTTTCCCGACCGTCAGAGGTCGCCTCGCTCTCCCCGCGGGTTTCTGGGGGTTTTGCTCGCATTTTATGGATTTGTGTTTAGCCGGCATCCAGAAAACGCGGGGAAAGGTGTGGGGAGAGCGAGGCAACCTCTGATGGTTGGAAAATGCAGGCAGAATCAAAGCAAAGCCCCCAAATAGTTGGCGGAAACCACCATGCATAAATGCACCATGCATAAATGGCCACTGCGTTTGCATCATTTCTGCAGACCAGGCTTGAAAAATGTGTTAAAGCACTAAGCCTTCTGTCAATCATTTGATCCAACTTTATGTATTTCTTCCCATTTTTCCTGTCATATTTTTTATGTTTGTATTTTTGAAGGGACTTTTATTGTTATTTTTTGTTTTTGGTGGTGGTTGTCTGTTTGGAAAATATTTAAGAAAAAATAAAAAAAACTTTTACAGACCAGGTCATTTCGATCCAGTTGGCACAAAAGCTGGAGGGGGAGGGATTGTGGCTTAGTGGCAGAGCATCTGCTTGGCACGCAGAAGGTCCCAGGTTCAGTCCCCGCTATCTCCAGTTAAAAAAGACCAGGCAGCAGGTGATGTGAAAGACCTCCGCCTGAGACCCTGGAGAGCATCTGCCTATCTGAGCAGACAATACTGACTGTGATAGACCAAGGGCCTGATTCAGTATAAGGCAGTATAAGCTTCATGTGTTCAAGCCAGAGTCAGTTTTAACAGGAACATTTCTCACAAAGGTTATTCATTTGGCCAGGAAAAAGGAAGAGCACGGTGTTGTCCAGAAGGAGGAGAAACCATGACAGAAATGCGCCAGAAGTGATAATACCAAGAAGTTGCCAACCTCCAGGTTGGGCTGGAGATCTTTTGGAATAATAACTGATCTCCAGATGAAAGAGATCAGTTCCCCTGGAGAAAATGGCTGCTTTAGAGGGTGGACTGCAAAGGGTATAATGTCACATATACCCTGCTGAATCCTGTGCCGTCCCCAAACCCCACGCTTCCCAGACTCCACCCCTAAATCTTCAGGAATTTCCCAAGTTAGAGTTGGCAACCCTAGGGCGGTTTGGCCTTAGTCTCCTTCCTGTGGACAGAGTTGCCAACAACCTGGAGAAAAAAATGCCCTCTCCCTTGAAGGTAAAGGTAAACGTCCCCTGTGCAAGCACCGGGTCATTCCTGACCCATGGGGTGACGTCACATCCCGACATTTACTAGGCAGACTTTGTTTTATGGGGTGGTTTGCCAGTGCCTTCCCCAGTCGTCTTCCCTTTACCCCCGGCAAGCTGGGTACTCATTTTACCGATCTCGGAAGGATGGACGGCTGAGTCGACCTTGAGCCGGCTACCTGAGACCGACTTTCGGGATCGAACTCAGGTCGTGAGCAGAGCTTGGACTGCAGTACTGCAGTTTACCGCTCTGCACCACGGGGGTTCTTCCTCTCCCTTTATTAGAGGTTTAATGTGTAGATTTTATTTATTTATTTAACTCATTTATACTCTACCTTTCCCTCCCCAACGGGGATCCAGAGAGCCAGCGTGGTGTAGTGTTTAAGAGTGGTGGTTTGGAGCGGTAGAGTCTGATCTGGAGACTGGGTTCGATTCCCCACACCTCCACATGAGCGGCGGAGGCTAATCTGGTGAACCGGGTTGGTTTCCCCGCTCCTCCACACGAAGCCAGCTGGGTGACCTTGGGCTAGTCACAGTTCTCTTAGAGCTCTCTCAGCCCCACCCACCTCACAGGGTGCCTGTTGTGGGGAGGGGAAGGGAAGGTGATTGAAAGCCGGTTTGAGTCTCCCTTAAGTGGTAGAGAAAGTCGGCATATAAAAACCAACTCTTCTTCTTCTTACGTCCCTTCTCCTCTATTCCATTTTATCTGTAATTAACTGTACAGTACTTATTTTAATTCTGATTTAAATTGTATTTTAAACTTGCACTGTGATTTGTGATGTTAGATGCCCTCAGCCTGGTTCTACCGAGGGAAGGCAGGGTACAAATAAAATCATTACTATTGCTATTGCTATTATTATTATTATTATTAATATTATTATTATTATTATTATTATCATCATCATCATCATCATCATCATCATTATCATTATTGCTATTACTATTGCTATTATTGTTATTGTTATTGTTATCCTTGCAACAACTCCGTGCTGAGAGTTTGTGACTGGCCCCAGACCAACCAGTGAGGTTCCATGGCATGAGTGGGGATTCGAACCTGGGTCTTCCAGATAACTAGTCCGGCAGCAGCCAGAGAGTAGGACTGAGCAGGTGGAAGAATTTAGCCCTTGGTGGAATAGTCTCCCCTGGCAACCAGCAACATCCTGATATTCATTTTAAAAAAGGGAGGGATAGCTCCCTCACTAAAAAGACTAGACCGCAAATCGCTTTAAAGAGATTCCCGTCTGAGCACTCCATTGACCTTTAAAGTTCAAACGCATTATCGTTATTCGACAGCGTTTCTTCCCGGTTGGCGTTTCCCCGCTCTTAAGGTGTTTCTCTCCCAATTAACAGGCTCCTTTGCAAATTAGCGTTAAGTGGAAGCCAGATCTACCGGTTCTACAAATATCACACTTACGTGTGACAGAATGGTGGAAGAAGAACAGTGTCGGATTTTGAGGAGTGGCATGATGTGTACACTCGGGTTGCCAGCTCTGAGTTGGGAAATACCTGGAGACCTTTGGGGTGGAGCCTGAGAGCGGGGTTTTGGGAGGGGAGGGACTTCAATGCCATAGGGCCCGATTGCCAAAGCGACCATTTTTTTCTCCAGGTGATCTGATCTCTATCGGCTGGAGATCAGTTGAATTAACAGGAGATCTCCTGCGACTACCTGGCAGTTGGCAACCCTAGTCTGGAGACCAAATCCTGTAAGGAAAGGTTGAAGGAGCTGGGTATGTTTAGCCTGAAGAGGAGAAGACTGAGAGGGGATATGATAACCATCTTCAAGTCCTTGAAGGGGTGTCATATAGAGGAGGGTGCCGAGTTGTTTTCTTTTGCCCCAGAAGGTCGGACCAGAACCAACGGGTTGAAATTAAATCAAAAGAGTTTCCGTCTACACATTACGAAGACTTTTCTAACAGTCAGAGCGGTTCCTCGGTGGAACAGGCTTCCTCGGGAGGTGGTGAGCTTTCCTTCCCTGGAGGTTTTTAAGAAGAGGCTAGATGGCCATCTGTCAGCAATGCTGAGTCTGTGAACTTAGGCAGATGATGAGAGGGAGGGCATCTTGGCCATCTTCTGGGCATGCAGTAGGGGGGTGACTGGGGGTGTGGGGGTGGAGGTAGTTGTGAATTTCCTGCATTGTGCAGGAGGTTGGACTAGATGACCCTGGTGGTCCCTTCCAACTCTATGATTCTATGAAATACCAGAGCTTCCCCATGTCGCCGGCAACAAGATGACGTCACTTCTGGTGCGCGTTGGAATAGATATTGACGCATTGCTGGTGACAGAGGCCTGGGCCTCAGTTTGCTGCCGGTAACCTCCCCCTCCACCCCGTTCCCACAGGTTGCTAGGAGGGTACCCGGCAACCCTAACACACACACACGCACACACACAGCAAGGAGGGCTGTGGCTCAGTGGTAGAGCATCTGCTTGGCATGCAGAAGGTCCCAGGATCAATCCCCAGCATCTCCAGTTAAAGGGTCCAGGCAAGTAGGTGATGGGAAAGACCCCTGCCTGAGACCCTGGAGAGCCTTGGAGAGGGGCCGTGGCTCAGTGGTAGAGCATCTGCTTGGCATGCAGAAGGTCGCAGGTTCAATCCCCGGCATCTCCAGTTAAAGGGACTTGGCAAGGAGGTGATGGGAAAGACCCCTGCCTGGGACCCTGGAGAGCCGCTGCCAGTCTGAGTAGACAATACTGACTTGGATGGACCAAGGCTCTGATTCAGTAGAAGGCAGGTTCATGTGTTCAATGTGAACTGTCCCCAGTGGCAACCAGGTAAGCATGACCTTGGCAACGTTGCCACATCACGTCCGGGTACAACCCACAAGGGACAAGGTGTAGGAGTTGCTGGAAACTCTATGGTGTAGCAACAACACTGAGATTTTTTTTTAAATCCCATCGCCGCTCTGAGAGGCAGCGGACGACAGAGCTTGTCAGCGGGAGGCCTGGCAAGCCGAAGGGACCAGCCATGACCCAAGACGTACGTGGTACAAACCAGTCACGCACACCCCGATCTCATTCTATGCAAACCATCTTATGAATCATAAAAGAAAAAAATATCTGGTTATTTCTGGAACATAAAGAGGCCATATTATGGTAACAGGGTAACAGTTTGGGCTGGAACTTCCTAGGTCTCTGATTCTCAGAAAACTGTACTAGCCCTGCCCACGTACTTGGGCTCTTGGGTCCATTCTTGGGTCCATGTGATAACACTGGGACCACCTCTGGCTTTATATACCATCCGGACAGACTCGGATGTAAACCATCAGCTCTGCCGGGTATCCGATCTAGACTCCGGTCTGGGGCAAAATCTTCATGGAAAAGGAATTGCAATGCCCACGAACCGGAGTCAAACCCTCCGCCTCCATTTCCTTGTGCATGTGTGGGTGGGTGTTTTTTCCTTCTTCGCATGGGTCTTTGGGTAGCAGGAGATGTGAAGCTCTCCTCTCTCACAGCGACCCAGCGGAGTGTGTGGGTGTCTGTGGTTAGATTCGAACATCTACGAAAGGCTGCAGCAAAACTTCCTAAGAAGCCATTCTCATGAATTTACAGCTACCTTTTGTTACAAAGCTCAGTCGAGACATTGGGAAGCCAGGGTGCATTTGCCTTCAAATAAGGGGCGAAAATGCATGGGAGGTTTTCCTTGGAGTTGCTGTTCTCTAAATGCACATTTTCCCCAGCCAAATTCTCAATGCACAAAAATAAGCCCTAGGGTTGCCAGGTCCCTCTTCACAACCGGCGGGATATTTTTGGGGCAGAGCCTGAGGAGGGTGGGGTTTGGGGAGAGACGTCAATGCCAAAGACTCCAATTGCCAAAGCAGCCATTTCCCCAGGTGAACTGATCTATGTCGGCTGGAGATCAGTTGCAATAGCAGGAGATCTCCAGTTAGTACCTGGAGGTTGGCAACCCTAAGCCTGGGCCACCTGGGTCAGTCGTGTAGGGCCATTCCTTATTTTATGCATTTATTTATTACTTCGAAGTAATAAATAAATGCATAAAATAAGGAATGAACAACCCCCGGGTCGCCAATAGCGCGACCTGGCTTAGGGCCAGTGGGTTACGCGCTGGCTCGGGCCAATCTCGCGAGCAGGGCTTAGGAGCCTTCGCCTGGGACTCAAGCCTAGGTTTGCCCGTGCTTACTATCCTAACTATGTACATACATCACAAAAGTAATATCGACGGAGGCTTTGAGAACTCATAGCAATGACTGAATAAAGCAAAATTGGTTTGCTTTGTTGTTGTCGAAGCTGCAGTGGACAGTTTCCAGCAATGAATATTCACAAAAAAGAAACTGTTTAGAGGCGCTACAGACACAAGAGGGCAGCAGAATTTAGCATTTAAGCGGCATGCTTGTCTCTTTCGCATGTTCTTTTAGCTTTTTTCTGCAGGGGAGATCAGTTGTTATAGCGGGAGATCTCCAGGCCCCACCTGGAGGTTGGTAGTAGTAGTAGAAGAAGAATAATGGGTTTTTATACCCTGATTTTCTTTACCTTTAAGGAGTCTCAAACTGGCTTATAATCACCTTCCCTTCCTCTCTGTACAACAGGCACTTTGTGAGGCAGGTGGGGCCGAGAGAGTACGGAGAGAACTGAGACTGGCCCAAGGTCACCCAGCTGGCTTCATGTGGAGGAGTGGGGAATCAAACCCGGTTCTCCAGATAAGAGTCTGCCGCTCATGTGGAGGAGTGGGGAAACCAACCTGGTTCTCCAGATTCGAGTCCATCGCTCTTAAACCACTACACCATGCTGGCCCTAACTGTCTCTCATTTATCCTTTCAGATCTCACTGATAAGGGATATCTTCTCCCTGCCTCCTCCCGCACTGATCCTTCGATTCCCCCCCCCCATTTTGATATCCATGCTCATTCATGATGGATCAACAAGAATCCTGATTCCCCCCCCTCCTTGGCTGCTTCCCAGTTCTGATTTCACAATGGTAAGCAACCAGCGAGTCTCCCCCTCGTCTTTGGAGATGGTTTGTTAATTGCAGTCTATTGTTCCCTTCAAATCGAACATGGCACTTGCCATTTGTAAGCAGAAGTGCACCAGCTGCCAGGAACAATGTTGGACAAATGTGCCCCTAGGAGATAGAAGAATGTAAGGATTCTCGACTAAAGGGGCAAAGAGGAGAAACGCGGGCAGGAGCCTTCCGACGGTGGGTTCGAGATAAGAATTGGCGAAGAAGAAGAAGAGTTGTTTTTTATATGCCAATTTTCTCTATCACTTAAGAAGAATCAAACCAGTTTACAATCACCTTCCCTCCCCCTCCCCACAACAGAGGTAGGTGGGGCTGAGAGAGTGTGACTAGCCCAAGGCCACCCAGCTGGCTTTGTGTGTAGGAGTGGGGAAACAAATCCAGTTTACCAAATTAGTGTCCGCCACTCATGTGGAGGAGTGGAGAATCACCTTATACACATTGCCTGAAGGAAACATTATACAATATTTTAAAAATAATTTTATGCATGTGGGGCATCGTGGGGAACCTGCTGTTGGCACGACCGGCCAGCACACGTGCCATTTTATTACCCTTTGTGGCACTCAAAAAGTTTTGGATTTTAGAGTATTTTAGATCTCGGATTTCTGGATAAGGGATTCTCAACATGTAATTGGTTTATACCCAGAAGCAGAAGCAGAAGCAGAAGCAGAAGAAGAAGAAGAAGAAGAAGAAGATTTGGCTTTTATATGCTGACTTTCTCTACCACTTAAGGAAGAATCAAACCAGCTTACAATCACTTTCCCTTCCCCTCCCCTCCCCACAAAAGACACCATGTGAGGTAGGTGGGACTGAGAGAGCTGTGACTAGCACAAGGTCACCCAGCTGGCTTCATGGGTAGGAGTGAGAAACCAACCCAGTTCACCAGATTAGAATCCACAGCTCATGTGGAGGAGTGGGGAATCAAACCCGGTTCTCCAGATCAGAGTCCACCGCTCCAAACCACCGCTCTTAACCACTACACCATGCCGGAACCTTCAGCTGCTATCCGAGGTCAAAATCTACCTTGCAAGATTGCACTTTAAGAAAAAAACATTAATCCCCACCCATCAGCGTGGCGCTTAAATGAACCTCCTGCTCAAATGTTCCCAGGCTCCGAAATGTTTCCCTGGGGGGAAAACCTTATTAAGTGTGCTACAGCTCCTTGTACACTCTGTTCCGTATTATTAGGAGCCTGGTTTCCCCTCCCCTCTTCAAACTTGCCACACTTAATTTGGCTGTCCTTGTCATGGCTGCCCATAAATATAACTCTCCCAGTTGTACTTTAGAAGCGGAATCAGTCAGAGCGATCTTGGCGGTAACATTCAAGAAAACGAGTCGACAAGATTAAACCTGGCGAGGACCGTTGGATACGGCGGAGGGGAGATACGTTTACGGATGCGCGAGGAGAAACCGAGATGTGCTGACGGGACAGAAGGCGTTTTTATGGAAGCCGAAAACGTTGACCTTAGATATTATGGGAGAAAGGATCGCTGCGCTGGTATCTCTTCCGCTTCCCTCGTTGATATGTTGAAGGAAAGAGTCCCACCTGGAACCAGACCTGAGTAAGGCGAGAAGCATAAATGAAAAACCACCAACTAAAAACAAGAGGGATAAGCACCGACCTTCAGACTCAATGCAGAAGAGCCAAGACTTGTAGTAGAAATCTCCAAGTGTATATGCAAGTGCCATCAAGTCGCAATGGACTTATGGCGACCACAGCAAGGGACTTTCAAGGCAAGTGAGAAGCAGTGGTGGTTCTGAGATCGGATGCGATTGGGCTATATGCCGTCTTTCCTCCAGGCAGACAGACAGACAGACAGATTTAGGATGATATTCTTAGGATGCTGGACTAGACGGACCACTGGTCTGATCCAGCAGGGCTCTTCTGATGTTCTTAGGATGCTGGACTGGATGGACCACTGGTCTGATCCAGCAGGACTCTTCTTAATAGGGTTGCCAACCTCTAGGTACTAGCTGGAGATCTTCTGCTATTCAACTGATCTCCAGCCGATAGAGATCAGTTTTCCTGGAGAAAACGGCCGCTTTGGCAATTGGACTCTATGGCATTGAAGTCCCTCCCAAAACCCTGCTCTCCTCAGGCTCTGCCTCAAAAACTTCCCGCCAGTGGCGAACAGGGTCCTGGCAACCTTATGCTCTTCGGATGCTGGACTAGATGAGCCACTGGACTGATCCAGCAGGGCTCTTCTTATGTCCTTAGGATGCTGGACTAGATGGACCACTGGTGTGAGGGTCTCTGTCTTTGTGTCTCTGCTTTCCATCACCTGCGGTGTTATCAGTGAACTCGTAAAAGCAGTTCACACCTTCTGGTCTCAGGCGCCAGGCCTGATGGCCCATGTATCTTCCCCCCCGCTGTTCTTCCTGCCAGTACTCCCTCAGGCCGGTGCAGCCTTGGAAGTGTGATAGCCGCACCAGACTTCCTGGGATCCGTCTGATGTTTTGTATTATGCCAAGCTTGTAACTTCCCATAACAATAAGTGTGAACCCCAGTGCCCCAGTGCCCTGGAGTCAATATATTCTGTAAACCCGTATAGCCCCTCACTTGCAACTTTCTACCTGTGTCTGTCTCATCTCCTGAAGGCTTCAATAAATCTATTGTTTCTGTATCAACGTCTGAGCAACTGATTTGGAGAAGCAAACTCAGAGAGGGGGATCTCTCACATTAAGTTGCAAGTCCTTGCCTCTCGGACTGCAGCTGTACCGCTTTGGACAGAATGTCAGCCGACGAGGACACCACCCCTAACCCCGATGCCCCCAAGGAACCGGACGAGCCGGAGAAGCCGGACCCGAAGGAGGAGGGAGCCAAGCCAAAGAAACCGAAGGGTCGCGCCCCCGACCAAGATCGGGACGAACGTCCCCGGGGGCTTACTTATTGGCTGGACTCTCCCAAGGGCTGGTCGCTCTCGCGGACTGCGGCGAAGGATCGCCGGTTGGCCTTCCCCAGCACGGGACTCGAAGGGGACCCGGCCCGCAAAGAGGCCCTCATGGAGGAAGAACGAAAGCAGTGGCAGGAAGACCGCCGGGCTATGCAGGAGCAGATGGAGACCATGCAACGCGTAATGGGTGAGATGGCCACGGCCCTAGATGCGCTGAAGTTGCAACCTCCAGCCGGTGCTCCCCCAGACGGGGCGCCGGTAGTTCCGCCCGCAACCCCTGCCCCCCCGGCCCGTCGGGACCTGAAAGTCACGTATGACGGGTCGGGAGACCAGTTGACCTTTTTTATGGTCCAAGTAGACATTTTTATGCGGGAACAAGGCCGAACCTTCGTTTCTGAGGAGTCCCGGGTGCAGTACGTGGCTTCCTTACTGCAAGGGGAGGCGGCTGCCTGGATGGTGTTGCAGTATGAACTCCGCTCGCCGGTGCTGCGAACCCTGGACGAGTTCATGGTAGCGCTCCGAAACCGTTTTGAGGACCCGACTCTGGGTGAGCGGGCTAAAGCCTCCCTGATGCAACTGCGCCAAGGGACTAAGTCGGTGGCGCAGTATGCAAGTGAGTTCCAGTCACTGGCTAGCCGAATTCTGGACTGGAGTGAAGCTACCTTGGTACAATGTTTCAGGGAGGGTCTCAACCCAGACCTCCAACATTGGGCCTTCATGCAAGGGAACCCCCCGGATGTGGAAGGTTGGGTTCGCCATGCTGCTGACATCGAGAATCGCAAACAACTCCTGAACTTGTCCAAGCAACGGCTTGGGCGAGACCCCAGGCCCCGAGGTGACCGTGGCCGGGAACTCCGGCAAGGGGGTGGCGGGGGTCTCTCGGCCGCGGAACGCCGCAAGCGGTTCGAGGCCGGCGTCTGCCTGATCTGCGGGGGAAAGGGTCACTTTGCATCGCAATGCCCCTCTCGCTCCGGCCGTCCGACCCCCCCCCGCCAAACCCAGGCCGAGCCGACGAAACCGGCCGCCGACAGCCAGCCTCGCCGCAGAAGTGGACCACTGAGCCGGCGCTCCGGCGCACCCTCCGCTCTCCACGCGCGCCCCCAGGATGGGGCATCCGACTCTACGGTCCCATCGGGGTCCCGGATTACAAATACCGTCTTTGATTCGGACGGCTCCCCGGAAGCCACCACCCCGTCCCCCTCTTCCAGCGAGGAGGAAGAGTGGGAACAGCCGGCAAAAAACGCCGTCGGTCTGCTGTAGAGGGGGCTCCGCAGCAGACCGTCCCTATCGTTGTGCAAGGAGCTCCACCGATGGTAAGCGCCCAAGAGGACAATGTATTTGTGCGTGTTCATCTATCCCTACCCAAAGGGGGTCCCCCGTTAGAGGTCCCCGCGTTGGTCGACTCGGGGTGTGCCCGCACCATGATAAATGAGGAAACTGCCAAGAAGTTGGGTGTCCGGCGCAAGCGGCTTCCGGGACCCCTCCGTTTTTCCCAAATGGACGGGAGTGACTTTAAACGGGGCCCTGTGACCCACAGAACTGCAGCCGTGATTATGTCCGTGGGGGAACATTGGGAACGGTTGTATTTCACCATCGCCCCTATTGTAACCCCTGTGGTGTTAGGGATGAACTGGTTAAGGGGACACAATCCCTCCATTGATTGGGTTAAACGGGTGCTTTCCTTCCCCGAAAACCCCTGTGGGTTGCATGACAAGGAACGGGTACTCAGAACTCCAGCCGCCGCACTGGTAGGGTCCCCCGCCCCAGTCTCTCCTCAATTACCCTCTGAGTACTCGCAGTTTACTGATGTTTTCGATGTTAGAGAGTGCGACGAACTGCCTCCCCACAGAGAAACGGACTGTGCCATCGAGATTGTAGGGGAAGGCAAACTGTCCAAGGGAAAGGTTTACCCCATGAGCCCTAGTGAAAAGACTGTATTGCGAGACTATCTGGATGTCAATCTGGCGAGGGGTTTCATACGCCCCTCCAAGGCTCCTTATTCAGCCCCAGCTTTCTTTGTAAAGAAAAAGACGGGAGATTTAAGACTGTGTATTGACTTTCGCAGACTGAACGCAGTCACCCAGTCTAATGCTTACCCCCTCCCTCTTATTCCTGACCTTCTAGCACAATTAAAGGAGGGCCGAATCTTCACCAAACTGGACTTGGTAGAAGCCTACCACCGCATTCGCATCAAAGAAGGAGACGAACCCAAAACGGCCTTTTCCAGTTGTTTTGGGATGTTTGAGTACCTGGTCATGCCGTTCGGACTTTCGGGGGCTCCGAGTGTCTTTATGCAATTAATTAATGAAGTTTTGCATGATTTACTGTTTCGGGGGGTGGTGGTATTTCTCGATGACATTCTTATTTACTCTGAGACCATGGAAGAACATGTGCGCCTAGTGCGAGAAGTGCTCCAGCGGCTGCGGGAGCACAAACTGTATGCTAAGGTGTCCAAGTGTGAATTCCACCAACCTTCTATTACATTTCTGGGGTATGTGATTTCCCACCAAGGGTTGGAAATGGACCCCGCCAAGGTCCAGGCGGTGCGGGACTGGGAAACCCCCACTACCCGCCGCCAACTTCAACAGTTTTTGGGGTTTGCCAACTTTTACCGGAATTTCATTCCCAACTTTGCCCAAGTTGCGCTTCCCCTCACTGCCCTGTTGCGTACCAAGGACAGGGGGGCTAGCGCCGCACTCCCCTCAGCCCGTCTGCAATGGTCTCCCCAGTGCCAGCAAGCTTTTGAACGTTTAAAGCTACTTTTTTCATCCGAACCCGTTTTAGCTCACCCGGATTGCACCAAGCCCTTCGTGGTGCAGGTGGATGCCTCGGATGTAGCCATGGGCGGGGCCCTATTGCAGAGGGATGAGGGGGGACGGTTGAGGCCATGCGCCTACTTCTCCAAGAAGTTTTCCCAGTCCGAAATCAACTGGGCCATTTGGGAGAAGGAGGCAGCAGCGGTCAAACATGCCCTTACCATATGGAGACACTTCTTGGAGGGGGCCGAGCTGCCGTTCGAAGTGTGCACAGATCACAAGAATCTTGAGGCTCTCAAGGGAGCTAGAAAACTCAATGCCAAACAGATTCGGTGGGCCCAATTTTTTGCAAAATTCCGGTTCACCCTCAAACATGTCCCTGGCAAAGAAAATGCCCTAGCTGATGCTTTGTCACGACTTCCCCAGTATCGCAACGATTTCGATCGCCCCGTCGACTCCCTGTTCACTCCCGAACAGCGAGGGGAAGTCCCTGGCTTGGCCGTCACCACCCGATCCCAAGCCCGCCAACCGGAGACCCCCCCTACGCTCAAAGGTATCCCGGAAGCATTCCAACAGCGACTCCGGGACGCCTCCTTACAGGAGGAGGAGCACCATCTCCTCCCCACTGGCTTGGAACGAACCAACACTTGGTGGGTGCAAGGGGGGAAACTATATGTCCCATCTTCCCTTCGCAAAGAAGTATTGGGACTTGTACATGGGGCCAGGCTAGCGGGTCATTTTGGTTTCATAAAAACGCTTCACCTGGTTCGAAGGCAATTCTGGTGGCCCGGTATGAGATCTGATGTAGAGTTGTATGTGCGCAGCTGCCCCACCTGCGCCACAGCCAAGAAACGGATGGGAAAACCCCCGGGGCTTCTCAAACCGCTTGAGAACCCCTCCCGTCCCTGGGAAGTCATCGCCATGGATTTTATCACCGACCTACCTCCAAGTCGGGGGAAAACGGTTCTCTGGGTTATCACAGACCTCTTTTCCAAACAGGTTCATTTCGTTCCATGTGCAGGTCTTCCTTCAGCCCAGGGCTTAGCTAAACTGTTCATCACGCACGTCCTCAGGCTACACTCGATCCCGAGGAAGGTCCTCTCCGACCGGGGGGTCCAGTTTGTTGCCAAATTCTGGCGGGCTTTCCTAAAGTTAATGGGAGTGGAGGAACAGGGCCTTTCTTCCGCCTATCACCCCCAAACGGATGGTCAAACGGAACGAGTAAATGCGGTAGTAGAATGTTATTTGCGTTGCTATGTAAATTTCCACCAGGACGACTGGGTCGACCTGCTGCCATTTGCCGAATATGCGTACAACAATGCGCCTCATTCCTCTACCGGCTTTAGTCCCTTCCAAGTTATATACGGGACGGATTTTGGCCCTTTCGGTTCTGCCCCCGTCTCGCCAGAGCTCCAGTCTACCCCTGATCTTCAGGAGTGGATTCAGGTGGTTAAATCCACCTGGCCATGGTTGCTCAAAAATCTGGAAAGGGCAAAAAGCAAGTACAAGGAACAAGCAGACAAACACCGGTCTCCGGGATGGGAACTCAAGGTGGGGGAGCAAGTCTATCTGTCCACCAAAAACCTCCGCTCTCTTCGCCCCTGCAAAAAACTGAGCGACCGTTATGTAGGACCTTTCCCCATTACCAGAGTAATCAACGAGGTTACCGTGGAACTGAGTCTCCCTAAGACTCTCAAGGGAGTTCATCCAGTCTTCCATATAAGCCTCCTCAAACCTTATGTAGCAGCTCCCCAGTTCCACCCCCCTCCCGCTCATGAGATTCCTACCGTAGTAGGAGGGGATACCCATTTGGAAATATCCAAGGTTTTAGATTCCAAATGGAAGAAAGGGAAACTGTTTTACTTTGTTCGCTGGAAAAACCTTGGCTCCGCTCATGACGAATGGGTGGCCGCACCCCACATGGCAGCTCCTCGCTTGGTCCGAGAATTCCACCTCGCTTATCCCGATAAACCTCGTCCTCTCGGAGGGGGGCCTTAAGGGGGGCAGAATGTGAGGGTCTCTGTCTTTGTGTCTCTGCTTTCCATCACCTGCGGTGTTATCAGTGAACTCGTAAAAGCAGTTCACACCTTCTGGTCTCAGGCGCCAGGCCTGATGGCCCATGTATCTTCCCCCCCGCTGTTCTTCCTGCCAGTACTCCCTCAGGCCGGTGCGGCCTTGGAAGTGTGATAGCCGCACCAGACTTCCTGGGATCCGTCTGATGTTTTGTATTATGCCAAGCTTGTAACTTCCCATAACAATAAGTGTGAACCCCAGTGCCCCAGTGCCCTGGAGTCAATATATTCTGTAAACCCGTATAGCCCCTCACTTGCAACTTTCTACCTGTGTCTGTCTCATCTCCTGAAGGCTTCAATAAATCTATTGTTTCTGTATCAACGTCTGAGCAACTGATTTGGAGAAGCAAACTCAGAGAGGGGGATCTCTCACAACTGGTCTATTTCAAGAAAAGGAGTCCCTTAGTGCAGTTTCTTGTTCTCCTACACATTGGTTCAGGCTTCAGGCCTACAACAGAAAGGTTTGCGTTGGAAAATAACTGCGCTGTCGCTTGAAGATTCAGCAAGCTGTGATCTTTTGCAACTGAGATAAGAGTCCAGGTGCTGGGAGGAGGCAGTTTCTATCCCGACTACCCTCTGGTCTCCAAGGCTGAGAACAGTGGAGCCGCATTCCATCCAATTAGTGAAATCATAGAATCTAGTCCAACCCCCTGCACAATGCAGGGAATTCACAACTACCTCCCCCCCCCACACCCCCAGTGACCCCCTACTCCATGCCCAGAAGATGGCCAAGATGCCCTCCCTCTCATCATCTGCCTAAGGTCATAGAATCAGCAATGCTGACAGATGGCCATCCAGCCTCTGCTTAAAAACCTCCTGGGAAGGAGCACTTACCACCTCCCGAGGAAGCCTGTTCCACTGAGGAACTGCTCTAACTGTTAAAAAAATCCTTCCTAATGTCTAGATGGAAACTCTTTTGATTTAATTTTAACCTGTTGGTTCTGGCCCGACCTTCTGGGGCAACAGAAAGCAACTCGGCACCATCCTCTATATGACAGCCCTTCAAGTACTTGAAGATATTTCTCATATCCTCTCTCAGTCTTCTCCTCATGAGCCCCGAGTGGTAGAGCATCTTCTTGGTATGCAGGAGGTCCCAGGTCCTATCCCTGGCATCTCCAGTTAAAGGGACTAGGCAAGTAGGTGATGTGAAAGACCTCCGCCTGAGACCCTGGAGAGCCGCTACTGGTCTGAGTAGACAATACTGACTTTGATGGACCAAGGGTCTGTTTCAGTAGAAGGCAACTTCATGCGTTCAAAATTTGGCGACAATAATCATTTCTGTCTTCCTTTGATATGTAGTAGACTCTTCGATAGCACAAAAGCATCATTTCTGTTGTCGATTGCACAAACAGGGACGGCTTTGTGTTGCTGTGAAGCAAGAGGAATCCTGGCCGCGTCTCCCCCACTATTCATTTTGATGGTTTGGCAAAGCAATTACAGCAAGGATACCAGCCTCTTCTTTCTTTCCTCTTCCCCCTGCCTCTGGAAAGCAACCTTCCCATCCATTACGATGTTTCTATTCATTTTTCTCCCCTCCCCGCGAGTGGAGTTATTTATTCGCAGCATCTCGGAACACGATCGAGTTTAAAAGCGTTAGATTTTCACACACTGCATTATACGTTCGCCAGAGTATTTTCATTCTTTTGACGGGGGAAGAACATTTATTACTTTTTTGGCTCGGCTCCTTCTATCAGCTCCTGCCTCTCATGGGAAAAAAACCTTAGCGCTGAAAACTTAACTCACATACAAAGTGTTGCCTTAGCAACCAGGGACCTAATCCTGTAAGGCTCTGAACATCCTGAAATTCTAGGGACTTCAGTATTATGTTGGTCATAATCAAAGAGATAGAGAGAGAGAGACTGGGTTCTTTAACAAGGAAGCAACCGTTCTGCATTCAAAATAAATTTGGCAATGGCAAGAATCAAAAGAAGTTCAAAAATTAGAACCCATGTGCTGTTAACCTGTACAGAGACCCACAGATAGCTTGAGCTAATCATGGTGATAAAGATTTTTTTTTAAATGACAGCTAAACATTTAGATCTCCTCTAAGAAGGGGAGGAGCTGTGGCTCAGTGGTAGAGCATCTGCTTGGCATGCAGAAGGTCCCAGGTTCAATCCCCGGGCATCTCCAGTTAAAGGGAGCAGGCAAGTAGGTGATGGGAAAGACCTCAACCTGAGACCCCGGAGAGCCGCTGCCGGTCTGAGTAGACAATTCTGACTTTGATGGACCGAGGGTCTGATTCAGTAGAAGGCAGCTTCATGTGTTCAAGAATGTGTGTGTGTATGCATGCATGTATGTACTACACAATTTATATCCCATGCCCCATCATTCCCAAGTGACCAGGCAGATGGTTCCTTCTCCTAAGCACGTCTACTCAGAAGCCTACTCTGGTCTGTTCAGTGGGGCTTTCTCCCAGGAGTTCTTAGGATTGCAGTGTTTGAACATAGAAGCTGCTTGGTTAAGAAATATTTTTGTAGGCTACTAATTTTTGAGGAATGACTAAACTAAACGGAGGCTATCGTACTATGGTCACATTATGGGAAGACAAGAGTCACTGGAAAAGACAATAGAGCTAGGAAAAGTGGAAGGCAGCAGGAAAAGAGGAAGACCCGACAAGAGATGGATTGATTCAAAGGAAGCCGTGGCCCTCATTTTGCAAGACCTGAGCAAGGCTGTTAAAGATCGGACGTTTTGGAGGACATTGATTCGTAGGGTCACCATGAGTAAGAAGCGACTTGACAGCACTTAACACACACACACACATACACACAATTATTGTGGACATGTTTGTCAGGCTGTAGTCAGCTGACCTATATATATGGGGTGGCCCATGGGGACCAGGCCCTCACAACCATTCGTTTGGCTGCCCCGATAAATTATTTGTGCACATTAACACATCGAGCTGCCTTACACTGAATCAGGCCCTTGGCCCATCAAGATCAGTATTGTCTACTCAGACTGGCAGCAACTCTCCAGGGTCTCAGGTCAAGGTTTTTCACATCAGCTACTCCCTGGTTCTTTTAACTGGAGAGCCAGCGTGGTGTAGTGGTTAAGAGCGGTGGTTTGGCGCGGTGGACTCTGATCTGGAGAACTGGGTTCGACTCCCCACTCCTCCACATGAGCGGCGGAGGCTAATCTGGTGAACTGGATTTGTTTCCCCACTCCCACACACGAAGCCAGTTGGATGACCTTGGGCTAGTCACAGCTCTCTCAGCACAGGGTGTCTGTTGTGGGGAGGGGAAGGTGATCGTATGCCGGTTTGATTCTTCCTTAAGTGGTAGAGAAAGTCGGCATATAAAAACCAATTCTTCTTCTTCTTCTTCTTCTTCTTCTTCTTCTTCTTCTTCCCTGTGATCCTAAATTTATCAACTATTAATTTCATTCAAAACTTCCTGGGTGACTTTGGGATGGTCGTGGCCTCTTAACCGAAACCCCCTTCCTCATAGGGATGTTGTCAGGACAAAAAGGAGGGGCAAAAATGATACTTTGGACCCTCACCGAAGAGAAAGGTGGAGGATAAGTAAATATTGTGTTCCCTACCTTATTGAAAATGCCAAACTTTTCTCCCTTAAACACTAGCGCCAGGCAGTCACTCTATAGGGAGGCACAGGAGATGAATCGCCCATCCCACAGATCCCCCTCTGTGAGTAAAGATCTTCTCTCAAACACGAAACACCCAATTCCTTTACCTTTCTTTTTGTTAGTTTCCATGGCAACAGCAACCTTTGGCTGGCTGGCTGATGGCTGCAAAATTACACAGCCCACAGGGCACTCCAGGATTTTTCCTGAACAAAACCTGGTTGTTTAAAGCTCGGTTGTGTGCGTGTGTCGGGGTGTTGAATTTGGCCGGAACCGGCAGCCACACCCATCGACTCAAGCCCCGGGGTGCCTTTGGCCAGATCGAATGCAGGTGATCCGGTATGGTGTACTAGTTAAAAATGGCAGCTAGCATCTGGGAGACCTGGGTTCAACTCCCTACTCGGGCCATGGAGGTTCACTGGGTGATGGGGTTGCCAACCTCCAGGTGGTGGCTGGAGATCTCCTGCTATTACATCTCATCTCCAGGCGACAGAGATCAGTTCCCCTGGAGATAGGGTTGCCAACCTCCAGGTTTCTAGATTAGCATATAGTCCATGGACTATAAAGGATAAATTCCTTGTGCCTAAAATGGTTGCTCTTCTGTCTACGGATTGACTCGAAGCTTGAAAAAACCTGTGAAATGGGAATATCACCGGGAACCCATTGCGCCTTTAGATTATTTTCCGTGACTGTTTGACACACTTACCTGTTGGATGTATTATATGAAACACTATTTATGGTGAACATTTGTGCCTTGTTTGTATACAGGGCTTTGTCCGAGTTGCTCTCTACGGAGAATTGCTTCTTTATTACCCCTACGGGGTTTTTGTTCTCTAATATGCTCTTCAGCATTCTAATTCTGTGTATTGGAGTCGCCTTATTGTATGTTAGAAGTCGCCTCATTGGGCGTTTTGTTCGCTGGTACTGCTTTGAGTTCCAACCCCCAGGTATTAGCTGGAGATCTCCTGCTATTACAACGGATCTCCAGCCGATAGAGATCAGTTCCCCTGGAGAAAAATGGCCACTTTGGCAATTGGACCCTTTGGCATTGAAGTCCCCTCCCCAAACCTGCCCTCCTCAGGCGCCACCCCCAAGACCTCCCGCCGGAGAGGAAGAGGGACCTGGCAACCCTACCTGGAGAATGTGGCCACATTGGCTATTGAACTCTATGGCATTGAATTCCTTCCTCTCTCCAAACCCCGTCCTCCTCTGCCCCCACCCCCTAAATCTCCAGGTATTTCCCAAGCTGGAGCTGGCAACCCTACTCCAGGTGGCGCCTGGATTTGGGGAGCGGGGCCTGAGGTGAGGCTGGAGATCGGTTGTAATAGCGGGAGATCTCCAGCTACTACCTGAAAGTTGGCAACCCTAAGGGGGTCTGATCTCTGTATTCTGGAGATCAGTTATAATTTCAAGCGCTCTCCAGGCCCCACCTGGAGGCTGGCGCGTACATGCATGTGGCACGCATGTGGTACATGCACGTGTGTGTTCATTGTCATGTGAAACAGTGCACAGAAATCTGGACTTCTAGGCTGACCCTTTCGCCGGAAATGTCATCTTTCTGGGAACTTCTGCAAAACTAGTTACAGCCGACGTGATTTTCTCTATCCTTTATTGGGTCCCCGTCTACTGCAGGAATCCATGTACAACATTGTAGCTGAATCTCCACAGTGCAAACAGATGTTTGTTTTTGTTGCTTGTGCATTAGCCCACAGCTATCCTAGCAATTTAATGAGATGGGTGGGAGGAAAAAACAGACAGCTTTTTAAAAATCGCTGCAGGGACCATATTAAAATTCTGGGAGCTCTGTTCTCATTTAACGTTGTCTGTTTCCCGGAATGGTCTCTTTCAACTTAACCGTTCGAGGCTAAAAATATATTAGCTCCACCGTCCAAATCTGTTGTTCTTTAAAAATTGGGATGCATTTTAGCTGCCCGAGTCTGGGCATGCTGGAATGGCGCTCCTTTGGTACTCGGAGGTTTGCGTGGCATCTTTTCGGCGAGTGATCAAAAATCAGAACAAAACACTTTTACAGTAAGGGAAACCCAGTGATCTAGGGGGAGTCCAAATGAGAAGAAAGTTTTCTCAGGCACTCCCAGAGAGCCCGTTTAGTATAGTGGTTAGAGGGCTGAACTAGGATCTGGGAGACCCAGGTTCAAATCTCCACTCTGCCATGGAAGCTTGCTGGATGACCTTGGGCCAGGCTCGCACCCTCAGCCTAACCTACCTTATAGGGTTGTTGTGAAGATAAAATGGAGGGGAGCAGAATGATGTATGGCATTGTAAGCTAGGGAGAAAGTGCTGATTGGTCCGAACCAGCAGTGTCACTAACCCCATCCTTCCTGGAATGCTCTAGCAAGAGCTGGGGGTGGGGGCGTAATTATTGTCTGGTTATTTTTATTGAAAGGGAGAGAAATCTTTTTTAAAATTTGATTTCCCACACCTTCACATGAGCGGCGGAGGCTAATCTGGTGAACTGGATTTGTTTCCCCACTCCTCCACATGAAGCTAGCTCGGTGACCTTGGGCTAGTCACAGTTCTATTAAGAGCTCTCTCAGCCCCACCTACTTCACAGGGTGTCTGTTGTGGGGAGGGGAAGGGAAAGTGAATGTAAGCCAGTTTGATTCTCCCTTGTGGTAGAGAAAGTCGGCATATAAAAACCTTCTCCTCCTCCTCCTCCTCCTCCTCTTCTTCTTGTTCTCCTCCTCCTCCTCCTCCTCCTCTTCTTCTTGTTCTCCTCCTCCTCCTCCTCTTCTTCCTTATTTTATTAATACCTTGTTTGTAATTGAGGGTTTTGTAAAAATTATGATATAAGCCTCTTTGGGAGTTTCCTACAGAACAGTGGGATATGATAAATATTTTAATAAATAACAAAACAGCAACAGCATACCTACAGTGCTTTAACAGTAAAAAAAAAAGGTGGGTATCTCAGCTGAAGTGTGAGGAGATGGTATACCTGAGAAGTCAATCAGCAAGGAAACCAAAGACCTATGTTTCTGTCTACTACATTTTGATCCTTTCCTTCCTCCAAAGAGTTCCATCTGTCGCGCATTGTACTCTCTTCTGCACAACAACCCTGCAAAGTAGGTTAGGCTGAGAATGACAGGCCCAGGATCACCCAACTAGCTTTATGGCAGTGTGGGGATCTGAACCCAGGACTCCTGGATCCTGGTGTGATACTCTAACCACTATACACTTCCTTTCCACAAGGAAGGCAGGTGGAATCTGGGTTCCTCCTGGGCAGAAAACACACAACAAAGTCCAGTTTTTAAGCTACATTTGATTCTGTGCGCATTCTTACAGAGTGACCACGTCTTTAGCAGCCAAAGTACACCACGTATTCTTTGGAGGGAAGCAATAAAATTAGAGTTCTCCATGTTAATAAGATACATCACAGAATAATCTAATCGTCTGGATCGAACGGGAGGGAAGAAAGATAATCAATTGGTCATTCTAGCCTCACCCTATAGAACCTCTCTAGGATGTTGGAGACGGATGACTTGATAATACCATAATTAAAAGAAACGCTTTTTAACATTAAGCAGCACCCTTCATTTAGATTCATTATCCTGGCTAAATATAAGCTTTGCTATGTGTTTTGCAATGATTTATGGATGGGTTTAGCCTGAGCTTGTCACAGTTTGGAAGCTCAGGGTCAGCCCTGCTTAGTACTTGGATGGGAGACAATCGAGGAAGACCAGGGTTGCTATGCAGAAGCAGGAAATGGCAAACCACCTCTGAACGTCTCTTGCCTTGGCCTGGATGGCTCAGACCAGCCCAATCTCATCAGATCTCGAAAACTAGGCAGGGTCAGCCCTGCTTAGTACTTGGAGGGGAGACTATCAAGGAAGTCCAGGGTCGCTATGCGGAGGCAGGCAATGTCCAACCACCTCTGTTCCTCTCTTGCCTTGAAAACCCTACAAGGTCGCCGTTAGTTGGTTGCCGCTTGACATCACTTAATCGTTATTATTATTTGAGCATCTCAGATTCTCCAGTGGTTCCCTCTTCATAAACTAAATCCCAGTTGTAAAAAAAATCTGCAAATGTAGGGGGAAGCCCCAGATAATAATATCTTTCTCTTGTACAGTTTTATTCCTCCCACCCTTCTAGGTTTGGGAAAGGTTTAGAAGCCAGAATCATTTTTCAACCTTCAGAGTTTTTTATCTTAATGACCTTACTATCTAATTTTTGCTACTAGCCCGGGTGTGTTTGGATCGGCGATGCCTAGGGTTGCCAGGTCCCTCTTCGCCACCGGCGGGCTGTTTTTGGGGTGGATCCTGAGGAGGGCAGGGTTTGGGGAGGGGAGGGACTTCAGTGCTGTAAAGTCCAATGGCCAAAGTGGCCATTTTCCCCAGGTGAACTGATCTCTATCGGCTGGAGATCAGTTGTAATAGCAGGAGATACCTGGAGGTACTAGCATCTAGCGATGCCTCGGGAACATGCAGACAACCCTCTCTGCAGACAGAGCAAACCTTCGACCAAGGGAAAAAAGCAACATACCAGTCTTTAGAGAAGCAACGATGAGATGCTGAAAGTGACTGGAAGATGGGCAGAGGGCCTTTGCAGCGCTAGTTTTCTGCCACGTTGGGGGAGAGACGAGGCACACGTCATAAAGCGTCTGGAGGAGATTAATGGCTAAATTGTTCACACTTTGCCAGGCCTTCCATTTTCCCATCGTTCTCTGGCGTAACAATGGTTCCTGGCGAGCACGGTGCAAAAGGACAGGCTTTTTAACTCGGGCCGCAGCTGTTAATTGAAAACAAAGGGCGAAGCTTTGGTTCTTTTGGAGTCCAGCATCTTCGTGGGGTCTAATGGCTATGAATGCAGACAGCCTTGTCCGCCGATGAGCGCTAGAGGAAGAAGAAGAGTTGGTTTTTATATGCCGACTTTCTCTACCACTTAAGGAAGAACCAAACCGGCTTACATTCACCTTCCCTTTCCCCTTAGGGTTGCCAAGCTCCAGGTACTAGCTGGAGATCTCCTGCTATTACAGCTGATCTCCAGCCGATAGAGATCCCCTGGAGAAAATGGCCGCTTTGGCAATTGAACTCTGTGGCATTGAAGTGCCTCCGCTCCCCAAACCCCGTCCTCCTCAAGCTCCCCCCAAAAAACCTCCCGCCGGTGGCGAAGAGGGACCTGGCAAGCCTACTTCCCCTCCCCACAACAGACGCCCTGTGAGGTAGGTGGGGCTGAGAGAATTCGGAGTGCGTAGGAGTGGTGAAATGAATCCAGTTCACCAGATTAGCCTCCGCCGCTCATGTGGAGGAGTGGGGGAATCAAACCCGGTTCTCCAGA